>NC_035109.1:232759142-233090704 GCF_002204515.2 Aedes aegypti | reverse complement strand
ATTCGTATTCCTCAATTGCCAGTCTAAATTTAGTTAACCGACTTGAGGGTTCTTTCATCGAGAAGAGATAGACTAGCGGTCGATGATCTGTGCAAATTGTGAATTTCTTCCCATATAAATATGGTCTGAAATGCTTAATTGCCCAGACTACCGCCAATAACTCTTTCTCAATTGTTGCGTAGTTTTTCTCTGCCTTGTTAAGAGCTTTACTGGCATAGGCAATAGGTTTTCCGTTTTTGTTTGATAAAACGGCTCCAATTGCGTATCCAGAAGCGTCTGTATGTAATGTAAAATGATTATCTTCCCTGAAGTCTGGATAATCTAAAATCGGTGGGTTTGCAAATTTTTCTTTTAGAGTGTCGAAAGCTTTTTGGCACTCTTTGTTCCATATAAATTTAGTGTCTTTTCGAGTAAGTTTGTTGAGGGGTATGCAAATTTTTGCGAAATTTTCAACATGTTTCCGATAATAATTTGCGAATGCAATAAAACGCTTGACCTCATTGGCATTTTTTGGTATTGGCCATGTTTTGATACATTCAGTTTTTTCAGGATCAGGTCTGATTCCTTCCGAAGAAATAAAATGACCAAGGTATAGTAACTCTTGCTTGAAAAAATTACATTTCTCGGGATTTAATTTTAAATTGACTTTTCTGAGTCTATCAAATATGTCAATAAGGTTTCTGTTATGTTCTTGTATTGTACTCCCAAAAATGATTAAATCATCCAAGTAAACTAAACACTTTTCCATATTCAATCCTGACATGGCTATGGTCATCATTCTCGAAAAACTTGATGGACTGATTTTAAGTCCCATTGGCAACCTGGTCATCTGGTATTGACCTGTTGGTGTTGTAAATGCTGTTATAGCTCTATCTTCGGGTTTTATCTCGCATTGATAATAACCCTGTGACAAATCCAAATGCGAAAAATACTTTGCTCCTGATAGCGAATTAATAACTTCTTCGATGTTCGGTAAAGGAAACTTATCATCTTGAAGTTTTTCGTTGACTTTCCTGTAGTCCACTACTAAACGCCATTTTTTGCAATCATTCGCGGATTTTTTAGGAACCAGCAATATTGGGCTGTTCCATTCAGATTGAGCATTTTGGATTATATTGTTTTTTAACATTTTACTTATTTGCGCATTAATTTCATCTTTTTGATAATGTGGGATTTTGTAAGGTTTTGAATAGCTTGGACTGGTGTTCGGCTTCACAGTAATGGACGGTTTATAGATTGTTGTGGTTGTTAGATTATCATCTTTTAGACAGAATATATCGGAATATTTGACACAAATTTTTGCGATTGTTTTTCTCTCATTCTCTGATAAATGATTAAGCTTCAATTCAGATAACAATTGTTTGACTCTTTTTGGGTTGTTTTTATCAGTGTCATATTCCAATACATCGTAATGTTTCAAAGCTCTTACGACTGGCGTAAAAGCTTTTATATGTACCGGATGGTTCCGTACATTAATTATTTTTATTGGTATTTCTCCATTACTTGGGGTTGCAGCAGAATTAGCAATAAATACGTTGAATGCTAATTCTTGATTCAGTATTACACAAGGCTCTCTAAAGTTAGTTTTAATAAATGTCACCAATTCGGTTCTTGCTGGTAACGTTAAAGTTGAATTTATATTTCCAGAAAGTAAAGGTATATGTATAGCTTCATCCTTCTGTTTCAGGGTTAAATATAGTGTTTCAAAATCAATTTTGGCTTTATATTTCGTAAGGAGATCTGTTCCGATCAACCCTACTACATTAGATGGTAAATTTTGAACTACATGTAGTTTAATAAAGAATTTATAACAAGAATATTGTAAGCTAGTGAAAATATATCCTAAGGATTTGGTTGTACCGTTTACACCACGAATATTGATTTTCTCATTTCCATTAATATAAATTCAGTCTGGTAAGTAATTTTTATCAATTAAACAACAAGTTGCGCCACTATCCACAATAAAATTTAGTTTTTTCCCGAATAATTTTAATGATATTCTAGGAGATATGTTGATTATATTTTCGCTAATATTAACGAAATAAATCGATTAGATTGGCTTCCTGTTCTTCAGTTCGAGTTTCATGATTTTCTGGAGCTGCTTGAGCTGATGCTAAATTAGCATGCCCTCTTGCTCCTCTCGTATTCCTATTGTTTACATTGTTTCCACGGAATTGAGAATTTTGCCGATTTGGGTTAGAGTGATTGTTGAAATTGTTAGCGTTATTACTACTGTGGTTGTGATAACCACCCCTATTGGCATAACCTCCTCTGTTTCCATAATGCCTGTTAAAATTATGATTTTGGTCATAATTTTGGTTTTGGTTAAAGAAACCACGGCCTCTGCCTCTCCAATTCGGACGACCTCTGTATCCATTGTACCTACCACGGAACGATGCAAATAATACGTTCTGTTCCGGGGTTTGAATAGGTGCAACTTCTAACGCGTCGGATATCGCTCTGTTTAACATCGTGGGATTTCTGGCTTTTACAAAAAATCCCGTTTGAGGATCTTTGATCCCTGCAGTAAATGCTTGTACGGCTATTGGTTGCACTATAGCCGATGCTGCTGACTCATCCGCAAATGTACCCTGCGACACATAGGCGGCAGCGAGCTTAGTGGCTAGTGCGTTGATGGTTTCTCCGTACTCAGTTATGGTCTCTTTCTTTTGTTTTGTGTTAATCATTTCGTTTTGGATGGCCTGTGGAGTAATCCTGACGCCAAACTTTTGCTTGATTAAATCCTTAGCCGCTACTAAAGTGTTTGCGGCGTTGATGGACCCATGTGCTGGGCCTACCAACCGAATTTTGATGAAATTTATGATATTCTGCTCTGTCACGGTTGGAAAGGTCGCGTGTAAATAATCAATCGAGTCAATGAAACTCGATATTTTTGATTGATCACCGTCGAATTTATCGACTAGTTTGATGGCCACATTTAAATCTAAGGTAGCCATTTCATCTAATTTTTGTTTTATTAAGCCACTCAATGCTTCAAATGTATCATTTAACTTTGTTTTATAATATTTTACGTGTTTGGGTTCGATTTTACTTTCATATTTTAATATTTCCGCACTCGCTTTTTTGAAAATATCGGTACAGTACTCTTGTTTTTTAACGAGAGTCCTGTGCTGATAGTTCCTGTTTGGGTTCTTTTTTAAATTTATCAGGTTTACCACTAAATATCCTATAAATTCTTCTATTTGAATTATGGTATTTTCCATTAAGCAAAATGTAAGACTAAAAGTTTGGTTACTCACGTTTACCACTGGTTACGTAATGGTTACCTATTTTTTTTTTAGATTTAGGTTTGGGATGATTCTCTCCCTGTCTCATACCTCTTTTTCTTTTCAATATCTAAAAGGAAAAAAAAAATATGTTTTGTATTCTGTTCATAACTTGCTTAACGTTACGGTACTCTCCTTTTCATGGATCTATAGTTGTCATTATGGCAGGAATGATGAAATCCAATGGGTATGGCTGGTCACAGTTGTAATTTTAAAGATCTTCGTCCGTTGGCTGGTCACAGTTGTATTTTTCAAGATCTTCGTCCGTTGGGACCGCTCCTTGTTGCGAAGGTCCGTAATTCTCCTTGATCCTCCACTTTTCGTTTATGATCCGGGTTAACATCACACTGTATGCCGGTATTCTATCCGATTGTTCAATTATCACTCACTTTGATTGTTCGTTCCAGTTTATTCCCGCTTGGGGTTTAATTGTTCTTCACTTTACACCTGAGCAGCAGCAACCCGAGCTGCCCGCTCTGCCACTCGCACTGTATGGTTACGGTGGGCTTTTAGCAGCGCTTTTAACAGCACGTAGCCGGTGGCTACTGCTGCCAGCACACATAACGAAATCGTTTGCGCGTTATTATTACTGTTTTCTATGTTGGTGGTGGCCGGTGCGACAATCTCGTCGGCACTGAACCAACCCATTCCGATCACAATTAATTCTTGTCCTTTCCTTTGGGATTACACTTGTTACGCTCTGTTATACTTTTTTTCCTTTATATTCACTAATAGTGTTGTCCACAGAACCATGTTTTTCACTGGTTATTAACTATTTGTTATCTTTTTTTAGTCACCCAGGAGAAATGGCAGGATCGCCATGTAACATCTGGACTGTCACTGTAATAAATTGACCCAACTCAGTTGATTATCGACACAAGAATGAAATTTTATTTTTCTCTATGCTTAACGCTACTCGCGGTTGGTGTGCCTACGTGACACTTTTCGCTGCAGTCAGCATAAACAGCAATGGTCCGAGTTTGTTTAACTTTGGACTTGATTGCGGTTATGCTGACCGTGCATTGAATAAGGTCCGTATCCACCACATATTGTTCTTTTTACGGAAAGACGAAACCGCGATGGAATTCGACCTTTACGTCTTTTTGGCACTGACATTAATGTGACTGATCAAGTAAAGTATGTCGGAGCCATTTTAGATTCCATACTTTCATGGACACCTTACATTGATTTCAGAGTCAAAAAAAGCTTACATGGCCTTCGGTCAATGCCGGCGAACCTTTGGTAAAACTTGGAGTCTCAAACCCAAGTATGTCAAATGGATATACACAACAGTTGTTCGACCAATATTGACATATGGATGTCTTGTGTGGTGGCAAAAGGGTGAAATAAGAACAATCCAATCAAAATTGGGCCATCTCCAAAGGATGTGCTTGATGGCGATGTCTGGGGCGTTCTCTACACTCCCATAGCAGCGCTCGACCTTTCGACGTTGCGCCACTACACATACACCTTAAACAAGAAGCATCTTCTTGCTCTTACCGTTTATGGGTACTGGAGAAAATCCAGTAAATCGTAGATCTACACACACTTTGTTGTTTCCACTTTTGTCGAATTGGGACAAAATTGTCCTTGCTCCAAGTGTTCTCACAATCGCTTGTCATTTTCCTAACTGGATATTTACCACACAATTCTCTTCACGGGAAGAGTGGACGTCTGGCTATTTGGAAAGAAGTAAATCAGTATGTTACACTGATCGCTCCCTTCTTGAAGGTAGAGCTGGTGCAGGTGTATATTAGGGCGTCATTTATTTTTCGAAAATGTGAAATGTTATAAGTTCGTCATTGTAAAGCGCTCGTTTTGGCAAGAAAAAAATCATGTAAACAATTTGTAGTCCCTACGTGGACGCTAAGTGGTCCCCCAACGGCCTTGAAGGTATCAGGTGTAGATGACCCCCGTGCGTAAATCGAGCTCGCTGCTCTAGTGCACGCTACATGGGTATACAAAATCACTAGTTATACATTCTCATGTGCGGGTTGATAGTCATCATAAAACTTTATTTCCATTGTAATTATGAATGTTATATCAACTAGCTTTGTTGAATAGATTTTCATTTTTTAAAACAAGTTATTAGTTTGGCCAGTATCACCTAGTTGGATAAATGTTGACAATAAAGGAAAAACAGATTACTTTTCTCCGATTAGACAAATTGACCGGAACTAACTAACTAAAATAATATTTTATACTATATACATCTTTATAACAGTGCACGCTGACATAAAACTAACATTTACAAAGAAAACAAACTTCTATGCTCACTATCAACGCGCGCAGGGTAACTTATTACTAATGGCTTTTCGTACTCACGAAGCGTGCACTAGAGCAGCGAGCTCGATTTGCGCACGGGGGTCATCTACACCTGATACCTTCAAGGCCGTTGGGGGACCACTTAGCGTCCACGTAGGGACTACAAATTGTTTACATGATTTTTTTCTTGCCAAAACGACCACTTTACAATGACGAACTTATTACATTTCACTTTTTCGAAAAACAAGGACGGCATAGTGTATATTCTCGTGAGCTAAGGCTGAATCAGTTTTACACACTTGGTAGAAATAGGCAGAAATATTTGCTCTTATGTGTGGAGTGCAATCAGCGCTTCAACAGCGCGTAATGGGTAAAGTCGTATACTTCTGTTCAGATAGTCAGGCTGCTATAAAAGCTCTTGCTTGGGCCAACTCAAGGTTGAAGCTTGTTATCACATGTTGAACTCAAATTGAGGAACTGAATTCAGTCAACTCTGTAAACCTTGTATGGGTGCCTGGCCATTCTTCCATCGCTGGAAATGAATTGGCTGATGAGCTAGCTCGCGATGGAGCATCGCATGACTTCATTGGCCCTGAGCCGGTTATTCCAATTTTGAAGTGCTGGGTGAAGCTTTGGATAAATCCTTGGGCGGCAACTCAGCACAAGCAATATTGGAATAGTTTGGAGTCGTGTCGTCAAACAAAATTGTACATTACTGAGCCTTCTCCAAGGGTGGCGAAGTATTTAACCCGTATCCGACCGGGTTAAGAAAAAAAATTCAAAAAATTCTCGTGAAGCTATTTTCTATCCAATTTGCAAACTTCTTTCACTATATGAAATCCAAACTCCTTTATTTTCCTATGCTGGAGAAAGTGGTCCAAAATTTTGCCTGTGGCCGGAGTTATTCCGGTGTCCTCCTGGGTCAAGTCGGGTGAAAAAATGATCAACTTCCTTTCCTGAACAGTTTTATAATACTAAACTGTCATTTAACTACTTAAGTTTTGTAGGAACAGTCAATCGTGCAACATGAAAGATATTCAAGTGATTTAAGGAGTCACTTTCATGGAAGTTTCCTTGAAAAACTGAAATATGCCTTCCGGAAGATCCGGAACATCCGTAAAAGTGGTCAAATCGTTAAAAATGACTTGGAAAGCCGCGGTTTTTTTTCAATCTCACTAGTTTTCAACATATATGGACATAAACGACGCTTTGAGTGCGTAAGACCCTGTTCGGCCATTGGGGGCTCACCGGAAGATCCGGTAAAGTGGTCAAATCGTTAAAAATGACTTGGAAATCCGCGGTTTTTTTTCAATCTCACTAGTTTTCAGCATACATGGACATAAACGATGCTTTGAGTGCATAAGACCCTGTATGGCCATTGAGGGGCTCACCGGAAGATCCGGAACATCCGTAAATGTGATAAAATCGTTAAAAATGACTTGGAAAGCCGCGGTTTTTTTCAATCTCACTAGTTTTCAACATATATGGACATAAACGACGCTTTGAGTGCGTAAGACCCTGTATGGCCATTGGGGGCTCACCGGAAGATCCGGTAAAGTGGTCAAATCGTTAAAAATGACTTGGAAATCCGCGGTTTTTTTTTCAATCTCACTAGTTTTCAGCATACATGGACATAAACGATGCTTTGAGTGCATAAGACCCTGTATGGCCATTGGGGGCTCACCGGAAGATCCGGAACATCCGTAAATGTGATAAAATCGTTAAAAATGACTTGGAAAGCCGCGGTTTTTTTTCAATTTCACTAGTTTTCAACATACATGGACATAACCAATGCTTTGAGTGCATAAGAGTGCAAAAACCCAGTATGGCCATTGGGGGGCTCATCGGAAGATTCGAAATATCCGGAAAAGTGGACAATTAACGTGACTTACCCTACAACACTACAATTTTTTGAAAATTTACTGTTTTCAGTATTTGGGCCACCATGTGACTCTAGTTGGCTACTGATTGGTCCCCCGAACGATCCGGAACATCCGTAAAACTGGCCTTATTATAGAAGATGTCTCGGAAATTCTCGTTGTTTTTTATTACACTAGTTTTCTACATTCAAGGACGAAACTAATAAATAGAACGTTTTATGATCAGCTATGGCCACTTGGGGGGTTTCCATGTATGTTGAAAACTAGTGAGATTGAAAAAAAAACCGCGGCTTTCCAAGTCATTTTTAACGATTTGACCACTTTTACGGATGTTGCGGATCTTCCGGTGAGCCCCCCAATGGCCATACAGGGTCTTATGCACTCAAAGCATCGTTTATGTCCATGTATGTTGAAAACTAGCGAGATTGAAAAAAAAAACGCAGCTTTCTAAGTCATTTTTAACGATTTGACCACTTTACCGGATGTTCCGGATCTTCCGGTGAGCCCCCCAATGGCCATACAGAGTCTTATGCACTCGAAGCATTGTTTATGTCCATGTATGTTGAAAACAAGTGAGATTGAAAAAAAACCGCGGCTTTCCAAGTCATTTTTAACGATTTGAACACTTTTACGGATGTTCCGGATCTTCCAGTGAGCCCCCGATGGCCATACAGGGTCTAATGCACTCAAAGCATCGTTTATGTCCATGTATGCTGAAAACTAGTGAGATTGAAAAAAACCGCGGCTTTCCAAGTCATTTTTAACGATTTGACCACTTTACCGGATGTTCCGGATCTTCCGGTGAGCCCCCCAATGGCCATACAGAGTCTTATGCACTCGAAGCATTGTTTATGTCCATGTATGTTGAAAACAAGTGAGATTGAAAAAAAAAACCGCGGCTTTCCAAGTCATTTTTAACGATTTGAACACTTTTACGGATGTTCCGGATCTTCCAGTGAGCCCCCGATGGCCATACAGGGTCTAATGCACTCAAAGCATCGTTTATGTCCATGTATGCTGAAAACTAGTGAGATTGAAAAAAACCGCGGCTTTCCAAGTTATTTTTAACGATTTGACCACTTTACCGGATGTTCCGGATCTTCCGGTGAGCCCCCCAATGGCCATACAGAGTCTTATGCACTCGAAGCATTGTTTATGTCCATGTATGTTGAAAACAAGTGAGATTGAAAAAAAAAACCGCGGCTTTCCAAGTCATTTTTAACGATTTGAACACTTTTACGGATGTTCCGGATCTTCCAGTGAGCCCCCGATGGCCATACAGGGTCTAATGCACTCAAAGCATCGTTTATGTCCATGTATGCTGAAAACTAGTGAGATTGAAAAAAACCGCGGCTTTCCAAGTCATTTTTAACGATTTGACCACTTTACCGGATGTTCCGGATCTTCCGGTGAGCCCCCCAATGGCCATACAGAGTCTTATGCACTCGAAGCATTGTTTATGTCCATGTATGTTGAAAACAAGTGAGATTGAAAAAAAAAACCGCGGCTTTCCAAGTCATTTTTAACGATTTGAACACTTTTACGGATGTTCCGGATCTTCCAGTGAGCCCCCGATGGCCATACAGGGTCTAATGCACTCAAAGCATCGTTTATGTCCATGTATGCTGAAAACTAGTGAGATTGAAAAAAACCGCGGCTTTCCAAGTCATTTTTAACGATTTGACCACTTTACCGGATGTTCCGGATCTTCCGGTGAGCCCCCCAATGGCCATACAGAGTCTTATGCACTCGAAGCATTGTTTATGTCCATGTATGTTGAAAACAAGTGAGATTGAAAAAAAACCGCGGCTTTCCAAGTCATTTTTAACGATTTGAACACTTTTACGGATGTTCCGGATCTTCCAGTGAGCCCCCGATGGCCATACAGGGTCTAATGCACTCAAAGCATCGTTTATGTCCATGTATGCTGAAAACTAGTGAGATTGAAAAAAACCGCGGCTTTCCAAGTCATTTTTAACGATTTGACCACTTTACCGGATGTTCCGGATCTTCCGGTGAGCCCCCCAATGGCCATACAGAGTCTTATGCACTCGAAGCATTGTTTATGTCCATGTATGTTGAAAACAAGTGAGATTGAAAAAAAAAAAACCGCGGCTTTCCAAGTCATTTTTAACGATTTGAACACTTTTACGGATGTTCCGGATCTTCCAGTGAGCCCCCGATGGCCATACAGGGTCTAATGCACTCAAAGCATCGTTTATGTCCATGTATGCTGAAAACTAGTGAGATTGAAAAAAACCGCGGCTTTCCAAGTCATTTTTAACGATTTGACCACTTTACCGGATGTTCCGGATCTTCCGGTGAGCCCCCCAATGGCCATACAGAGTCTTATGCACTCGAAGCATTGTTTATGTCCATGTATGTTGAAAACAAGTGAGATTGAAAAAAAAAACCGCGGCTTTCCAAGTCATTTTTAACGATTTGAACACTTTTACGGATGTTCCGGATCTTCCAGTGAGCCCCCGATGGCCATACAGGGTCTAATGCACTCAAAGCATCGTTTATGTCCATGTATGCTGAAAACTAGTGAGATTGAAAAAAACCGCGGCTTTCCAAGTCATTTTTAACGATTTGACCACTTTACCGGATGTTCCGGATCTTCCGGTGAGCCCCCCAATGGCCATACAGAGTCTTATGCACTCGAAGCATTGTTTATGTCCATGTATGTTGAAAACAAGTGAGATTGAAAAAAAAAAACCGCGGCTTTCCAAGTCATTTTTAACGATTTGAACACTTTTACGGATGTTCCGGATCTTCCAGTGAGCCCCCGATGGCCATACAGGGTCTAATGCACTCAAAGCATCGTTTATGTCCATGTATGCTGAAAACTAGTGAGATTGAAAAAAACCGCGGCTTTCCAAGTTATTTTTAACGATTTGACCACTTTTACGGATGTTCCAGATCTTCCGGTGAGCCCCCCAATGGCCATACAGAGTCTTATGCACTCGAAGCATTGTTTATGTCCATGTATGTTAAAAACAAGTGAGATTGAAAAAAAAACCACGGCTTTCCAAGTCATTTTTAACAATTTGAACACTTTTACGGATGTTCCGGATCTTCCAGTGAGCCCCCAATGGCCATACAGGGTCTTATGCACTCAATGCATTATTTATGTCCATGTATGCTGAAAACTAGTGAGATTGAAAAAAAAACCGCGGCTTTCCAAGTCATTTTTAACGATTTTATCACATTTACGGATGTTCCGGATCTTCCGGTGAGCCCCCAATGGCCATACAGGGTCTTATGCACTCGAAGCATTGTTTATGTCCATGTATGTTGAAAACAAGTGAGATTGAAAAAAAAAACCACGGCTTTCCAAGTTATTTTTAACGATTTGACCACTTTTACGGATGTTCCGGATCTTCCGGTGAGCCCCCGATGGCCATACAGGGTCTAATGCACTCAAAGCATCGTTTATGTCCATGTATGCTGAAAACTAGTGAGATTGAAAAAAACCGCGGCTTTCCAAGTCATTTTTAACGATTTGAACACTTTTACGGATGTTCCGGATCTTCCAGTGAGCCCCCGATGGCCATACAGGGTCTAAAGCACTCAAAGCATCGTTTATGTCCATGTATGCTGAAAACTAGTGAGATTGAAAAAAACCGCGGCTTTCCAAGTCATTTTTAACGATTTGACCACTTTTACGGATGTTCCGGATCTTCCGGTGAGCCCCCCAATGGCCATACAGAGTCTTATGTACTCGAAGCATTGTTTATGTCCATGTATGTTGAAAACAAGTGAGATTGAAAAAAAAAACCACGGCTTTCCAAGTCATTTTTAACGATTTGAACACTTTTACGGATGTTCCGGATCTTCCAGTGAGCCCCCAATGGCCATACAGGGTCTTATGCACTCAATGCATTATTTATGTCCATGTATGCTGAAAACTAGTGAGATTGAAAAAAATACCGCGGCTTTCCAAGTCATTTTTAACGATTTTATCACATTTACGGATGTTCCGGATCTTCCGGTGAGCCCCCAATGGCCATACAGGGTCTTATGCACTCAAAGCGTCGTTTATGTCCATGTATGTTGAAAACTAGCGACATTGAAAATAAAAAACGCGGCTTTCTAAGTCATTTTTAACGATTTGACCACTTTACCGGATGTTCCGGATCTTCCGGTGAGCCCCTCAATGGCCATACAGGGTCTTATGCACTCAAAGCATCGTTTATGTCCATGTATGCTGAAAACTAGTGAGATTGAAAAAAAACCGCGGCTTTCCAAGTCATTTTTAACGATTTGAACACTTTTACGGATGTTCCGGATCTTCCGGAAGGCATATTTCAGTTTTTCAAGGAAACTTCCATGAAAGTGGCTCCTTAAATCGCTTGAATATCTTTCATGTTGCACGATTGACTGTTCCTACAAAACTTAAGTAGTTAAATGACAGTTTAGTATTATAAAACTGTTCAGGAAAAGAAGTTGATCATTTTTTCACCCGACTTGACCCAGGAGGACACCGGAATAACTCCGGCCACAGGCAAAATTTTGGACCACTTTCTCCAGCATAGGAAAAAAGAAGAGTTTGGATTTCATATAGTGAAAGAAGTTTGCAAATCGGATAGAAAATAGCTTCACGAGAATTTTTTGAATTTTTTTTCTTAACCCGGTCGGATACGGGTTAACAAATCTGTCAAAGCCTAATTGCAGTCTTTTGGTCAGAGCGTTGACAGGCCACTGTCGATTATTGATTTTGAAGCTGCTCATTCTAAATCACTCATTATGCCAAACGGCCAATACCAAACGAATTTATGTCAAACGGGGTACAATCGGCCAAATTTGCTGATACACCATCCATTTACTCTCAACAAAATAGTAAAGTACACAGCTAAAAATATGTTGTAAATTTAAGTTTATTTTCATGCACATATTTGGAGCATCAACATAAACCTAAATTTCAACGACCAATCCATTATTTTTCAATCGAATTCACTTTAAATTTACACGATCATGTAATATTCAACCATTTTTAGTTGAAAATTGAATGTATATTCATTTAAATTCGTACGATGCTGTAACAACACACGAATTTGATTTATTTTTACAGCAGACTGCAGTTTACATTACATTGAAAATTAAATATTTTTTCTGTGTAGGAAGCGTGTTGAAAATTTGTTGAGATTACTATGAAATAAAGCTAAATCATTAGTTTTGATAGCATTCTTAGGTGAGCAATTCTCGTTGAAACCAGGGCGCCATCGGCACTCATCATTAGAATTCCAATGTTATGTCACTGATCGCTAAAACTAAAAGGTGGTTCTTTCGGTTGCCTCAAATTGGTGGACCCCTAGTTCGCCAACTAGCTTAAAATTTTGCGCAAAAGCCTATTTTTTGAAAAATCTTAAGTATTTCTCCATGTGATATGTTTCATATCTCCCTTGGAACACATAGCAAACTTACTGGCATCGTATAGCGGAAGGATATAGTTTTCATCTGAGAATATTGAACATTTGGTGGCCATTTTGAATTTGGCCGCCATCATGGATTTTGTTAGAAAATCGGCTTTTTCATGAGGAGTAAGGAATAACTCGCAATAACTTATACATACCATATTTTGGTATCATATCACAATTAGGTATTGTTCAGTTATCAATAGCTCATTTTAGTATTATAATGGTATTTAAAAAAAAATGGTTAAAACAATTAAAAATACTTCATTTTGGTATTCGATGCTAATGAAGACTGCTGGAGGCATTGGACTACTATTGAAAATTTTTACTTTTATATGAAAATCTATCATGTATTATTTAGGTATTACAATACCTGATCTCATTATCAGCTTGGTATTTGTAGAATATGCAGAAGGTATTATTTGAGGTATTTTACCACTTATGCAGGTCTCATTCATACCTCATTCAGGTTGTATGGATTGGAAATTATCTGGTATGGAAAACCTCAATTTGGTATTCAGTAGTTCTTTTCTTCTGCTCGGGTAGTGCACCGCTTGTTTAGAATTATGAGGCCACCATCAGAAAGCTAGCTTAGCTTAGCTTAGACTGACTACACATATCAATGGTTGCTATTCCGTGATTGACCGAAGTCATTGAAAATGCACAAAGAATCAACTAGAAGTTCGGCTGGGATTGGCCATAATCTTCTTCAGTGTGCATAATTCAGTGATTCTATTTATACAGGGTCAATAACGGCGCCGGCCACGTCCTTGCAGTCAGGTGGGATTGGGGGAAGAAATGTTAGTGTGTAACCTTTGCTATTTGGAGACCATGTTAACCTCTGCATCTCCACAAAGGTTACTGGGAGGGATGTTTGTTAATGGGAAGGATCGTTGGGTCACAGGATTCACTTTGATAAGCGATTAGACCATGATAAATAATTTGACGCGAGCAAAGGATCAAACAAAACTAACCCGATTCTCGATCCGCGACACTATCATATCACGCCACGCGAGCGACGCGCGACATGATTGATCCTACACACATCACCCCCCCCCCCCCCCCGCAGGAGCAAGTGACGCGAGCAAAGGATCAAACACAACTAACCCGATTCTCGATCCTTGACACTATTATATCACGCCACGCGAGCGACGCGCGACATGATTGATCCTGCTCACATCACCCGCCCCCGCAAGAGCAAGTGACGCGAGCAAAGGATCAAACACAACTAACCCGATTCTCGATCCGCGACACTATCATATCACGCCACGCGAGCGACGCGCGACATTTTTTTATTTTATTTTTTTATTTTATTTTCTTAATTCATCTGACATAAGTCTCAATGAATGTTACTGTACTAATTTAAACAAATCTAGGTCTCATAGAATCTAAAATTTTACGTCTGAACACTGTTGACGACATTCCAAAATTAAATAGGTACGCTACATCGTTGAATGCTCTCATTACGGAAGACAATGGTTCGTTGTACCCGAAAAGCGAACGGTGGAACTGTGGAGCAAGCATCCTTTCCAGACTCCTGCGTTGAATCCTGTTTGGAGCGTTCAGAGCTAGCTTTGCTAGGAGATTCGGACAGTCTATCTCTCCGTTCAATACCTTGGCGGCTGTAACAGCTTGTTGGGTGATTCGACGTTGTTCAAGGGTTTCCAACCCAAGCAAGCAACACCGGTCAGCGTATGGTGGAAGATTTAAATGGTCCCTCCACGGAAGCAACCGTAGAGCATAGCGCACAAACCGTTTTTGAACACGTTCAATCCTGTCAATCCAGTTCGCCTGATACGGACACCATACAATGGAAGAGGATTCCAAAATTGAACGAACAAGCGAGGTGTAGAGTGCTTTCAAACAATGGACATTAGTAAAATTTTTGGTCGTCCGCATAACAAACCCCAGCTGTCGATTTGCTCGATCAATGATTTCCGAACGATGATCGTTGAAGGTGAGTCTAGAGTCGAGTAATACACCCAAATCTCTTATGTGGCTAACACGCTGAATTGTTGTATCGCCAATTGTGTAGTCCATACGAAGTGGTACTGCGGAGCGGTGGAAGGTGATCACGGAACACTTATTGATGCTGAGCGTCATGCGATTTAGTTCACACCAACGGACGAAAGTGTTCAGTAACGACTGCAGCCGTTCGCAGTCTGCTAGGCTTTCAACGACGACATGATTGATCCTGCTCACATCACCCGCCCCCGCAAGAGCAAGTGACGCGAGCAAAGGATCAAACACAACTAAGGGGCTGTCCATTAATTATGTAAGGATTTATGGGGGGAGGGGGGGGTTTGGGATTTCTTACGCGCCATACAATTTATTTTTAATTTTCATACAAAAAATCTTACCATGGGGGGAGGGGGGGTTGAAAAACCCTGAAAATTGTCTTACGTAATTAATGGATCGCCCCTAACCCGATTCTCGATCCGCGACACTATCATATCACGCCATGCGAGCGACGCGCGACATGATTGATCCTGCTCACATCACCCGCCCCCGCAGGAGCAAGTGACGCGAGCAAAGGATCAAACACAACTAACCCGATTCTCGATCCGCGACACTATCATATCACGCCACGCGAGCGACGCGCAGCATGATTGATCCTGCTCACATCACCCGCCCCCGCAGGAGCAAGTGACGCGAGCAAAGGATCAAACACAACTCTATGAGGCCACCATCAGAAAGCTGAGAAAAACTGAGTAAGATAGGCTACAAAAACTAGGTGAGCAATGGTATTTACCTTATGAAATAAACGATTTTCTAAATCATGTTATATGGTTTTGACGTATATGGTGAGGGTAATCAATGAAAACATATTTTTTTTGTACAAAAAAGAAACAAGTTTTCAATCGTTGGTGTTTTGAAGTCGAATGAAGAGAAAGAGTTTTAATACAAGTGAAAAAATATGGCGGCCATCTTGGATTTCTGACGCCATCTTGATTTTAAGTTGTAGAATGAGTTTTTCACCTTGTTAATATTGGTTCTGCGGTTCTGAGTGCTTTGCGAAGACCCAAGCTGTCCGATTCATTTTTTGCGCGCTCGAAGCTTTTTTTTTTTAGTTGGTACTTTATTCGCGCGCCATCGGAGTTATTTTATATTCCGGCTTATACGTGTTGACGCTGCGATTGTAACTGTTCAGTCGAGGATCGATTACCAATTGGTGAGCTCGTTTCATGCTATTACAAGCAGCGTCAACACATTTGTATTATAACATGTATTTTTTCTATGAATTTGTTAAACAAACTTTGAATGGTTCGTCACTTTCAGTGTTGACATAAGCGCTTATGCATGTTTTATAAAGTTTCGAGATTCAAACCTTTGAATAGTTCGATGTTTGAGATGTCGACGCATTGATGGATAACTTACTTTAAACAGAGGTTACATGAATCGCATCACTTACCAAGGTGAATCCTGATCATGTAGCTTTGAAGCTCTCCCACTAACTAAACTCCTTCCCGTGACAACCATGAAGGTGCAGAGGTATACTCGGTCTTTAGTAACAATGGATGTCACACTTACATTCCCTTCCTTCCCCGATGACCGTAAGGACATGGCCGGTGCCGTTATTGACATTACTAATATCAGAGTCCTCGAAAATTTACATTGAAGATGGTATGCTACTCCCAAGCTACATCTGTTGGTTCCCTGTACAATTTCGATGATTCTTGTCAATCACGGCAACTACGAAATGTACATGCAATGCTCATGCTCAATATCGGTTCTGCGATTCTGTGGTTCTGTGGAATTTCACATTGGCAGTATCGGTTCTGTGGTCAATTTCATCAAATCAGTATGAATGGCACTACCGCAACTATAGAAACACCCCCATCTAATGGGTCACTTACCTTACACAAATTTGAGTAATTTAAAACAGCTGGAACATTCGCACTTTTTGTTTTAATAACCAACCGTTGAAAAATTAAGGTGACACGGAAGACCGTGTTATTTTCCCTATCTTTTGTCTCACTCTAACAATTATCATCAAAACTTTGTGGAAGCAAATCTTGAGTTTTAGTGAACCGATAAAGCTGGAAATTTATTGGGTTGTGCACTACATGTATAGAATCATAGTGATACATTTTTCACATCGATATATGCAGTGGTTCTTGAGATTTGCTTCTTCAAATGGACAGGGTGATTATGATGACGTCCCGTGCGGCCTTAAACTAGCACCAGCTGATTTCCGATTTCATCATTGATGTCATCAGCCGAATCTAAATTATGCGCGAAGCCGGAAAACCATGACAGAAGACTTATAATTATAACACAACCACCCTCATACGGCTTGCTAAGATTCATCCATTCTCAATCAAGAAAACGTTTTCAAAAACTCCTGGGAGACTGATTTGGAAGAAGATAGAACTATCATTAAAAATTTAAAAATATGAAAGCTCCTGGCGATGGTGGCATTTTTCACATCCTCATCAAGCAACTTCCAGACAGGAATCATTCTTGGTTGGTATATTTAACTAATATTTTCAGTTGGCTTACTTTCCTGACAAATGGAAAAAATGCCAAAGTTGTACCATTTTCAAAACCAGACAAAAATTCTAAAATAGCTTGTAGCTATCGTCTAATCAGTTTGCCTTCCTCCATCAGTAAACTTTTTGGAAAGGTCATTTTGAACAGAATGATGGTTCACATCCTTCCTCAGCCTAGTGGTTAGAGTCCGCGGCTACAAAGCAAAGTCATGCTAAAGATGACTAGGTTCGATTTCCGGTCGGTCCAGGATCTTTCCGTAAAGGAAATTCCCTTGACTTGACTGTACCTGCCGCATGACATACGAATGCGAAAATGACAACTTTGGCAAAGAAAGCTCTCAGTTAATAACTATGGATGTGCTCATCAGAACACTACGCTGAGAATTAGGCTTTATCCCAGGGGGACGTAATGCCAAGAAGAAGAAGAAGAAGAAGAAGAAGAAGAAGACGATGTTCCACATCTATGAAAATTCAATTTATGTCAATGAACAGTTCGGATTCTGACATGGAAAAGCGACTACTCATCAACTTTTATGTGTAACAAATTTGATACATTCCATCAAATCTGATGGATCTACTGGTGCTCTTCTAGACATAGAAACAGTATTCGACAGTGTTTGGCATGAAGGCTTGAAAGTGAAATTAAAAAACTTCAATTTTTCGACATACATTTTTCGGATAATGCAAAGTTATCTGTTGAATTCTACATTTCAGGTTAATTATCAGAACTCCAAGTCTTAAGGCTTACTGTAAATAAGATCTGGTGTTCCTTAAGACAGCTTTTTGGGACCAATATTATACAATGTTTTCACATCTGACTTACCTGATTTACCTCAGGGATGTCAAAAATCTTTGTTTGCGGATGACACAGCCCTCTCCGCCAAAGAACTCAACAAATAATATTTCCACATAAATCAAAAGCTCTTTAATTGAAACCTTCAAGTAGACATGTGATCACGAGGAGAGGCATTCCAACAAATTAGTCAGATAAAGTAAAGTATCTAGGACTCATGCTAGATAATAATTTAACCTAGTAAATTGGAATTTGATTAATAATCATTTTATACAAAAATCGTTGCAATCTTCCATTTCACGATAAATGTGTTATATATTTATATCTAATTAGGTTAAGTACATTGAAAAATTAATTTACAGTACAAAACCAATCTGGTTAATGTCGCATACGGATCTTTTCTTTTGTTTTTGCCAAATTTGAATAACTACCGAAATGACAGAAAATTTCTCAAAATGCTATTGTCATCTTAAAGAAGATATGGGAGATGTGATTTGTAGATTGAACCGCCCTAACGAACCTCCAGCGACGTTTTGTGCGGGGACCTCAAGACGATCTGCTCCTCCCCCACCGCACCTCAAGATGCACATTCGAATTGTAGAGCACGCGCGGTGCATGTTCGTTGATGAAGGGTTTTTAGAAAGGTGAGAAATGAATTTCATCACTATCCATCCATCCATCCATGAACAATGTGAACACGGACGGGTTGGTTCTTCATTCGAACGCGCGCATAAAACAATTAAGGTTTTGATGTAGTATTAAGAAAAGATCGAGCTGCCACGATTAAGTGCTCTGTCGTACCGCAACTTAATCTGATCTAAATTAAACACCCTCGGATCGGTTTACCCACGGTCAGCGGCACGAGAACGGGGGGTATCGTGATTGAACATTGAAGGGAACAAAATGCGAGAACGCATGACACGAGATCAGTTGTTTTTCGCGGTTTTGTAATTGAACTAAGTGGTCATCATGTTGAGCGAGCTTGAAAGACGGCACATGACAATCAAATCTTGCAATTAGAAGAGCACACGAGTTAAGAACCGAAGTTGAAGAATTAATGAAACCTGGGCCCTGGATGTCTACAATGCGTCTTGTACAATGCTTTGAAACTAGTTGATACGCGCATTTGGGAGAGAAAAGAATAGATCCGTTAAAATAAAAAAATACCAATGTTAATGTCTCATATGACCTTTACACAGACCCCTTGGGACATCCGTATGAATCCGGAATCGACCGTCGGACTTGTGTTCCCAGTACAGGTCATGAAACTTGAATATGAAATTATGGAGCTGTGTCAAAACTTAATTGAAATCCGCTGAAAATTGTGGACACTAGAGCCAAAGATCACGAAAAAATAGGTCTGAGACGCAAAGGTAGACAACAACGTAACTTGTGGATACATCAGCAGTGGAAGTCTTGCTAACTCTACATCAATTAACTTGATATAACCTCGCCAAAACTATTTCGCAAATTACTCGGTTCTTGGCCGCTACTCTCCATCCTTGGCTGCGACCCACGCTCTCCATGTCCTGGTGCACCTGGTCAATCCTCCTAGTTCGCTGCGTCCCATGCTTCCTCGTTCCGACCGCATTCAAAGCGAACACCATATTTACAAGGCTGTTGTCCGGCAATCTTGCAACATTCCCTGCCCAACGTTCTCTTATAACTTTGGCAACATTCTGGATCTTGGGTTCTTTAAAAAGGTAAGCCAGCGAATTCTTCATTCATCCTTCGCCGCCACACTCGACACGCCGCCGAAGATCGTCCTAAGCACCCGGCGTTCGAAAACACCAAGAGCTTGCAACTGCTCATCGAGCATATTCCACGTTTCATGCCCGTAGAGGACTACCAGTCTTATTAGCGTTTTGTACATCGTGCATTTGGTACGGGGGTGAATCTTTCTTGACCGCAGTTTCTTCTGGAGCCCATAGTAGGCACGACTTCCACAGATGAAATACCTTCGTATTTCATGGCTTAGGTGGTAGACGAACTCATTAACCACCTCGAAAGTATCCTCGTCTATTGTGACACTGTTTCCTAGGCAGGGTCTGTCGCGATCGGTACCATCTACAAGCATGTACTATTTTTTCGGCCCGCGAAAATACTTGAAGATTTCTCGAGTGGTTTGTTTAGAGATTATATTATTGTTTCCCAAAGAAATTTATCTAAGTATTTTCTAGAGATTATTTTTAAACCGTACTTATGATTTTTTTTGGGAATTTTTCAAATAAATTTGTTCATCAGATTTACTATGATTTTGCAATTTATTCTTGAACTTCTCGAAAAAAATTATCCAGAAGTTACATAAAGTATTTTTTAAGGTTCTAGAAATAACTATATATTTTTCTAAATGGTAATCTCAGGATTCTACAAAAAAAATATATATATAAAAATTTAACCACTCCCAATTTTTTGGTTTAGGGATTATTTGAAAAATTCCTCTACCAATCACTCCATATCAGGTTTCTAGAAAAACACATACAACAAAAGGTTTGAAAGAACTTTGTCGGTATTTTTTTTTAATGATTGCATCTTATTTCCTGTCGTAAAATTCAAGAATTAAACCGTAGAGTTCCTGAAATTTTATTTATTTATTTATTTATTTATTAAACAAAAAATTCAGAAAGAGGGAAAAACCCCTTTGAGTGATTTCCTTTGAAATCGTTCTCAAAAGGGCACAAAACCTCTTTATCTTTTCTAATAACGTTATAAAAAAACTTAAAACTAAAGGCTCAACCGGAAATGATCCATATCAGAGCCATAATCTTGAGAAGGAGTTTCAGTAATCAAAAATGGGAGATGATGGAGGAGTTCAAGGGAGGCCGTAGTTCTTGATTTCTGAAACGAAATAAAATAAAACGCAAAACAGTATCATATAACATAATGAATATCATTGAAAAAATCGTATAAAATTTTAATCATAGGAAGCGATTTAATACCAAGAATATCACGAACAGATACAGGTACAACGGTATCTAAATTCTTGAAGTTATTTATAAGTTTTTTCCTAGGCAAAATATAATTTTTGCAATAAAAAACTATGTGATCTATGTCTTGATAAGTTTCACCACAATCACATAAATTTGAATCTATAATGTTAATACGATATAAATGACTATTACAAGTATAATGATTAGAAATAAGTCTTGAAATCGTACAAATCAAATTTCTACCAGCAGATAAATTTTTAAACCAAGGTTTTTTATTTACAATTGGTAAAATGGAATGACACCATCGACCTTTGTCACTAGAATCCCAATCAACTTGCCAAGAATTCAAAGCATAATTTTTAAATTTTGCGTAATATTCCGAATGAGCCACATCTCGTTTATAAATAATTCCACGAGTAGCTCCTAATTTTGCTAAACAATCAGCTTGTTCATTACCAAATATATGACTATGGGATGGAACCCAAACAAATCTAATAATAAATCCCCGAGAATGCAAATCATATAATAATTTTCTTAACAATAAAATTAAATAATGAGCTTTAAAATTGAAATTACATGATTCGATAGAATTGATACAGCTCAAACTATCTGTACAAATGATAAATATGTTTGGAGAATAATCCTCTATTATATGACATGTAAAATACAATGAAGTCAATTCAGTTACAAAAACTGAACATGGAGATTGTAATTTGAAAAAATATGCTACATCCATATTATACACTCCAAATCCTGCATTATTATTAATCAATGATCCGTCAGTGTAATACACAAATTTTTGATCAAATCCACAAAATTTACGTTCAAAAAACAATTTAGCATATTGAATACACATATTATTTGGTATTTGATTTAATTCCCAATGTAAAGATTTATCAATATAGGGTTGAAAAGAATGTACATTTATATCACAATTGTAAAACGTATTTGATAAAACAGGTAATATATGCTCTGTAGAACAGTGATTGAATGAATTCAACATTTTACTAGAAGGATTTAATTTATGTAAATCTTTTAAAATATTTATTAGCGGATGCTTATTTGTGAAGCATTGTACGAGGAATTTACAATTTAGTTCATGAAAACGAATGTTAAGAGGAACAACTCCAGATAAAACTTCAACAGATTTAGTATGAGTCGAATTCATTAATTTCAAACAAATTCTTAAACAACGCAATTGAATTTTTTCAAGTTTTGCAAAATGAGTTTGAGTGGCACAACCAAAAGTAAAACAACCGTATTCCAAAATTGAGCGTATTGTTGTTTTCTAAAGAACTATCATATCAGAAGGATGAGCACCCCACCAAGTACCAGTAATAGTTCGGAGAAAATTAATCCTTTTGGAACATTTTTTCTGGATATATTTAATATGCAAACCCCAATTTAATTTTGAATCATACCAAATACCAAGATATTTATATTCATATACTTGTTCGATTTCATATCCATTAAGAAATAGATTTATATTTACTGTAGAATGTTTACGTGAAAATATAATATATTTAGTTTTTTGCACAGAAAACGTAAAACCATTCTCAAAAGCCCACTTATCAATATTATCCAAACAAATTTGCATATAATGACGTATTATTTCTCTATTACATCCACTAATTGAAATTACCTTATCATCAGCGAATTGAACTAAAAAACAGCCATTTGGGATAATAGATGATATATCACATGTAAATAAATTGTACAAAAAGGGGCTCAAACAAGATCCTTGAGGAAGTCCAAAATAACTATTACGGGTAAATTTAGACGTCCCATTATGATAAAAATGCATGATTTTGAATGAAAACATGTTATATAAAAAATTGGATAAAATTGGAGGAATTTTATACATATTTAATTTTTGAAAGAGTAAATCAATAAGTACTGAATCATACGCTCCAGACACGTCTAAGAAAGTCGAAATAGTGTCCTGTTTTTTGTTGAAAGAAAGCTGAATTTGGGAAGCCAAAAGTGCTGTGCAATCACGGGTACCACGACCTTTTCTGAACCCAAATTGACTAGGAGATAAAATATTATTTTTTTCAGCCCATATCTCAAGACGATTTAAAACCATTCTTTCCATAAGTTTACGAAGACATGATAGTAAACTTATTGGTCTACGACTATCAGCCAATGAAGCATCTTTTCCTGGTTTAAGTATACTTACTACTTTAATTGAACGCCATTCTAATGGAATAACATTTTGTAAAAGAAATGAATTGTAAATTGAAAGTAAATGAGCTTTCCCTTCGATCGGTAAATTTTTAAGAACGATAAATTTAATGTTGTCAATACCTGGCGCAGTATTATTGGTAATAGATAATGCTAAATTAAACTCATGTATTGAAAATGGAGAACATAATTCTGGAAAATAATTGGTTGATTGTTTGGTTTTAAAATTAATAGATTGAGGAACAAAATCTGGACAAATTTTTGATGCAAATTGATCAATCCAATTATCGGAGTACTCCAATAAAGCAGGAGAAGAATTATCATAATTTCTTAAATTTCTTGCTACAGACCACAATGTAGACAATGAAGTGTCACTATCTAGATTCTCAATAAAATGTTTCCAATAATTTCGTTTCTTGAATTTAGTAGTACGAGTAAACCAAGCTTCTGCTTTACAATATAGTAAATAATTTTCTCTAGTACCCAAACGACGAAATTTTTTAAAAGCTTCCGATTTATTTTTAAGAGCAATAGAACAATCGTTATCCCACCAAAACGTAGGACGAATATTTTTTTTAATATTACAAAGAGTTTTCATTTTCTGTGATTTAAGTAAACTATCCATCATAATTTTAATAAATTTAATATAATTTTCAATTGGGGAATTTAAATCTTGCAAATTAATTAGTGACACAGAAATTAAATCCGAAAACTTACTCCAATCAACGTTTTTGGTATAATTTTGAAAAGAAGAACTTACATTATTACTATTTTGCGTTAAATGATTCAAGTGAATCAAAATTGGAAGATGATCACTATTATTTGGATCATTTATTATGTTCCAAGTAGATTTGAAAGATAAATCAGTTGAACACAAAGATAAGTCAATACATGAATTTTTCAATGGAGGAACAGCAATTCTGGTAAATGATCCATCATTTAGAATATTTAAATTATATTCATCAATTAAATCCATTAATAATGAACCACGACCATCAGTTCTATCACTACCCCAAGAATAATTATGAGCGTTAAAGTCACCCAAAATGTAAAATGGATGAGGAACACTATCTAAAATCATTTTCAATTCAGATATTAAGAAATTTGCATTGGGAGGGATATATAAACAAATAATATGAAAATTGTAATCCATATGTTTTACAGAAATAATAACATATTCCAAATGTATATTTAATGATAAATTTATATATTTGAATTCAATGCCATTACGAATACCAATCAAAACCCCACCAAAAGAAATATCTCTATCTTTACGAATTATATTAAATGATGGAATGCGTAATACTTTTGACTCCGTTAACCAAGTTTCATTCAAACAGAAAATATCAATTTTGTGATGTTCAAGCATAACTCTCAATCTATCTATTTTAGGAAGTAAACTTCTACAATTCCATTGTAAAATATTCAAAATACCATTAGAATTTGAAGCCATTACGATGAAAATAATGAAGCAATGATGGGTCCAAATGTATTCAATTTATCAAGGATGGAGGCAAGAAATGGTAAAATCATTTTAATTATCTTTTTCCAAAAATCATTAAATCCCAACATTTCTAATAATTCCTCCAAAATTCCTAAAATTGGGGAATTTTCATTAACATTTTTGTTATTATTCGACGAATTGGCATTTGTATTCATATTACAATTTGATGGATCAGATTCTACTCGTTGAAAACCTGGAATTATACGGGAAGAGGAAGAATTTAACCGCGGAAAATTTTCATTAAATGACTTTGTATTAGAATCAAATTGAAGCTGAACTTCAGGAGAAGATTTTTGAATTCTTTTTCTTTTAGAAGGGGGTTTATAAATATAGTTATCTAAATTCGAAGCGTCATCAAGCTCATCATCAGTTAGAGATTCATAAATATTAGGAGCAGTTATATCCTTAGAATTTTTCAAAATTTCAGAATAAGAGGACTGATTTCTGTTTTTCAGTTTTTGATTGTATTTGGACTGATTATTAATGTAAACAGGGCAATCTTTCAAAAGGTTATGTTTTTGATTACAATATATACAAAGCTCAGAATTTTTAGTGCAATCTGATGATAAATGTGGTTGACCACATTTTGTACATTTAGGTTTATTGGAGCAAAATAAATTCGTATGTCCAAAAAGAAGGCATCTTTCACAATGCATTATTTTTGGAAAATAAAGCCTAATGCGAAAAATAACATTATTAACTTTTACAAAATCAGGAAGAACTGATCCAGCAAACGTAATTTTCATACAATTAGAATGAATATATTCAGAGCCTTTATCGTTCAATTTTAATTTTGATAAACGTTGACAATCTAAAACATCAACAGGTGAAATGGCTTGATTTTTAAAAATACCAATTCCGTAATTTATCACTTCATCACATTGAAGAGATTCATCATATAAAACACCATTAATTTCACAGAAATTACATGGTGCATATACACGATATGAATCTGAAAAAAGTTGCGATTCTAAAAGTGAATTTGCATCATCACGAGAACCAAAAACAACACGTAATTTATCAAGTGAAATCTTTTTGATTTCCTTGACGGAAGAATATTTTTCATATATTTTGGCCGAAATCAACAAAACATTTATAGGTATTTGTTTTTTTCGAAAATATACTACAAATGGACCGGCAAAAGAAATCGGATATATTTTGATACGAAAAGGTTTTGCAGTAGAAGATGATGGTCCCGGAGGAGGATCACCATCTTTTAGAACTGAACCATTTACATCAATATCCATGATTGGGGTGCAAAATTAAACAATTTAAGATAAAAAAAATCAACACGAATATGAAAATAAATATATAATACAGTAAAAATGAAAAGATACTTAGCAACTTGAAACTCCACGTAAAATGTCTGGAAGATGAGACTTCAAGCTTCAAACCAAAAGCGTACAACCTCCTCTTGAAAAAATCCTACTCCGCACTAACGATACTTCTTGACGTCTTCCGCGCCACACAGGCTCAATCGAATAGTCCTCTCAATCTTATAGCTTCAAAAATAAATCTCGAGGAGATTTCACGCTCCACAAGTATCACGCCGACTCCAAAAACTTCAGCCGCACCACACAGGAAACACCAAGACACCGCGCCACACAGGAAAAAGTCCACTGCCGCACCACACAGGAAGAATGAAAATCAGCTACTCGAATCACAAATGACTCGAGTTCGATCTTCGAATCGCTTGAAATTTTTTTCTCTGAAAATAGAGAAAAATGTCAGTAGCTTGAAAAAACAACTTCTTGCCAATTCAACGCCTACTACAGCAATGTTCCTGAAATTTGTTGACCATGTACCTCACAAAAAAGCGCAAGTGGTCCTTGTGGGATTTACTACGAAAATTCTTGTTCATTTTTCTTCGTCTTCTATAATAGAAAATGATTGGTGTTAAAATGGATGGAATTTTAAATGAAAGTAAAAATATGAGATAATATTTTGTATGAACTCCGAAGTACTGATACTATGGTAAACATATTGATGTAGGTAGAACCCATTTTTTCCTACCTTAAGAAATTCCAATCAAACTTTTTTGAAGAATCTATTATCGATTATTTTGTTGTACTGTAGAAGTTTAACGCGAAAATATTGCCGGTATTTTTTTAAGAACATTACGTAAGCTTCCATTCACCGTGTACCTGTAGAAAAAAAATCTGCACATTTAAAAAAAAAAGTTCAGATAATTTAAAGCGAACTAGAATACCACTACGAAGCGGAAAAATAGAAAATTAATGATACATAACAAAAAAAAAACTAAAAAATTGTGTACAGGTCACCTCACTCCGTTCTATGCACAGTGATTTTTTTTGCCGATTTTGTGATCGAAATAGAATAGCGCCTAAACCATTGGTTTTAGTTAAAAAGTTTGTTCAGAGAAGTGTCTTGGTTTGTAAAAGCCCTTTTTTGATACTAGCGGCCAGGTGATTAAATCACCTAAAAGTGAGATAAACAAATAATGTTTTACCTGTTTGAGATAGACGGTTGGTGTCTTCAGCAAAGTTGTTAATTCAAGACACTTTGTCGAAGACACCGAATTTCTATCTCTTATACATTACAAGATATGTAATTTTATCTTAAAACGACCCTTAAAAATTAAAATTTTAGTAAAACTTTTTTCTACAATTTTTGACATTTTTTGTGTCTTGTACAAAACTGTTCAACTACTAAAATTCACTTTCAAATGACACTATGAACTTTTGGCCAGAAGCGGTCTATTGATTTTTATGTTTAAACTAATTAAACCATGAAAATGCATTCTATTGCGGTTTTGCGACTTTTATCTCGTTTTCATTACGTTATTTCATACAAAACATGTTGCATTTGATACGTATAATATTATAATTTTATAATTTTTGATATACTCCCTCATCCACAAACTTCATTTAGCATGGAAATGTTTTCCTTTTTTTATTTTTGTTTGAATCATAAAGTTTGACCCAACTTTTGACTCTCCATAGAGCGTTACGTAGTTTGTGAACGGTGCAATTTATTTGTTACGCAACTATTATTTGTTACTTTTAATATTTCGCGATACGCAACATAGCTCCTACTTGGAGCATCGGTCTGTTTTGCAGGTAAACAAATTAAACAAACAAATGAAAATGATAAATCATGATAATAAGGAATGGTACAACTAATTTATAGGGGAAAAGCACTAATTTTCGACCTACAAGAATTCTGTGCCAATTTTCGAACTTTCACACAAAGTAGGGCAAAATCGTATGAATGGGTCGAAAATTAGTGCTTTTCCCCTAATCAAATTTATACCTGTATTTGTTAAACCAGACATTTTTCAACAGTTCTCACTGAATTCACAGAGTTTCTAACAGTTATACCAGAATTCAATAATATGCACTGAAGTTAATGTTCTGATTCATATCCAATCGGTGCTCACTGTCACAGTTTTATATCAAATCAGCAAATACTTTGTCTGTATTAGTATAAGTGAAATTTACTTTCACTATAGCAGTGTCAGCACACATATTATTCTCGATAGTTTTTTTTTTAATTTTGTTCCTAAATCATTGAAGAATTTGTATAACACGAAGAGCATTTTTATTACCTATGTCGCGTATCGCAAGATTTGGAAAGGAACAAGGACATTACATGGTAGCGCCACAAATGAAAGTAACGTGACAAACAAAAGGCACCGTTTACAAATTACGTAACGCTCTATGGAGAGTCAAAAGTTGGGTCAAACGTTATGACTTTAACAAAAATAGAAAAAAAGCAAGAAAAAGAAAAGCATTTCCATGCTAAATGAAGTTTGTGGGTGAGGAAGTATATCAAAAATTATATAAATGGTCGTAACTTATCAAATCCAACATGTTATATCTGAAATAACGTAATGAAAACGAGAGAAAAGTCGTAGAACCGCAAAACAAACATTTTTATGGTTTTACTAGTTTGAGCATAAAAATCAATAGACCGCTTCTGGCCAAAAGTTCTTAGTGTCATTTAAAAGTGAAAAAACAGTCCTTTCAGAATCGCAAATCGCTATGTACGTCAATCTGCGTCCAAACTAATGCTATTAGACACAAAGTATGTCAAAAATTGTAGAAAAAAGTTAAACTAAAATTTTGATTTTTAAGGGTCATTTTAAGATAAAATTTCATATCTTGTAATGTATGAGAGATGGAAATTTGGTGTCTTCGACAAAGTTTCTTGAACTAACATATGCAACAACTTTGCTGAAGACACCAACCGTCTATCTCAAATAGGTAAAAAAAATTATCTCACTTTTAGAAGATTTAATCACCTGGCCGCTAGTATCGAAAGAAGCGCAAAAAACTTCTCTGAATAACTTTTTTACTAAAACCAATGGTTTAGACGCTATTCTATTTCGATCACAAAATCGGCAAAAAAATCACTGTGCTATGTAACCATTTACCGCACGGTGTGTTTCGTAGAGCGATTTCAAAACAAAAAATTCGGCATGTCTGAAATTTTGACACAATAAACCCATGATTCTCCCCTTTCATATGCAACCAAAACGAAAATAATCGGTCGGGGGGTCTAGAACAATATTTTTTTTTCAATTGTTTTACGGTGTTTTGGATAAAGCTTAACCAGAGCGTTAATGATTAATCATAAATTTAATCATGATTAATGATTAATGATTATAATTAATCAAAAATGTTATTCATTAATCACAAAAAAATCAAGAGTTAATCATTAATCGCTAATCATAATCATTGCAATATTATGTTTTAATCATTAATCATTAATCATAATCATAAAGATCGCTAATTTTATTCAGTAATCATAATTTTAATCATAAGTCAAACATTTAATCAATCATCAATCAATCATTGAACAAAATTTAACAAATTTTACAACATTGCCATCTGATGTATGAAAAAATTGTGCATGTCTTATATCTTGTGACACGAACAATTAGAGTTTATGCTCAAGGAACGTCCAAATCCAACCAAGTACAGCATGGCTTAGCTTTGTATCCGAAGACGTCATCATAATACTAAAAAAGACCCTTTAATATTTCCTTCATGTAAGACGGTGTATTTCTTAGTTGTATATGATCCGAATCCAAAGACGCGGTTGGCAGCTTGTGAGTGGTACCATTCTACATGCAGGATTGCTATTTGCGTAGCGCTAAAAATTGAGTTTTAACCCTTGGGAAAGCCCTCCCCTCTTCGTAATGCTTTTTGTATGAAGATTTTCAAAATTTTGTTTGAGTCGCACCGTATGAGCCTACCTCCTCCCCCTTCGAGCATTACGTGATTTGTGGACAGTGCCTTAGGAAGATGCCATTTAATAATTACTTTTTTCAATAATCATTGATTAATGGTTAATCATTCAAAAGCTAATGATTGAATGCCCAAAAGTATGCTATAGTATAAAAAGTATAAACGCCTTAAAGTATGCAACAAACAAGTTATGCATTACATAATGATGAATTTTTCCCTTGATTAGCAATAAATTTGATATAAAATCTTATGAACTTTGTTACAGCAAACTTTTAATCGCAAACCATTTTTACTGAAATTTAGATTCAAATTCAAATTTCTTATATCTAGATGTTCTGTGTTATTAGACAACACTATCATCCTAATTTGGAATTTTTCAATCATGATTAACTTAACGCTCTGCGCTTGAACCATCATCCTTTAGACTTAGTCTGCAAAACAATGATGCTTGATTAATCGTTAATAACTTTTGGGACTCAATATGAAAGTGTCTTCTGACTCTTACACTGTTCGACAAAATAAAATTTTTGGATGGATCAGGGAGGCGTCTATATGGGTCTTGAAGTGCAAGAAAAGTGTAGAAAGAGGCCGTTTTCAAATGATTTGCAGCACCCCTGGATTATTTTTTGACATTTTTAATCACAAAAAGTGTAATAAGCAAAATATCAATATCTTTTAAAATTCAATTATCCAACCATTAAATTTGTCAAATCAATATTTTTAGCACTGGATGACTTCAGGGAAACGTGCACTTTTCCTCAAGAATATTGGCATCAATTTTATATATGAATTTGGAATGTGGACCATATGAATACTACTTTTTTTTTCTATTTCACACATCTGGTTCATTATATAATAATTATTATAGGTTCAAGAAGTTGCTTGATTATGATTTGATTCTTTGCTCTATTAGATAAAGCAATTGGCAATGCAATCCATTAACATTAGATTTGAACAAGGATTCGACTACAGAAAATTGATGTGTCAGTTATGTCAGTTATATGGGCTGGTTGCTCTAATAAACTCTCAGCAGTAATTCAAAATTAGGTTGGACACTGACAAGTAAGTGGTCTTACATAAGCTAGTAGGTTTATCAGGAGATGATGATGAAGTCTGTGAATAATAAGATAATATTGTTATCTGCGATTTCTAAATATTTTTACATTAAGAATAGATTACAGATCCATTCTTTATCAGAATATCCCTAGAAATTACAGACTAACATAAAATAGCAGCCAATAATCTAGTAATCAACATTTTCACGTTTTTTGCGACACCACTTGACAGTCGCTCAGGTAGCCATGAGCTCGTTTTAATTCAGTTTGTGCACAATACTTATCATTTGTGAAAATTGATTTAGTGGTAACATGCATGCTTCTTACTGTCAACATGAAACAATTTCTGGTTAAACCATTACCGATATATTTTTTTAGTTTTTAGTTCTACATTTCACATTTTTTCGGCAATTTCAATCAAACTTTCAAATGGGGCGTTAGTTTCTTGTTCAATGGGATGTTTTCTTCAATGGGTTTAGTTGTAAGCATTTAAGAAACATAAAGAAGTCGACCATTAGGGTTAATTTTAAACTCGTTTCCCATATGAGGCCAAACGTCTCCATTTATGAACCCCCATTCCCATATCCTCTAAACAAGTAAAAATGCTTTTCGATTAAGTGAAGGAACAATTTTTCCATACATTTATGATAAACAATTTTGCGAAACTTCACATAATGTCTGTTTTTCTTTCTTTAAACAGGAAGACATAGAAGAACAAGTGTTTTACTCATTTTGATTATATCGTAATAATTTGTGCAATATAACATAAATCCCAAAACTGAAAGTTTGACTAAAATTGCCGAAAAATATGTGAAATGTAAAACCAAAAAAAATAAAAATGTCGGAAATGGTTTAACCAGAAATTGTTTCATCTTAAAAGTAAGAAGCAGACATGTTACCACTAATTCAGTTTTCACAAATGAATAATATGCACAAACTGAATCAAAAAGAGCTCAAGCCTGCCTGACCAGCTTTCACAAAAAAAATGTGACAATGTTGATTATTGAATTGTTTGTTGCTATTTTACATTATTCTACAATTTATCTAGGGATATTCTGAGTAAAATGAATCTCACGATAAGTAATCTATTCTTAATGAGTACCTATCAACATACTTAGAAATCGCAAATAACAATGTTATCACATTTTATTACAGGCATCGTCTCCTGATAAACCAGCTGGCGCATGTAAGACCACTTACTTGTCAGTGTTCAACATATATAAATTTTGTATTACTGCTGAGAATGTATTAAACCAACCAGCCCATTTAAACATAACAGACACATCAATTTTCCGTAGTCGAATCCTTGTTCAAATCAAATGTTACTGGATTGCATTGCCAATTGCTTTATCTAACGGAGCAAAGAATCGAAATATAATCAAGCGTCTTGTTAAACCTATAATAATTACTAAATAATGAACCAGATGTATGAAATGGAAAAAAGTAGTATTTATAGTACTCACATGCTTGTTTAATAATCGTTAACATTCAAAATTCATATATAAAACTGATGCCAATTTTCTTCTGAAATGGTGCACGTTTCCCTGAAGTCATCCAGTGCTAAAAAATATTGGTTTGACAAATTCAATGGTTGAACAACACTGTTCGACAAAAAAAATCGATCTGAATGCACAGAGACCGGACACCCCGGGCTTGAAAGTATAAAAATAAACAAAAATAATGGCGTTTCCAGAATGTTCGTGTCTGCCCCAGGTCATTTTTAAAATATACTTGAGCTTTTTGCATTTTTTATTTAAAAATCTAATCTAATCAATAAACCGACACAGTGTTTTATATTCAGGACAGCGGAATTCATGTGCCATATAATGTTTTCAACTTTAAATACAATATGAAGAGTTGTAATAAGATTTGCAGGGAGCCCTCCGCCCTTTTTTTGTACCCTCCCCATTTTTAAAGTATCGCAAATGATGGAATATGTAGCCCCCTGTATGGTTGTCAAAATAACAAACACACAGGCAAACACACAGGGTCAGGCAAAAATTGGGCCATCTTTGCTATTCTGTAACTTTGAAAAAAATTGACCGATTTCAATTCATTAAGAAGTAATGGATGGGTCAACTAATCTAGTTTTGAGGTGCATCCATGGAGATGAACTATGACCACCGGATACCGGTGATAATCCGGATTTCCGGAAGCATGTCTTATGCAGTAAAATTATGACGTGATTTTAACAAAGGTCTTGGCTAAAAATCAAAATTTTACTACACATGAAGATAGAAGATCAAATTCTGAAGCGATTGGTGCGCCAAGTATTTAGATCGGTCCAAAAACAACCAAGATATGGCCATTTACCCGGAATCGATGCCGGTAGTGGATCCGAATTGGGATCAAACAATTTATTCACTCAAAATATGTCGCGCAATATTGTTTTCTCCCTAGTTTATCATATAATACCCTATTATAAATTGAAAATGAGTCTTGTACAGATTTGGCCACTCATGGCGCCGCCAAGTGCCCCGGGGGAACCTTGCATAGGGGACATTTCGATTTTGACACCAAAGCATATCATGCAACGGTTCATTCTTCATATCTTGTCGTAAATAGGGCAACTGTAGACTCAAAATGGATAGTTGACTACAGTGACTACTTCCGGGACCACCGGATGTTCCCGAGGGAACCTGTAATTAGGGACAATTGAACTCCAATACATATCGTGCGACGGTTCATTTTTCATGTCTTGTGCTAAATAGGGCTATTGTAGACCTAAAATAGATAATCATGATCAATGAAAGATAAAGAACATTTACAGTACGTGGGTTGATTGGCGCGTTGAACCACGAAGCGCCTGATCCACATAGATCAGCTATACACCCCGAAGAGGGTTTCGGATCATTACAATCATCGATATAGGTTCGCTCATTCTCTTTTGATACAAGAAACCTATTGTGTCACACGATTGACATTCAAGAATCCATTAACAAACAAGCTTCATTGTTACAATTTCCACTGAAATTGACCATCACCTGATCGAGCTGGAAAGCTTCAAAACCACTTTCGTCTCAGCTGTTATCGTGCCATACATTTTTCATGACCATCCAAAATCGGTTTGTGCCTCTAAACTTGAAGCATCGGCCGAATTATCACGCTCCATCCATATCTGTGTCAATCGGTTTCTCGTTCAAGCATCATCTCGAACTCGGTGCGCTCGAATTCAGTTCATTAACAGACGACACGTAATCTGTACGCAGCAGCAGCACCAACAGCAACAGAGCGCATGAAACCGAAAGTGATTAAAAATCAGTCAGTAGAAAAATTAGTTACATTATGAGAAAAAATTAAATAATAACAGCCCGACAGCCAGCGGAGCCGACTTGCGGCGTGGAAAATGAAAGAAAAAGCGAAGGAGCATGCCAATAGCGAACAAGACCGAAAGAAGAAGAAGCAAAAGCAAAACAGGCAAAATTAGGTCAAAATGCTAATTAGTTTTGGTTATTTCGCCCCTTCTCTTTCGCACCCCGGCGCACAAATCACCAACAACAATTAATAGTTTTTGTTTTGCTCATAATTTTCTTCGCCGTTGCCGCCTCCTGGCTTGTCGATGGGTGTTTTGGGTGGTGGCTCTAAAGGGGTGGCTTTTCTCCCATGGGCTGCTAGACCTAGCAACAGCCCAACGGAGAGACCCCATATTGGACAGCGCAGACTCATAGATAAGCAATTCCAGCCAGAAATGCAAATGGCGTAGTCCAGGCCTGTCCATCGTACTGCCCGAGGGCCGCATCTGGTCCACCGCCGTATTTTGTGCGACCCGCGAAGACTTTGATAACCCTTCTCATATCTGTACCTTTTGATGTCAACAACTTGAAAATGGTTAGAGATAATACAAGTTCGCACATTGAAGGAAAATTTTACGTAGAACCTGTTATTAATGTCAAGTATATCGACCTGTTTTACAAATCATCTAAAATAAAAAAAAACGTTTAAGGCTAAGTAGCCCGTCATTCGTTTTGGCAACAATGATGACTTTTCGGCTCCATCCCATTACCCCGAACGCCACTACCCCGAACGCCACTACCCCGAATGGGTCACTACCCCGAAAGCCATTACCCCGAATGGGTCATTACCCCGAACGCCACTACCCCGAATGAGCCATTACCCCGAAAAGTATGAGATACAGTACAGTATCTTGTTTTGCGTGCAAAAATGCGTCTTTAATGAAGGCTGGTAATTAATGGCACGTAAAATTCGTCGGTAAAATGTTCATCATATATTTATTCTTTCGAAATATCTTGATGGCAACTATATTCTTCTCATTCTTTCTGAGACAGTGCCTGTTTATCAGCTCAGTGAGCACCTTCGCAATTCAAGGGTTCATTCACAAATTACATTTCGCCAACAATTGCCATATTTAACACCTACCCACCCCCTCGTACTTTTTTTTGTATGGAAATTCTACATATTGTGAATGGGCTGTAACATTTTGAGGACAACCACCCACAAACTGTTTTGCTCCCTTCAGCGTTACGAAATTTGTGAATGGGCTTTAATAAAATAAGCCTTTCATTGACTGAAAGGAATTCGAATCCATAACCCTAAATATGGTGTTGCTTAATAGATGCGTAATCACCGGTATTTGGACTTGTTGGTGGTGTTCATATTTCAATTTTGTTTTTGAACAAATATTTTTCTTTCTTATGAATATAGGTTGTGTCATAGCATCACGTTGTTACAGTGATCATTCACGTCATAGCTGCAAACATTTCACCAGAAATTTACCCTTCTTTTTTAAATAGGCTGTTCTTGCACGTTTTTGTTGGATAAGCTAGTCACTAATATTTCCATATAGAACAGATTTTTATAAAGGAGTATATCTTGAAAGCATTCATTAAAGTTATTCCTGCTATAATTTTAATAGGAAATTTTCCTTTTATTTTATCTTCTTGTATTAAAACAGACAGGTCTCTTATGGAATTACCACCACTTCATTATCTTGAACCAAAAAAATATTTTTTTTGTGGTTATCTCACAGAAACTAATTAATGATCCCAAAAATCAACAAAAGTTCTTACTGTAGCGTCAATCAGAGGCCGCCGATTTTTCTAACATGTACAAGTGTACAAGTGCGATAGTACGTTGTTTTTTATGCGGGTTCCAAAGAACAACTTTTGCAGCGACTATCTTAGGGTGATCTCCCATTACCATCGTTTACGAAACAAAATCTTTAAGAAGATCTTAATCTTAATGCCCGACACTTATAAAATGAGTAAAGGAAGTGGCTACCGACGTCCAATAAGAGGCTTTACTACATCCTAATTTTGTACATATTATAACTATCCTTCTCATAATAAATTCACCCTTCTTTTCGAAATAGGCTGTTCTTCAGAGCATTGCAATGTGGCTGTGTGAATCTTCCCAAAATTAGAGGACAAAACTTAGTGTGTAAAAATTATTTGCTGAACAACTAGCTGCTTTTTTATCTTCTAATATTTGAAAAATACATTTTTGAGCCAAACTCGTGAAATACTCAAAAGGAATCGTACAATTATCTCCCCACTCTCTAACTAGAATATGTCTCAAAATGTTATCCATTCGGGGTAATGGCGTTCGGGGTAGTGACCCATTCGGGGTAGTGGCGTTCGGGGTAATGACCCATTCGGGGTAATGGCTTTCGGGGTAGTGGCGTTCGGGGTAGTGGCATTCGGGGTAGTGGCGTTCGGGGTAGTGTCATAGAATCGACTTTTCAGCTTGCATTTCAAAGTGATAAAACTCAGTCTGGATAGTTTGTATTGACTTGAAAATGTATCACTGTACGCGCTAACATGCATAAAGTACGCTGATACTTTTTCAGCAGTGTCAGTGCAAAAGCAACTGATTTTCTTCGATTCACAATCGTAAGATGAATTAGCAACAACCATCAACGACGCGTTTAAAACTTCTTGTTTTAAAATTATAAATTTCCAAACTTTAAAACTCCTTCGTAGGCCCCTTTTAATAGATTATATTATGAAAATGTCATAAAAATTTGAAGGTAAATGGCACATTGGATATCTACTCATAGAAGCGCTAAGATACATTAACAAAGTTGAAAACATTCAGTCTGATAATGTCATTTTCATTTGCGTTTGGAGCTGGCAATACTCAAAGTGCAGCGGAGCGACCATCGATGGGAGGTTTTCCCTCGACTGAGTGTGCGTACAAAGTGCGCTTTTGCTTCGTTTTTCATCCAATTTTCTTCAATTTTATGTCTGCGCAGGGCGGCCAGGCGTTAGTACATGGGGCTTTCTGTTATATAACATCTAAAAGCCGCTCGCTCGTTGCTGCATTGTGCTCTACAAAACGAATTACCATCATAATCATCAACATAATAATGCTCCATTCTGGCTGGCTGCAGCTGATGTTGGTTGTTGACGTTCTTAGCTCGGTTAGGCGGTGTGCTGGTCGCATTGCTAATACGAAATTAGTCAAATAATCAGTGTTATAGAGTAGCTCAAGAAGTGACTTACCATAAGATGAGAATGTGCAGGTTGAAGATCAACTGGAATTTCGGGCAAATGCGCATTTTGGGAAAATTTACAACAGACACGCGGTGTATCATATTCAGCAGGCCAGTCAATATATAATGAGTTCTTACGCTCTACAGCTGCGTACTTATAAGCTAGAGCACGGTGTATTACATTAAGAAGGTGATATATGCCAAAAACTGACAGCTACTTGTCGACGTCATCCTTATCTACCTCGAACAAATTAACGAAAAAAAAAAATGATCTAGTTGTCCGGAAGGTATATGGTACGATAGGAGTTACGTCACATGTTTACAATCAAACTTGATATTTCACTTATGTGACACATCTACTCTTGGATAGGAAGCAAAAAATTAAGATTTTTACATGATTGAATGGAATTACAAGGACTTGGATTTGACCCTTTTAAAAATCGACCACAGCTGATATCGAATTTTTAGTTTCTATTCAAATTTCATATACTCTTGTTTAAAAATTCTAATAAAAATGGTAATAGTCTGATCATTTATCGTATCGGTAATGACAAACATTTTTTCAGATTTTTATTGTACGTACTTTATGACCTAGCACAAGTTTTGTACAACAAATTCGCTCAGAAATAACGCGATTTGTGCTTCCAGAAATTAACACCATCAACAAAAAATCAAAAACCTGCTCTGTATAAGTGCAAGAATAAACTGTGTGAAAACCAAATTTGTGTCTGCATTAGTCTCGAAATGGCAGTATGTTAAACTCGTGACCATACTTTCTGGGTCACCCTATAGTACTCCATTCCATTCTGTAAGGAATTCATCCTAAGGGTCTATCACAATTGGGCTATTAAAATTAATTCGAACTTAAAATTGACAGTTCTGAAATTATTTCCACACCAATTTATCAATGAACTGTAAAGTTTAATTTTTGTCTGGTTCAATTCGCAAACGTTTCCGATTCAGGAAATTTGATGCAAGTTTACACAAAACACCAGCAAAAATTGCAAAAAAAAAGTTCATGATTCTTCCATTTACTCCTATATGTATTTAAAGGCTTCACATTTTTTGGATGCTGTTGCTCTACTGTTGGATAATATTAATCATATACCGTAATCCGGGGTATCATTGAACAGCGGGGTAACATTGATCGGAATGACTCACCTCATCAAAAGTTCGTATTATCATTTATTGATGAAACATTTCCAAATCATGAATGGTGCTTCTCTTTCTTATATTCATGAGCTAATGAAAGTTAATATTTTCGTGTAAATTGCGTTTACATTTTGCGTAAATTTGTCAACTTTTCGAAATAATGATTTTAATTGTTAAGGATGACACTACCGAAGATTCATGTCTCACATAAGTTCTACAAACGATATAAGCAAGCAAAATGTGTTTCTCACTAAAAATGACATCGCCGGAAACGATTCCGTTGTCAAAACTTTTATAAGTATGCTCAATTAGGCAACATTACCGAATTACTGTTAGGAATGTAAAATTTCCTAACGAAATTGCCTTCCTTTAGGCGTATTCCGTGGTTCGAAGTGTTTTTAATTTTAAAATAACTCAAAAAGTAAATGACTTGTAAGCGTTTGGCCTTCACATTCGACTTCAGGGGTCATGATTTAAGTAAGTAAAGACATTTTCAGTATTACCGAACGTTGTTTATGTAGGTGATCAATGTTACCCCATATCAACTAAATCAAAAAATCGCCTTAAACATTTTTTTGACATGCTTAAATCATTCAATAAACAAAATACAGTATATAGTCACGAGCTATGGGTGGCAGTACTTGTTTTAAAAATATAAAACCTGCAACATTTGCATTTTCAAATGAAATATTGAAGGAACATTCAGAAAAATGATCAATGTTACCCCGGATTACGGTAATTATTACTGATTTCCAGAACGCGTATTGTGCAAATATGGCATGAATAACTTTTCAGCATTAAAGAAAACCTGTACATATCAGTATTGATTTTAAGCAATGTCATCATGGAATCTACTGGTTTTAAGCAATGTCAGTATGGAATCAAAAAAGAGACCGCTTAGGTGAGCTCTGCTCGTTTTATGCCAATAATCCAATTGCGTAGTCAGCGTGAGCGTAGAATTATTGGGGAGGTAAAGATTATTTCCCCCCTACACATCAATGTATCAATCTAGTTTGTCATTTTGTCCTATAGACAACGAATTACCATGTAATGACCATTGGTACATGTAGTACAAAATCGTTCCTAACGAAAACATTTCCTATACTAACCATACCCCCAACAAGAACATAATATTTTAAAACTAATTCGAACCTCCTTAATTTACTTCGGAATGGGTACTTTTTCGGGCAACGTGTCTTATAATAGTATATATATATATATATATATATATATATATATATATATATATATATATATATATATATATATATATATATATATATATATATATATATTTATATATATAATATATATATATATATATATATATATATATATATATATATATATATATATATATATATATATATATATATATATATATATAATTATATATATATATATATATACTGGGCAACAAGATTCCGAACCTTACGGTTAATTATTATGTAAGCATCATGTTCAGGATCCTAGCTTCACCACCTCTCCGCATATAACCACCATCCCGAAAATAAGATCTCACTTTGAAAACATTCTTTCAAACTAAAATTTATTGAATTTAACCAGTTAGTTAGTCAGTTTATCTTTATTTGGGTGGCTTTTTCGTCTTTGGCGAGATCATCTTTCACCTTGACCTTTCTCGAGATGGTCAGTTTGGTAGCCCGACTATTGTCCACATCCACGCTTCCCTACTTGTGTAACTTCAGCGGCAGTCCAGTTATGATCCAACCCTGCAGATTCGATGATAATGCTATCCTTGTGCTTTGCATCTCCAATGGTTAACGTTGAGAACTAGTTCTTCTGGTGACGAACTGTTCGTTTTGGTTAACAATTTCTGTGACCGCATTCTGCTGGTACAGTACACACAGTTTAGCCAGTCCGCTGGGAGAAGAAAAAATAACACAGTTCAATGTTACTAGGCGAAATCACTAAATATTGAACTGAACAGCTGGTTGTCCAGGCAAATTATATCCAATTGGAAAACAGTTTCCAATGCGAATCAATCTAAAAGATTCGTCACAATTAATTCGAAACAAACACAAAAACTCATTGGTCTCAACAAAAGGGACCTCAGCACCTACACCGGTCTTATAACTGGACACTGCCCCAGCAGATACCATTTACAAAAGATCGGAGCCATCTAAAACCCAAATTGCCGTTTCTGTAGTGAAACGTGCGAAACCTCACAACACCTTCTCTGCTCCTGCAGTGCACATATACAACGAAGATCCAAAATATTTGGCAAGCCCTTTTTGGAGCCGGCCGATATTTGGAACGCATCTCCCAGGGAAGTGGTCGGCTTTGTCAGGCTGATCGTACCAAATTGGGGGATTCACAATGCTGCAACTAAGGACTTCTGCCCATCAATGGCAGATGGCTAAAAGTTGAGTCACCGCGCAAAGTATTCCGGTGGCGTTCCACTGAGGGTCTTTGTAAAAGCAAAAGGGTATATCACAATATTTCTAAAAAAAAAAATGGACGCAGTGATCTCACACCCGACAGAAGGGGGATACTAGGTGTTTCTTTTCACCCGATCAAATGTATACCGTACACATCTGACCATCATGCTGTAATAAATAAAATTGTAATTATATTGTTGGAGCCATGAGCGGAACTTGTACGACTAGTAATATTTTTTTTAGAAAAACTTCCTCCCTGGCAAAAAGTGTTTCCGTTTCCACCGAGGAGCAATCTACCTTCCCGCACTTGCTGAACCTATACTGTAATTGGAGAACAGCGGTGATAAACAATCATATTCTGACCAGAATCTTTATCCGTAGTTCTCGGTTTTGGATCTTGGTTCCGACTTTGATTCCGAACACTTCTTGAAGGCAGCTGGAAGGTCAGACCGATGACCACACCGGTAATCACCGAAGCGGGACCAAAAATGTGAACGACATGGATATCAACAAACACAAACTAGCGAAATAATCTTCGATCAGTCAAAAATAAGTCTACTCGGGAGCAGACTTATTTTTGACAGATCGAAATCAGAGGAGGAATAATTTCCGAACTGTCAAATTTAAGTTCGGTCTAATTTTAATAGCCCAATTGAGACAGACCCTAAAACTACTTCAACTTTTTCTGACATTTAAGAAGTGTATCGAAAAGTAGTCGCAAATGTTTGGAACTTTATTGCGCACGAACGATTTTTTACAGTGTTTTTGCACGGAAGCTTTTGTTTACATGTCAAAATTCATCATTTCAATCTTTTTGCTGTATCGTTAAGTTTGTACCGAAGATGTCGCGAATTGAAATTGATGTTAAAAAAAATCTAGCACATCTGGTGCACCGAGAAGAGTATTTCCTTCAATCGGATCGCAAAACGAGTAAAAGTTCAGCCGGCAAGTGTGAAACGGCTAATCGAAAGGTTTGGTACGATGTTATCCTTCGAGGATTCGATAAGAAGCTGGCTCTGTTGACCCCAAATTAAACCAAAAAGTGGTGGATTATATTCAACAGAACAGGTCCGCCTCTGTTTGGGAGTTGGCCAAAACATTCAAAACCAGCATTGGTATGATCTAGCGTATTAAGAAAAAACACAACGTGAGGACCTTTGAAAGGCAGAAGACCCTTAAACAGTCCCGTAGCAAAAGTGTCGTGCCAAAATCCGAGTTCGAATGTACAACATTTTTTTTTTGGATAATCTATACCAATGCATTTAAATTGACGATAAAACACGCGTCAAGGAGGATGCTAGAACGCTTTCGGGACCGCAATTTTACACCAAATCGTCTGAGGAGGATGTTCCTGTTGCGGATTTGACAGTGACGATGGAACAATTGGAACAGAAGGTGCTTGCTTGGCAAGCTTTTTGCACATGCGGTTTGCGTTCTTCGATTTTTTACACGAAAGGGACAATAAATGCAAAAGTCTACCAAGAAGAATGCTTGCAGAAGATATTGCTCCCGTTGTACAGGAAGCACGAGGTTCTTCCTGTGTTCTGTCCAGATTTGGCATCGGCACATTATGCCAAATCTACACTAGAGTGGTTTTTGGGAAACGACATTCAATATGTTGAGAAAGACATCATGGGTGGGTTGATTGTTCACAGTTGTGGACGATCTAACGCTACTGGACAAATGTCAAGTGGACATTCAAGAAGGAAGGCACAGTGTCCCATGATATGGTCCAGTTCATGGAAAATTGGTCAGCTGTATCCAGAAAGTGCACAACAGCTACTGCGCAGAAATCGATGCACGATGTCAAAGCTAAAATACGGGCATTCTATAGAAATGAAGAATCTGGTTGATGTTTTCTTTGTATTGATTTGTGATAATAAAACCCGTAGTTCTGTAATTTTACTCAAAATTTTCATTACATTTTTGCTATTCAAATGTTTGCAACTTCTCTTTGATACACTTTTTAAGCCGCAATTTTTCATTAATTATTCAAAAAATAACCAGTGAACTCTTCCAGTGATCCCTTTACAATATAATCCAGCAATTTCTAAACTTTGCTAAAAAGGATAAAGGATTCTTCTGAAAGCCTGACAAAAAATTTACTCTAGATCTCTAATAATTCCATCATGGAATACTCCATACGTTCCTCCTTGCGAACTCACCAATGGTCTTTCCCGAGGGATTCCTTCAGTAATTCTACCAAAAATATTACAGTAATTTGTTCTGGAGCTTTAAAAATGGTATCCTGTAAGAATATATCCAGGAATTCCTTCAAGATCTTCTGTGGAGATTTCTTCAAATATTTCTGCTTGGCTTTTTGCCCCCACCCCTATATTGCCACGTTTTAATGGACGACCTCTTACAGTCATTCAATCCATAGACATCATTGAAAGCTTCTGCAAGTAATCATTGCAGGCATTACTCCAGAGATTTCACTAGTTATTTCTCTGAGTTATTTTTCTAAGATGTTCAAACAAATCTTCAGGAATAAATAATATAGTAGGTCACGCAAAGGGAGAGAGGATTCTTGATTCACTATGTTGAACATTACAAACATTTACCCAATGGTTCCTCCAGCTATTCATGAAAGAATATCTTGAGTAAGTCTTCTACAGATTTATTGGAGAATTTTTGAAAATATTTTAGCAAGAACTAATACAGATTTCCCGAGGGGTCGTCCATAAACTATGTGAATTTATAGGGGGAGGGGCAGTCTGGCAAATGCTCTCGGCCCATACACATTTTAAAAAAATTGTGTGGACTATGGCCCACGAGAGTGAGAGGTGCTAAAAGTGCGGATTAACCACGTGTTTTATGGACAATCCCTAAGGATCTTTCTTGAAACCATTGAAAGAATTAATAAAAAATCTAACTAAGTATTCCTACAAGGATTTCATCACCCAAATACTTCAGAAATTTCTGAAGAACTTAGGATTCAAAAAAAAAATGTTTTTGGGAATTTCAACAAGACACTGCAGACGGCCTTACAGTTGTGGTCGAAATACGCGTATCTGACAAAGGATACAAACTCAGTGGAATCAGTTTTTCATCTACTTACTTTTATTCATAGTTTTTTTTTCGAAAATATGGTATTAACAGACATCCATAAACTTCTACAGTCAACTCTCCATAACTCGATATTTAAGGGACCCTCGAGTAAGGGAGGTACCATAATCCTGGGTAACATTGATCAGTTTTTTGGATATTTATTGAAATTTTCATTTGAATATGCAAATGTTGCAAGTTTTATATTTTCAGAACAAGTACTGGCACCCATCGCTGGTGACTTTATATTGTATTTTGTTTTCTGAAAGTTTTAAGCATGTTCCAAAATATATATTAGGTGATTTTTTTTGTTTAGCTGATATGGGGTAACATTGATCACCCATGCAAAAAATGATAGGTAATATTGGAAATGTCATTACTTACTACGAATAAGACCTAAACCGCGGAATACGCCTAAGGGTAGGCAATTTCCTAAGGAAATTCAACATTCTTCAAAGTTATTCGTCAATTTCACTGAATTGAAAATACTCATGAAAAAATTGACTACGGAACCGTTTTGAGCGGTGTTTGTCATTTTTTAAAGTTCTCGGCAAGACACGGCAGTCTCATTTCTTTGCGATTTGGAAGGAAACCTTAATTTTCTTAAAGGAGTTCAAAATATCCTGCCTAAATACCCCAAACTTAAAAATACTGACCACGATTGACGGCACTCTTTGTTTCCTCACTTGAATCAATGAGCATGGACTAGAGACTGCTTCGATTTGATTTGGAAAAAATGTTTAAAGCATCGAACTGATTGCTCATTTCAATGCAATTATTAACATTAATTAACGCCCTTTCTTCCATTTTTGCAACGTTTAGTGACAGTTTAAAATGCCACTTTTATGGAAGGAAGTTTTGTGATTGGTGATTCATATTTTCTTTTGTTCGTGGTTGCGACCATATGCAGTGAATATTTCGACGTGAACTTCTAAAAAATGTTTTTCCAATACGGCGACCAAATAGATTACCACCTTTAGCTTTTGTTAACGGATCCAACGGGAAATCGAAAGCATGGGTCCAAATAAGGATCGAAAAAGACTGTTTTTGTAGGACTGAGAACACTCATAACAAGCAAGTGTAATTTGATAATTGTTTGGGTCACAGTTGACAATATTGGATAATCAAAAATAGACAACAATATGTTAAAATTGTATTCTATTTACTTCCTAAGTATGCTCTTACGGGATTCACGAGATTTAACCGGATTCTTTGGTATCGATAACTTCTTTTTGTAGCAGATACACTAAAACTCCCAACTATTATACGACCAGACCCAGCCTAAAGAAAAAAAAAACCTGGGCAGAAGAGAAGGAAATAAGCACATAAGAAAATCAAACAAAAACATAGAAGAAAAGTTTGACCTAGTTTCCAGTGACTGACTTTTGTCTCACTCTTACTTTCGTTGAGCGTCTCGCGCATTGCATACACAAACATAGGCCCAGCAGTCAGACACCAGCTAGTAGATACCCACCTAGGCTAGTGCAGCTCGTTCATATACAACCACAACCCGGGGCAATCCCCACGTGGAGCCAAAGAGTGAATAGTTTGATTTTGGATCTGCTAACAAACTGAGGCATGCGGTGTGTGTTCTCCCCGCAACGAACCTCTCTATGCCTGCCACTAATGGTGCCGATGTCTATCACTACAACGACAATCATCTGGTAAACTCACAGGCAGCATAGATCGTTGTAGGTTCTCAAGCGGTCTATGTTTCGGAGCCACTCGTCGAAAAATGATGGTTTTTGGTTATTGGTTGTGGGTTTTGTACTGCCGTGAATCGCAAGTGAGTCTCATCTGCATTGCATGCTCATCTTTGGCATGCTCTAGTTTTGTTCTCTTTCAAGCAATCGAGCTAAAATCTTGTTTACAGAACTAAAAATATGTTTAATTATGTAATAACAAAATTTCATATTTTTCTGAGCCCCTGTCGGAATATGAGATATACCGTTTTGATTCATAAAACGGACACTTAAGGCCTCAGTGAAGTATAACCCAGCATAGAGCATACAAAATAAGTAATTATGTATGATTCTTTCAAATTGTTCAAAAATATAGCAGTTTTAAAATTTCTGCTTGGCGTTGAGTTTTTGAATTTTATATCACTTACTATTTGAACAACCTCCGCATTATTGAAGAAATTTTAAAAATATTTGTGGATGAAAAAAATCAAAATGAAATAATGCTGATTTTTAGAAAAATTTCACCCTTCGTCTCACTTTTCAGCAAGGCTCACAGAAACTTGAAATTTTGTGGTTACAAAAATTTAACATATTTGTTTCAGTTTAGTAAAAATACTTCCATAGCTCTCTATTTGCCTTTTCATTGCACCAATCGACCCTCATGTTGTCATTGGTGACTTCAATGCAAAACATCACTTATGGAATAATTCGCAAAGTAATTCCAACGGCAGAATTTTTTTTGATGAGTGCTTTTCAGGATATTTCTCAATTCAATTCCCTCAGGGTATTACCTTGATAGCCCTGCTTGTTTTTCATCTTCTAGAAACCCTTCTACGATTAAATTTGGTCTTAAACGACTCTAGTCACCTTAGTACTTAGTAGCTGGTTATGCTGAATGTGAAGTAAAATTCGAAAACTCCTGGGAGACTGATTTGGGAGAATTGAGAATAAGTATTATAAAATTTAAAATGAGAGAGCGTCGGATGCGTGTAGAATTCATAGTGATGTTGATGTTGCGTTCAGGCACAATGTATTGAGCGCGTTTGATACATCAATAAGTGCTACATGACCACAGCGTCCAGCAAAACTGAAAGCAATGCAAATGAAGTTTGTTTCATAACAAACTGTGCCAAGTTGCGTTTTTATTGACAAGACAAGAAGAGGCAATCCTTTGATGCACAGTTAGTTTACTTAGTGCTAGAATCAAATGCTCTTGCATATTTACCATTCGATGTTGCGACATTTCAGTGGAGTACGTATTGTCTGATCAACGTTAACATTTTTGGAGAATAGTACAACATTTTAAATGAATCTCGAGTACTTTTTCAAATCGACTAACTTTCATTAAACTGTATTAAAAAATGAATCATCTTTTTAACATATTTTGCATACAGTCAGCTGATGATAAGCCATTTCATTCAGTTACTTTCGACGTTTTTGTACCAGTGTAAAATCGACTCAAGTAGTGTTTTGTTTTGATTCGTAGTTAAGTCACTTTGTCTCTCCATGCAACGGAGCGGTGAAAGTAGCGGTTAGGTTGCGAAAGTTGAGAATCTTAGTTACGCAGTTTTGTCAAACTGGAAATTAGTACTATACCATTTAATTCCACTATAGTTTGTATCTTTTGACAGATACTTACGCGTATTTCGACCTCAACTGTAAGGCCGTCTTCAGTGCCGTGTACTAGACTCGACTTGAAGAAAACCATCGTAAGCACACATTATATATATAAATTAGGTATAGTCATAGTGCCCTAATCTTTTTTGGAAGAATTTTAAAATTTGAGAGCTATGTACCTAATAACATCCCATCCCTCTGTTGTTAAAACATTAAACTTAAGAGCTGAAAGGTACAGCACGGGAACGATTAGTAGGTAACACGTTGAGAAGCCATGTATTGCCGTTGCCGTTGTCTCTGTTGAGTAGCGTTATTTGGTTTACCATAAGATATAAAATGAGAGCTGCTTAGTAATCAGTTTTCTTTCAAAAAGCTATTTATTTCATATTTGAATTGATATGCAAGCTATTTTCTGGTTATGGAGTAGTATTGCTCTGATTCATATATTTGTCCCGAATAGATAAAAAAAAAATACCAGGGGGTAACGAAAATGAATTAATCGTTAGGCAGATGAGGTTTATGATAAGTATGCGACTTAATTTTTTTTCAGATTCATATTAGTGAAGTTGCAGATCCATGGATTATTCTTGAAGTTGCAGAACTCCTGGCTTCTTTTGGGTTGAATCATTGTCACCTGAATTTTAGATGGATGGGGTTGATCTGGTTTGACACAAGCAGAAATGCTACACTTTTGAATAAATTTAGGGGAGGGATTATTAGAGTATGTTTTTTTTGCAAAAGTGAAGCGTTAAAGTTCAATTAGTAGTTTTTTACAAGCAGAAGATTTAAGTTTTCAGAATTTTAGAATGCTAATAGGTATAAGTTTGGTGTCGAACTGTCGAACTTTATTGAAGGAGTGGTAAAGGTAGCATTGGCTTACTAAAGGGCGGCTCTACTTCGAAGAGATAGTGAGTGAACTATTCCATTATTTTTTTCATTGCGCGTGCTGTGGCATGCTGTAAACATGGGTCATAGTTAAGCCTCGAAGACATAGATTTTTTTTTGTGAAAAGAGAAACAATATAATGAAGCTATGTTTACTTATGCGTTATAAGTGTATTGTCTTGCATTATAAGCATGACAAAATAATTAATCAACAATATTAATTCTGGAGTAGCCTTATCCCAAAATACACATGTTTGAGAGTTACAGTGATGATTCAAACATTTTCTGAAAAGGGAGGATGTGGCATCCTAGGATGTGTGAGTGAGTAGATGCGGGTGAGAATCACAAGATGAAAGAACGAGTGATAGACGCCTAGATTTGTCCAGTGGTTAAGTGTGTTTCTTGACGTGAAATTGTAAGTTAAGTAGGGGAAGATGGCCCAATACGCACAGATGGGGTAAAATGGCCCAACTCATTGAATCATTCCTAGAACGTTTCAATGTGTATAATTTGCCAAACGGCGTTCAAATACGTTTACCCAAGAAGTGCTGCTACAATCCATGGACATAAACTCATAGATTTTTACTTAATTTCCCGGTGATATTCAACACTTTTCACTTTTTTGCCTAAATATTAAGGTTTTCCATTGACTTTATTAATCAATAAGCGTTTCCATGCCACAGAGCAAACTCATGGGGAAGCATGGTTGCTAACTCTTCGAACTCCATACTCAATGGCATTTTACCCCACCCATTTGGTCATTTTGAACTACCCCCATTTTTTAATCAACTTTTCAACACGATTCAAAACCGTAAAAAAACTCACATTTTTGAAATGTTTTCATTGTAATAGCTAGCAAATATTGTAAAGTTACTGTTAAGACTTCGAATGGCCTTGAAATGTGAATCTTATTACAAGAAAACGACACAAATCCTTAAAGTGGCATTTTGGACCATTTTGCCCTAGTTGTTGGCTATTGTAGAATAGTAGGATATCACATCCAGGACTTCTGGAAACGATGGGCAAGAGAGTATGTCAGAGAGCTTCCTCGGCGTTCCAAGTGGCAACGTGTGCGTGGCGAGATAATGATAGGATCGCTAGTCCTGCAGAAACAAGAGGGTCTACCACTGTTGAAATGGAACTTAGGCCGCATTGTGGTGGTGTTACCAGGGTCTGACGGTCATGCTCGGGTCGTCGAAGTCCACACAGCCAAGGGTATGTACAAGCAAGCAAAAACGGAGGTTTGTATGCTGTCTATTGATGAGTCAGCCGATTGAAACTCAAGCGTTGAACCAAGATGGAGAATCTATCGGTCCATCATCCTTGGACGTGGATAGCTGAAATAACCGTTTCAACGAAGACCGGCGTGTTGGAGATGATATGAACCTTAGTATTGTAAATCACTACACATACTTATCTAGATTATACTAACCACAAGACTATTGCATATACACTACATGAAAAACCCACTCATACGGATTGACATGGAAGAAAGAATAACGATGAACAATAAAGTTTAGTTATAATTCGACTATCGCACAGTACACATGCTGTCTTATATCTCTCGCGTCGGTGTAAGAAGATTCCCCACATTCGTTTCTCTTCAGTGTCATACATTGCCGATCCACCCCCGTTCGATCATTCAAAGGCTGCCTGGTTTTGAAGTTCGTCGATCGTGACGATGCGATGCGAATAGTCGCGCCAACAATCGTAATACCACGTAATTCATACGAAAATTACAACGTGCTGCAGTCGGTAATCTTACCGGAATCTCAGACCGTTTTTCGAAACCTCAGAATTCTTTTGGAAATCTCAAAATATCTTTCGAGATAACGAAAATCACATCGTTTTCCAATGATTTTCACTCAAAAGTAAAATTTCCGCAACCTCTGAAGCTATAGCCTTGTAATAAATGCTACCTTTATTCATACCACATGTAGCATTTACTACCAAAAATTTAGTAAACTCAACTCAACTAAATATAGTAAACAGAACTTCAGAACTCATGCACTTCAGTTTAATAATCAAAACTCTATGTCTGAAAGACTTCCTGTAAGAGTCGGTGTTCCTCAAGGCAGCATTTTGGGACCAATATTATGTATGGCCAATATTATTATTTTCACATCTGAATTAACTGAGTTTCCTCAAGGATGTCAAAAATCCTTGTTTGCGAATGACACAGGCCTCTCCGCCAAAGGACGAAGCCTGCGTGTCATATGTAGTAGATTGCAACAAAGTATGGATAATTTTTCTCCATACTTGTAACAATGGAAGATTTCACTCAATGTTGTCAAAACTCAACTCACGATATTCCCACATAAACCAAAAGCTCTTTATATAAAACCTTCATGTAGACATGTTGTCTTGATGAGAGGGGTTCCAATAAGTTGAAAGATGAATCAAAAATCACATTGAGGGGATTCAAGAGGTATGTAACAAATTCAGTTCTGGACATAATAAAGAACGTATTGGCCGTTTTTCATATAAAATGGTTAAGTTTGGAAGTCGGAATCTCAGCTTTTTGTGGTCAGATTTGTATGAAATTTTCACCACAGGTCAGCAAAAACATTAATTTTAAATACAAAACTTTTAAACTATTTAAAATCACTCATCTCAGGAAAAATGGCATAAATTTATGTTGTGGTCAATTTGACTAAATATTTCATTCTACAATCTTGTGTATCTTATCAAATTGCATAGTTTTGCAAAAAGTGATCTTGCTCTAAATATTTCTATTTAAGAATTGTTTCTAATTGAAATTATTATAGTTTTGTCAAAACTTGAGATTAGCGATAACTTTCTAAAGTTACTTTCAAGCTGCGATGAAAATTTCAAATCAATCGGAGCACTAGAAGCCGAAACTCAAGACTCCAAACTTGGTAATTTTGTATGTAAGAACGTATTTGTATTCTACCCTGTACTGTATGTAAAATGTCTGTATCCGCTTATTAACAGAAAATCAAAACTTTGTTTTAAGAACAAATTTTCAGGCCAGCCATGTTGTATGTTGTACCAATATGCATTAGCCGTTGTTATACCAGGAAGGGAGCTCTGCAGAGGCTTAAATATAAAATTTCAAAAATAGTTCTGAAGCTCCTTCCCTAGTATAGTGCTAATGAGCCTCATGGAATATCAAACATTGAAACATTGGAACAAATGCCGAAAAAACTATTAGTAATTTTAGATTTAAATCGTTACAGTCATCCATTACCGCGATAAAGGCGTAATATTCTTAAGTTAAGTTAAGTAAAGTTAACTTTTTTGAAAGCGATAGCACGAAAGTACGACGTACGTCGCACCATGAGTCTGCTGGGAAACAAAAGTTGTGAACCTCTGCCACTGATGAGAAAAAAAATAGTGATCCATCGGCGTGTGGGTTGACATGTTGACGCTTAGACTCTGTCTGCTGCATGCCTTCATGTGTGTATGGAATTATAGCGGACGTCAGTGGTGCACGTCCTACTGTCAACACCGAAAAAAAACTTTCGATTTCTACGCAAATGATTCACACATCTGCATTACGACGAAACTACTAACGGGGAATTGGGAGGCTCACACTTCTTCGCTGTGTGGAACTGCAGTCAATATGCTTACAATATTTACCAAACCTACCAACCACACGGAAAGGTGCGGATGGACTGCGTGAATGGAAAATCCCGGAAATTTGGTCTTACGCCCTGCAGTGTTGGCCTAGGCTAATTGAAGCTAATCAAGATCAAACTAAACAAATTTTCAATGGGTTTACATTAACGGTTCGAACCTGTTGTGTAATTTGGTGTTACTTTAATTAGATTTATGACGGATATATATTTTCAAAAACTACCAAACAGATATTTTTCCGGAAAAATCTAGTTAAAGACTTTGCTTCTAGAATTCCTATTCTCATTGAGGTATGCACTGAAGGCGCGCAATAGCTGTTAAGTTGGTCTTAACTCCCCTCCCTCATCAAGTCTATCAAGCCGGCGAACCAAAACTGCTAGAAAGCTCCAGAGCAGAAAAAGCGAAAATGCAGAACGTTCACTGAACCACTGTTGGACCGCTGAACGACCGCTGGATGGCGTTACGTAACCTAGCCACTTTGGTGGTAAGTTTCTCTTCTAACCAGGCCGCTCGTTTGGTTGGTTGGTTGCTGCCTTCTGATTGCTAGCTGAGGTGAGGTATGGCGCTACACAAATTGCAGCGTAGAAGAAAAGCCATTCCGAATCAGCCAGCAGCGTGGCTTCTTGAGGTTCAATTTCTCTGCTTATAAGTGTGTAACCCACATTTCTTGACGAGAAGCAACGCTGGCGCTGGCTTTATATGTTTGTGCTTGGAAAAGCTTGAGTGGAGGAATGTGGACTGATAAACGCCCCCTCAAGGAAGATTTGATTTGAGCTTTGAGTTAGACCAAACGATATCTCAGAATTTTGGAAAATTTTAAAGAATAGATACTTCCCAAAAAAGCTACTTTTTCTTCTTCCATGCGTTACGTCCCAAATGGGACAGAGCCTGCTTCTCAGCTTAGTGTTTGTATGAGCCTTTCCACAGTTATTAAGTGAGAGTTTTTATTGCCAATTGACCATTTTCGCAGGTGTATAGTAGGGCGGTTAAAAATTCGAAAAATTTTGAAAATCCAATCTCCCATATCTTTATTACCATCTTGACCATTCAAATAGAATTCTGTTAAATTTTCTGCATTTTCGGTGATGATAAAGCTTCAAAATTTCGATAAATTTCTGTAAAGCCTCAAATTTTAAACCAAACAGCTACATCGTCCAAACTCAACAACCGCATACATAGCTTCTGCTTCTTAATGCGTTGGTTCGATCACATAAAGAAAAGTTCAACTGAACCTCTCAAGGGGGTAAAGCCGTTGATTTATTGATTATTTATCGATTACATCACTTTCCTTCTCATCTTCATTGGACTCTGCACAATGGCAGTAGATCGTGAGCGGCTCAGTAAAACGGCAACGACGATGGTGTCTTCTTTAGCTTAACGAAAAGGAGGTCTCAGTGAACCTCCTTCTGATGGAGTGAATGCTGCAGCCGCCCCAGGTGAATTTATCTTCTTTCTGAGCCTGATATGCCGGTTTTGGGGTTCGTCTTTTATTGCGCACGCTCATCCAAGAGTCGTACCTTGTTGTCGTGAGTTGCCGCTTAGACGATTGATTTCAGTTGGTACAGTATGGGACCGTATTCTTAGAGATGTACCAATTGGTGCTATTCAACACTAGAAATACACAAATGACTGGGATGCATTCAGGAGCACTCAAAGTCTAAGATAAATCATTCATCTGTTTAAAAATTTGTTCAAAAACAACTCAGAAAAATGAGTTGCTGTCATTTCTTATCTCCTGTTCATACGGAAAACTTAGGCAGAGAACAAAAACAGTTTAGATAATGGATTTAGACAGAGGTTCCCAAAATGTTCAAAATCGTGGCGCTCTTACATGTGGGACCGAAATCTCAGCACCGACACCTAAGCAATAACTCAAATAAAACTCCTTCTTAAAAATATGTGGATATGAAATAGACAGTCAATCATTCATTTTTCTTTAACTTTCATATTTTTTGAGATATTATTTATCTTAACATGAGCCAAAACTTGAGTATAAATTTTAAATGGTGGATTTAAAGAACACTTGCCTTAAATTGAAATCCGTACACATGTAGTTCGAAATCCGTACAGCTGTCCAAAATTCAAAGCATGAAAGCATGAATGCATGAATGGTTGGTATGTGTACAATATGTTACTGCAACCATGTCTTTATAATACAGTCTTGCAAGGTGACTTTAGGACACTAACAAACTAAAACCAAAATAATGATATCAGTCTGACAAGCTTCAAAAATAGCATAGCATAGCATAGAATTACCAACTGTGCTAATCGTGGGTGGCTGTACAATGCTCAGCTCTATTGGTGGGATGAACGTCGTTTTCTACATAATAGAAATAAACAAAACAAACATCACATTGTACACCTGGCCACGTCCTTACAATCGCTGGGAAAAGGGAAGGAATGTAAGTTCAACGTCTGCTTAACCTTAGTAGGGACCTTGGGTCTTTTTAGACCCATTTCAAAATTCAAACCAATGTAACTTTTGATTGAAATAACCTAGCACTTTGAAATTTTCTGACAATTATTTTTTTGTGAGTAATTTTGTTTTTGCGTAAACAAAAGTTTTGAGTGATCCCTAGGGGAGCTTCTATGAAAAAAGTTACAAATTCAGACAGCTCGCAAAAATCAGTGTGTTGACCGAATTTAATTCTGTTGGGTTTAAATGAATGGTTCTTATGTCTCGTATCAGAAACCCTTTCGGAGGCCACCAAGAACCTGCTACATCTGAAAAAAGTCCCTTTAGAGACCCTTACTTTGGGGCCTTCCTTAGCCGAATGGTTAGAGTCTGCGGCTACAAAGCAAAGCCATGCTGAAGGTGTCTGGGTTTGATTCCCGGACGGTCCAGGATCTTTTCGTAAAGGAAATTTCCTTGACTTCCTGCCACACGATATACGAATGCGAAAAGTTTGGCAAAGAAAGCTCTCAGTTAATAACTGTGGAAGTGCTCATAAGAACACTAAGCTGAGAAGTAGGCTCTGTCCCAGTGAGTGCCAAGAAGAAGAAGAACCCTTACTTTGACAACCTGTAGTTTAGTAACTAAACAAGTAATCTGAACCATCCTAATATTGTTGAATAGGTATTCACGTGGACTGTGAACAGAGATTCTTAAAACACTGGAGTCCTGGAAGGTGGCCAATCTGGACAAATCGATTAAATTGCTCAGATCTTTGCCCTAAAACCAAATGAATTGTCCAGAATTCTTTACGATTTCCTATGTTTGGATGTATTTTGCCAAAAGGATGAATGGATGATTACTCTGGTCCTTTTGGAGCACCGAAATGGCCACCGGGAAACCCATAATATGGGAATTGAATAAAAAGAGTCACAGGTATTTAAAATCATGTGGAATAAGTCGTCGCATGCCTAGTTTTGGTACCGTTTTGATTCGAAATCCGGACACCTAAGCACCTAGACAGCTTCAACCTAATATTTACCAAGGAATTCCATGTTAAACGATAAAATATTTTGTTGAAGTATGAAAATAACTGTCTTTTGAGAGCAATAATGCATGAGAAATAACGAGTTACAGGATATAAACCACTAAAAATACATTAAATGTGTGGTATGTTTTGCTTCGAAATCCGGACACTGACTATTGTATGTTTCGAATCCCGGACAGTTTTGCTTCGAAATCCGGACACTCTAAAACTATCAATAAATTCTTTGAATTTAATGGATATTTGTTAGAAAATTTTCTGACACGTTCCACAAGCAACATGAAGATTTGATACAATTACAAAAAAAAAACAAATGAATGTACTGTTAAATCCAATATACCGTAATCCGGGGTAATATTGATCATTTTTTTGGATGTTTCTTCAATATTTCGTTTGAAAATGCAAATGTTGCAGGTTTTATATTTTTAAAACAAGTACTGCCACCCATAGCTCAAGACTATATACTGTATTTTGTTTATTGAAAGATTTAAGCATGTTAAAAAAATGTTTTAGGCGATTTTTTGATTTAGTTGATATGGGGTAACATTGATCACCTATATAAACAACGTTCGGTAATAATGAAAATGTCGTTACTTACTTAAATCATGGCCCCTGAAGCCGAATATGAAGACCAAACGCTTACAAGTCATTTACTTTTTGAATTATTTTAAAATTAAAAACACCTCGAACCACGGAATACGCCTAAAGGTAGGCAATTTCCTAAGGGAATTTTACATTCCTAACAGTAATTCAGTAATGTTGCCTAAATGAGCATACTTATAAGAGTTTTGACAACGGAATCGTTTTCGGCGATGTCATTTTAAGTAAGAGCCGCATTTTGCTTGCTTACACGCAAAAAAATCCGTTCCCATATTCGTGAACAAACAGTCATGGTAAACGGAACGCATTGCTTATTCTGTTTCATGATTCTGTTCCCAAAAGCGTGATTCTTTGCGTTCCTTTTTCATGAGTGCAACCACTAATCCTAGAACACAGTTCATGCCTGTTCCACTGGCATGCTTGTTTAGTAACGCTTTCAATACCATGACTCTGAATTCACGATATCTAGAACCCATATAACCATATTCGCGATGTAGTTCCTGAGAACGTGAAACCTGTTCATGCGCGCTGTCAAAAATGATAACGCATGCGCAAAACCAAACATACGGTAGTCAACAAAGAAGCCCTTAATGTGAGCCTGTAATACTATGTTCGCTTTCCAACGAATGTTCAATTGGCATGTGATACCGTTTTCATTTGTGATTAAAACCATTTTTTAGTTATTTCTGTTGCTGCAAATGTGGTGTCAATTGTTTGAGATCTGTTTGCTGTTGGACATTTTTCCCTCATCACCCAAGAGCATAGATTACAACTGGACTGATTTCTACTGCATTCGCTCTGCCGTCTTTTTTCGCATTGCGTTGTAACTAAAACCAACTAAACATGCACGTTGCTAAATATACGCAGCGCAGGATATTCAGGTTTGAAAAATGAAATACGTATCTTCAGAAAGTGGGCCATATAAGGGATCATGTAAGGCACGGTTTTCGAAACACCATTATGAACGTGTTCCTGTTTCCGAGAACAGTGTTCTCGATTACCAGAATAAAAATCACGGATTCATTTAGATCGCAGGCGTTACGATTGTTTTGTGGAACATAGTTCCTGATTCCGTGATTTATATTCAAGGTGTATATTCGTAAAGTAAAAAACAGCTTGTTCTGAGTTTCGCGACTGAATGTTCGCATTTTTCGGAACGGTTTATTTTGCGTGTATATCGTTTGCAGAACTTATGTGAGACATGAATCTTCGGTAGTATCATGTTTAACAATTAAAATCATTATTTCGAAAAGTTGACAAAGTCACGCAGAAGGTAAACGCAATTTTCACAAAAATATGAACTTTTATTAGCTTATGAATATAAGAAAGAGAAGCACCATTCATGATTTGAAAATGTTTCATCAATAAATCATAATACGAACTTTTGATGAGGTGAGTCATTCCGATCAATGTTACCCCGCTGATCAATGATGCCCCGGATTACGGTATCAACATTAGATAAGAAAGAATAGTGCACGCTAAGCTGTGCACCTACTGGAAGCTTAAATCCTTTATAATAAAGTCATTTTTAATCTAACCAGGTTGTGCTCATAAATGGATAACATTCAATTGAAACTAACATTGATTATATCAATATGAGTACTTCTTCTATGCAATAAGAATTCATGTTTATGGAAAGGTTTGTTTCATCCGTTTTCAATAGAACTAGTTTAGCTGAAGCGCGAATCGAACCTAATGAGTGGAACATTTATTATGTTTCCCTCCAATGGACAAGGATATAATTTTTGAATAGCACTTTCTTTAAATATTTATTCCTTACCTGCTTTTGTTCAGCATGGATTTATTCACGTTGTTTGAGAAAAAAATGAGTAAAATGTTTACAGCATCATCCCTAAATGTAGCGCAGGGCTATAACATCCATTTGTTCTGAATTAAATACTCGCTCACTCATAGTCCATAACCTTGCCAAGCTTTGTATAGTTTGCAACCACTATAAAACAGTCATCAACACTCTTATTATAAGTTTTTCATCTTATTTCAATAGGTAATCATTGTGAGTACAATGTTCGAAGCATAGTGTGTCCGGCTTTCGAAACGGTAGAATTTCATGCTTCAAAACCCGGACACCAGGTATTTTTCACAAATACTGAAATCTTATGCAGCTTTCTACACTTTTCACCATTTGCAAATATCACTTTAAACAAGATTATTGCTTTATTATGCTTAATATCACTTCAACGTTCTTCAATACTCTGAAATAATAAGATTCGTTCTAGTGGCGAATCTTAAGCTTCGACCTAATCAGCGCGAAAACTAACATTCAATATGACACGACTTTGTTTTTTTAAGTTTTAACAATTATTTTACCAGGTTACTATGATGAAAATTATTGCATCATGTAGAACTTAAAGTAAGGCAAGGATTCGTATATTATTATTTAAAATTTAGGTACATATGCATGTAAAAATAGCTAAAATTGTTCTGAGTGTCCGGCTTTCGAAGCGTCCGGGAATTCGATGCAAAACGGTACTCAAAACTAAATATCCCACAATACAAGTATCTCCGGTGGTCATTCCTGGGTTATTTCGGTGGCCCAGCAGAACCGAAGTGGCCATTTATCTATAATTCAACTAGAAGAGTCACAAGTATTCAAAATCATGTGGATTAAGCCGGCGCATGCCTACTTTTGGTGTTAAAACTTTGTGGTCCCATATTACGGGTTTCCCGGTGGCCATTCCGGTGCTCCAAAAGGACCAGAATAACCATCAATTTATTTTTTTGGCAAAATACATCCAAATATAAGAAATCGTAAGGAATTGGGCACAATTCATTTGGTTTTTGGGCATAAATCTGAATAATTTCATCGATTTGTCCAGATTGGCCATCTTCCGGGACTCCAGGAACCGGTTCCACATTGACCATACTGGACCGAATTTTTCAGGGGACGTGCGTCGGTAACTGGTTCTTTATTACAAACAAAAAATTATGCAAAAATATCCATCAACCGAATAGTACCGATGTGAATTACAATCACCCCACAGTTATGGATCAACTAAGGGTCGTTTTTCAGAACAAAATATGATTAAAAAATATTCTGACGCTTTACAAAACAAAATTACCTCCCTAACACTGCAGCATATAGGGTAGGTGTACCAATTATGGATGCAATATGTAAACAGTAGTGATAAAAATCAAGTTGTAACCGCGTTTCTAAAACGCAAGCATGACTTGTTGGTGTCAATTACTAGTTTAAAGCCTTGCGAATCTGTTGATTTAAACAGTTTTAGTACTAAATTGACTTTAAGCTTCTAAAAATGGATTTTGAAAAGCGTTGTCTTTGTACCGTTCCTAGCATTCGACATAAAAGTGTACCAATTATGGACTATCGAATATTTGCACGAAATGAACTCAAACGCCATGAAGAGCGAATGATAATGCAACGCTAATATGTAATGAAGATATCGCTCATAAAATTTTCCAAAAATTTTGGGTTAAATAGATGTTAAATCTTTTTTTTTTTTTGCAATAGGTTCATGGGAGAAAATTAATTTTCGAAAAAGAAGTCAAAATGTAGTGTAAATGCAAATTATGATACAAAACAGCATTAATGATCTCACATTACCTTTCCAGTGCCAATTTTTAACGAAAAAAGAGGGAAAATTCAAAAATTGAGTGTCGCTGATAACCCCTCTCTACCATGAAATTAGCATCTTCCGCTCGCGATCGTTTTCGAACGTGTGATTGAAAAATCTTAGTAATTCAGAACAAAACATAAAGATAATGCCTTACAGAACTGTCCCGTCGTGGAAATCACCCGTAAAATAGATTTACTTCTTTTATTTCACTGATCAAAAAATGTAAACAATCCGCCTCCAGAGTATTGCCATAATTGGGCTCTCATACACTCCTTGTACCAGTTATCGACATAGTGGAAATAACACGATTTCCAACTTAAAACAGTAAAATTGATAGCATACCAGCTAAATTTATTCATTTGTTCTCACTAGGCAACATACATTCATCGGTTGAAACAGTTTAAACGGATGAAAACATACATTTCGTAACGGAGGTCCCTTAGCCAACTGCTAAGAAGGTGACGTATATGTGAGGCAATATTTTCAAATGTTCATTTTTCGAAGCCTATTGCACGAATGTTCTTTTCAAGGTTTAGTTACCATCAAAAACAAATAGTTTAATCATTCCTGTGAGTATAAGCCATTATAGTCTAGTGAAACAATAAGAAAAATCTCTTATTGTTCCCACTATTGCCATAATTGGTACTATAGCCATAATTGGTACTTCTACCCTAGTTGATTTTAAGAATACACCTCAAAATTTACGGTTGTTTACGAAGAAGTGTCGATTTCGATAGAAATTCCAAACGATGTCCACCCCACAGATGTGAATCAGTGGGAGAGGAGGATTCCTATTATGGATCAAATCGACTCATATTATGGATCAAAGCACTATAACAGCAAATTACCTGCCAGGTAAACGAATGGTGTGCTAGTGAAAGCATACGTTTCGCAGTTTGTTGCAAAACTTAGTGGAAATGTAAAATTTTGGTGACATTTTCCATGCAATCAGGCAAATTTGACTAAATTTGAAGATCATATGTAGATTTTAGGCAATTTTCAAACTTTTCCGTGAATTTAAACATTTAAACAACTTTTGATTCAAACTTTTTCCCCACTATGGGCCAAAAAAATAAAAAAACATTTATGCAAAAACTAATACACCTCAAAGCATTCTTATGATAGGCCTAGAAATGCCCCTACATAAAATATTGAAAAAAAATTTATCTTCATTTGGTTCCATGCAACGAAAGTTTAACCAAAAATTACAATATTCACGTCGAAAAACAACAAAAAGCCATAACTTTTCCAAATGTCAATCGATTTTTATGATATTTGCAGTGAAATTATCTTACTTGAATAGCAGTCGAACCACCATGACATTTATTAGTTTATTGTTTTGAATTGAGCTAGAGACCTTAAAAAGAATCTCTTGCCCCACTCGAACTTTTGCCCCACTTTACTCTATACTATCACCTGAGACGAGACTCGCGAAGACGGTCTTCTTTTTCTGTGATTGCTGATTTTGGAAAAAACTGCTCCGCCGACTGAGGTTTTTAATAACAGTTTACTTTGAACACAATACTATTCACTTTTTCAGCCATAAAAACGGTGGGCTGCATTTGACGTTTCGTGAGAGGGGAAACTGGGCTGCATATGACGTTGATATTTTTCCTCTTCGCGAGTCTCTCTCAGACTATCACTATTCCACAGAACTACGCGAACGACGCAACTGACAGATTAATCCTGACCGCATCACCCGCTCCCGCAGAAGCAAGCATCGTGGTCAAAGGATCACACCCAACTCTCATTTCATTATCGAATTTTCTCTACATTTATTACGATCCAGTTGAACTTAATTAGAATAACGCTTGATCTGGGGAAGAAATAATAATGATGAATTATCTTGCAATAACGGGGTAGCAACTGCAGGCGTTCAATCATGCTCATGCTCATGGAAGAAATTGCTCACATTTTGAAGGGTAGCCGATAGGGGCTGACAAAATCGGGTCATCTATGTAATAAGTTTAACTACTTATGATGCATGTAAGCCATATATGCGATTACCGTAACGTAAATCATTATAAATATTAGAACGTACAGAGTAATGGTTATATAAATCATTTTGCGAAATTCTATTGTCCCCTGAAGTAACATTTAGCTGTAATTAAAGGAAAATTAGAAAAAGTATCGAAAAAAGTCAAAAAGATCCCACGGATACGATCTGGTACGGAAAATAATTACTACGAGAGATACGTTTCACTTCACGTTTTTTTTGTTGTAACGGATTCTGTACATTTAACTTCGCCCTATTTATAGTCCTTTACCCTATTCATTATTGCATAGAATGTTCTGGTAGCATCTTGTTGTATGCAATATTGTAGAAGCATTCTATTGTGTGAATGTGGCTAACTATTGTACTTCAACTGTCAAGTGCATGTTAATAGAAAACATTAACAAGAATGGAACAATATTGATGATGGAATGATTGCAAAAGTAACATGTTCCTTTACTTGAAGATATATGCTGTACTTAAGAAAACCGGTAAGTATAAAGAGGTACAATGGTGGAAAGTGTAGTGTTTGTGGCCTCAACATGAGGCATATTCGTCCACCGGTGTGGTGCGGCATGATGCACCCTGGTGACTTGTTTTTCGCAACAAAATAGAAATGAGAGCAGTGCAGCTAAATTCTTCATGATCCTTTAGTTTATATCTTAAAATACCCTTGGAAATAATTTTGAGCCTGCACGGGAAAAAATCCGTTTCCATTTTATAATTCATGATATCATGACCAAGAGTCAAGTTGATGCGAACGATAATTAACATTAGAGACAATGGAAAAACAAAATTTGGCCTCCGCCGCGAAATCTACGAAGTCCCGCGAATTTGGTTAATTTCGAAGAAATTATATGAGAATCACGGTAAATTTCAGTTTTTTGCTTATCAAAATGGTTCATTTATCTTAGAGTCAAAATTCCATCGAGAATTGTATAACTGTTCAGTTTTAACTTGGACGTTGTTCAGGCTTATTATTTTCGTTTTAAGTTTTGTATTACCACTTTGATATTAAACTTACAATAAAGATTTGTAAAAAAAAAACATATCAACCTATACCTAGAGATCACCACAGCAGACGGAATCGCAAATCGACCACGTTCTGATTGATGGTCGGCACTTCTCCGACATTATCGACGTCAGGACCTATCGTGGCGCTAACATCGACTCTGACCACTATCTGGTGATGGCTAAACTGCGCCTAATACTCTCAGTCGTTAACAATGGTACCGACGGACCTAAAGCGGCTTAAGCAACCGGATGTTATAGACGCCTGGAGGAGAAGGAGTGCTAGGAGATTGAACATCTGTGCCGGTCTCAAGAAACGCGTAAGTTCTATCAGAAGCTCAACACATCCTGCAATGGCTTCGTGCCGCAAGTCGAGATGTGCAGGGATAAGGATGGGAGCTACCAGAGGAGTGGAAGGAAGGGGTGATATGCCCGATTTACAAGAAAGGCGACAAGTTAGATTGTGAGAATTTTCGAGCGATCACCATTCTGAATGCGGCCTACAAAGTATTGTACCAGATCATTTTCCGTCGTCTATATCAATTTAAGAAATATTTTCCAGATATAAACCTAAACCCATGCGTTGATTACCGTTGTAATGGATTGTGATCTGAACGGGCCGTTCGAGAGCAGCGACAGGCTCTGGCTCGAGAGTTCCATGTTTACTGTGTTCTCGTTCAAAATTTGAACGGGCTCCGTTCATTTTTGGCTCGCGTTCAGTTCAAAATGCATCACTGCCTCTACGGGCATGAAACGTGGACGATGCTCGAGGAGGACTTGCAAGCATTAGGAGTCTACAAACGTCGGTTGCTCAGGATGATCTTTGGCGGTGTGCAGGAAAACGGTGTGTGGCGGCGAAGGATGAACCAGGAGCTCGCCCAACTCTACGGCGAACCCACTATCCAGAAGGTGGCCAAATCTGGAAGGATACGATAGGCAGGGCATGTTGCAAGAATGCCGGACAGCAACCCTGCAAAGATGGTGTTCGCGTCGGATCCGGTTGGTACAAGAAGGCGTGGAGTATTGTGGCGTGAAATTGTTGATTCAGTGTTATCTGTTTAGATAAGAACAAAAGTCAATCAAATAAAATAAAAATATCCGAACTTACCAATACAGCAACCGTCTTTCTGATGCAAATCTTCACTGAAGAATGTTTGATTTTTTATGGTACTTTTTATGATATACAAACAGCCAAAGTTTCTAAACTTCGTTATTTTGTAAGCTTTTTCTATAACAATCGCTCCCGTGCTCTTTTTTATTATTTTATGCATTTTGTATCTAAAGTTATTCAAATATCCTTCCCAAAACATTCAAGCAATCGTATCACCTCTTAAAAAAAAATTATAAAAATCTGTTTTTGAAGAAAGTTGTAAAACTTCCTTGCACATAAAAAAAAAAAAACTTTCGGAAATGTGTTCACTAGTGAAAAATCATAAATCGGTTCACTAACAGATATATTACAGCCCTAAAACTGCTCTGGAATCGTATTAAACCACAGAACACAAAAAAGGTAAAAATATTTCATGTTCAAGATACAAATAAACAACAGTAAACCAAGCTCAAAAATTCTGCGAACTGATGTGATCAATAATTTAAAATGGAACCATCAGTTGAAAAATCTACCAAACTGAATTTTCCCACATAGCTATAGAGTCAATGCTCGCTCCGCTAAACCGGTCACATAGCCCAGTGCGGTGTACCTTTGCGAGTCAAATGTTTTCCGCGATCGTCAAAAACGTTCTCGTGCGACCACTAATGGTATATCTGCCAACCAGAAGACAATGCCCTCTCGGCAACCGGGTAGAACACGATGCGAGAAAACATGAAACTTCCAGTACAGTCACCCCACAGTTTTGGATGATCCACAGTTAGGAATCAATGTTGGATCAAAATTTTTCATCATATGTTCCTATTAACAACTACACGTAAACCATTTTACTTACGAGAGCTTAAGTTGTGGGGCCTTCATTAGCTGAGTGGTTAGAGTCCGCGGCTACAAAGCAAAGCCATGCTGAAGGTGTCTGGGTTCGATTCCTGGTCGGTCCAGGATCTTTTCGTAAAGGAAATTTTCTTGACTTCTCTGAGCATCGAGTATCATCGTACCTGTCACACGATAAGCGAATGCGAAAATGACAACTTTGGCAAAAAAAGCTTTTAGTTAATAACTGTGGAAATGCTCATTGAACACTAAGCTGAGAAGCAGGTTCTGAAAAAAAAAAGATGATTTATAACTGGGATTATTGAATATGAATTAAAAACGTCTTTGCTTTCAATAATTAGTCATTCATTTACTTCACAGACAAATTACTGCCACAGTATTCTGATCCATAATATGGAGCCTCATTTTCAACATCGCATCTGTGGAATGGATAAAGTTTGCATATTTTATTGAAATATGTGGATCTTTTTTCGCAAATAGCCGGGAATTTCGGAGTTTGTTCTTGAAATTAATAATATTCTGCACTGTCGGGGTGGTAATTTGGTATTGTACAAAATGAGCACAATTTTTAATCAAAATTTTCCAGAACAAATAATGATAAAATTTACCCTCAGTTGACCTTTCGTTGATTCATAACTGTGGGGTGACTGTACGACCATAATGAAACACGATGCCGAAGATCGTGGCCCGGGGGGCAGAATGGGCTTTGCACGTTGCTGTTCATGGTAGGTAGCGTGGCGTTGGTGGTGGGGTGTGATTCTCTTTTCGCTTTTCCTGCATTCCAATAAAAGTGCAAACTAATGCAAGGTTTGGGAAGCCAATGTGTTCGACCGTAATATAGGTCTGGAAAGGTAAATATTGCATAGCTTTTGGATTAGCTTTTTAGTCTCGAATACATTTAAGGCAATATAAAATAATAGTCTTTGGTTTTGTCGAAACTGAAAAGCCAAACCAAAATCAACAAGAGTCTACAATCGAAACATCAACGATATTATATTTTTGTTTATTGAACGATAGAGCTGTTGTTGTTTTTTTCATTTGAAAAACATGAACAATTATTCTTTACGGTTCAATTTATTGTTGTGTGGCAAGTAAGATGGATGAATTAAGATTATCCTACAATCATTGTCATAAATCAATGTAACTTGTAAATAAACCTTGTTTGTCTATACTATTGTCAAATTGTAAGTTTTTGGGACCTAAAGTCCGCGGCTACAAAGCAAAGCCATGCTGAAGGTATCGTAAAGGAAATTTCCTTGACTTCTCTGGGCATTGAGTATGATCGTACTTGCCACACGATATACGAATGCGAAAATGGCAACTTTGGCAAAGAATGCTCTCAGTAAATAACTGTGGAAGTGCTCATTGAACACTCAGTTGAGAAGCAGGCTCTGTCCCAGTGTGGAAGTAAAGCCAAGTAGAAGAAGAAGAAGAAGAAAAATTGTGATCATGATTGTGTCGGAAATATGTATCACCATTTTACAAACTTACCATGCCTCTTTGTACTCTCGCGGGCACCAAAATGTGAATAAATTCTTATTAAGCCATCAACCAGCTGCGAAGCGGCATTCTTCTTTACACAAACTGGACACACACAAACCCCATTTGCACCGTGTACGAGCATATCTTCAGTTTAATGGTCATGTTCTACCATGCCTTCTATTAACCTTTGCCATTTTTACGGTGCATTTACGTAAAAAATGCTGTCTCCATGCCAGTTACACATGTCAACGTCTTCTCGGACCTCGCACTGCCGCATTATGAAGAACCATTCTGGACAATTATTCCGACGAAATTTAAATTGTTATTAACAAGCTCGCGCGAACTGGCTCGTAAATTACATTACTGTTATCGGCGTACCACCATCGTGAGATCCACCGCCCGGTTCCGTTTTGCATGAACAGATAGAGAGAGAGAGAAAAGCAGTCTAACTGTTCTGAGCGAATTCTGGGGTTATGGGAAAGGTTGCCTCAAATCACGATATTCTCGGTATCGGGTCATCAAAAGCAATGGTTTGACTCTTCGAGACCCCAAACAATCCAATCTCAGGGCTGGTAGTGACTAATGTCGAATTCGTTGTTGAATCTAGGTTGGTACTGGCGAATCACAGTTTCAACCCCAATTCGATTCAGGATCACTGAATTACTTCTTGACGTTGATTTGCTTATGTGTTGATCACCGACCCAGTTCCTAAAAACGAAAATGACATAAGTGTCTTAAATAGGAACTATAGAAATCAGTGCGCACAAAACAGTATTTTTCAGTGCTACTTTTATCTACCTATTGATCCCTTTTCGATCCTTGTGTGGACTCGTGCCTCCGATTTTTCGAAGCTACGCCCTTTGGCTTGTATAAGTCTACTAATTCAACGGAAATCTGAGATATTTAAACTGATTTTCATTGACCGTTGGTTTGTTTATTTATTTGTAACCTCTTGGTGGAGTTTTGAATGCGATGATAGACGACATTTGGAATTTAACAGATCGCAGTACACTTTTCACGACATTCTAGGTTTTGCTCTATTACCTTATGTGCCATAAAATTTTGGGCAATTGCAAAGGACATGGAGGTCTTGATTTCGTCTTTGATGCAATGCAATGCAATGCAATACTGCAATGCCTAATTATTCTATTTAAGGTTAAGATGAATCGAAGCCAAATTTCAAATGTTCAAGAGTACAAATCTAGAGATCCAAACACCCGTTCGAGCTGAAAACATAATCGATTGGTCATACCCAAACGATTATGTTTTCAGCTGAAACGTACACGCAAAAAAATCCGTTCCCATATTCGTGAACAAACAGTCATGGTAAACGGAACGCATTGCTTATTCTGTTTCATGATTCTGTTCCCAAAAGCGTGATTCTTTGCGTTCCTTTTTCATGAGTGCAACCACTAATCCTAGAACACAGTTCATGCCTGTTCCACTGGCATGCTTGTTTAGTAACGCTTTCAATACCATGACTCTGAATTCACGATATCTAGAACCCATATAACCATATTCGCGATGTAGTTCCTGAGAACGTGAAACCTGTTCATGCGCGCTGTCAAAAATGATAACGCATGCGCAAAACCAAACATACGGTAGTCAACAAAGAAGCCCTTAATGTGAGCCTGTAATACTATGTTCGCTTTCCAACGAATGTTCAATTGGCATGTGATACCGTTTTCATTTGTGATTAAAACCATTTTTTAGTTATTTCTGTTGCTGCAAATGTGGTGTCAATTGTTTGAGATCTGTTTGCTGTTGGACATTTTTCCCTCATCACCCAAGAGCATAGATTACAACTGGACTGATTTCTACTGCATTCGCTCTGCCGTCTTTTTTCGCATTGCGTTGTAACTAAAACCAACTAAACATGCACGTTGCTAAATATACGCAGCGCAGGATATTCAGGTTTGAAAAATGAAATACGTATCTTCAGAAAGTGGGCCATATAAGGGATCATGTAAGGCTTAGTTGCGATAAAAATCACGGTTTTCGAAACACCATTATGAACGTGTTCCTGTTTCCGAGAACAGTGTTCTCGATTACCAGAATAAAAATCACGGATTCATTTAGATCGCAGGCGTTACGATTGTTTTGTGGAACATAGTTCCTGATTCCGTGATTTATATTCATGGTGTATATTCGTAAAGTAAAAAACAGCTTGTTCTGAGTTTCGCGACTGAATGTTCGCATTTTTCGGAACGGTTTATTTTGCGTGTATGTTTGGTTCTCCAGGTTCTCCATTTGTGCTCTTGAAAAATAGAGGTTTGTGTTCGATTCATCTTCACCTTAAAATTAATAATTTTAATGGTTACACTTCCGAAAGGGCGTAACTCCATTTTTTATATTCTCATGCAAAACTTCTCCCAGGAGTTACAAATAACTAGAGTAAGGTGGGGCAACCCATAACGCGGGTAGATCACCTTTTCGTCGTTATGGGGTAAAGATCTACCAGTGAATCCTAGTCCTGACTGCTTCAAACGAAGAGAACAGGATGTTATAGTAATCAAAGGAACACTTTTAGTCCTTGTTACATTTTAAACCTTGTTGAAAGTGACAAGTCTCGGTTTTCCCAGTTGCCGAGAATGATCTTGAGACAAGGAAAAAAATGAGTCGAATTCAACAATTTGTTTTCTAATCTTTTATTTATTTCGTTCTCTAGTTTGAAGAAGTAAGGACTAGGATTCTGATGCATGGACAATATCGGCGTAATTTCTTGGCTTTATCGAGGGATCCGATTTTGCCTGATAAAGGGGCGCGCCTGTGGAGAGTGCATGCACCACACTCTTCGAAGGGTAGGAACCTTTCAGTTAGAATCCTTTCCTGTGATCAAGTTAGGAATTACAACTGTAAGAAAACCGAATGCTTTATCACTTCTCGATAGTGACAAAGTAAAACGACATGCACTACACAAAGGCCACGGGATATACTACAATAGATCAAATATTGGTCGCAGTGGTTTATGTTCCGAACAGAAAAAAAAAAGGTGGGGCAAAAGTTCGACCTTAGTGGTATAATCAAATTTTCCAGGAAAACAATAGCAGATGAAACAAAACAAATACCATACAGCGAACCTTCAACATAATGGCTATAATTTTACTGAACAAACTTGTGTCAAAATATTTACCAATTTTTAGTTATAACAGTTTTAAAATTGATTGTCCCACCGGTGGGGCAAAAGTTCGAATCTAGTGTGGGGCATAAGTTCGTTGGCTAAAACACAAAATATCAATTCTTTTATGCCAGGCATACTTAATACCAGCCGTAAACTTATGTTTGCCGAAAAATACACACTAAATTTTCATCCAAAAATGCCCAAAATAGTGTTAATTGTAATACACCCAAAAAATAGCAGTTTTTCACAAAACTAAGTGAAAATGTACAATTTTTGTGATATTTTTCGCACGATCAGGCAAATTTCGCTAAATTTGAAGATAATATGTAGATTTCAGGAAATTTGAAAATTTTTCCGTGGGTTTATACATAGGTCGAACTTTTGCCCCGCAGATTCGAACTTTTACCCCGCTATAGGCCAAAAATTGATGGAAAAACTAATACACGTCAAAGCATCCTTATGATAGGCCTAGAAACGCCCTTACATAAAATTTTGAAAAATATTTTTTCTTCATTTGGTTCCGTGCATCGAAAGTTTGACCAAATATTACAATATTTACGTCGAAAAACAACAAATAGCCATAACTTTTCCAAATCTCAATCGATTTTCATGATATTTGGAGTGAAAGTTTCTTACTTAAATAGCATTAAACCACCATGAAATTTCTAAGTTTTGATTTTATATGAGCTAGAAATCTTAAAAAGAAACTCTTGCCCCACTCGAACTTTTGCCCCACTTTACTCTATATAACCCAACTCTTATCCAAGTTTTAATATTATATTTATTTTGATAATTACCGCCAATGAAAACCCATTTAATATCTCAGATTTCCTTTGAATTAGTGAGCATATACATTCAAAAGGGCGTAGCTTCAAAACGGGCCCTACGATTTTTTTAAATTTTCCCCAGGCGTACAGCTTAGCTATAGAAAGCGACTGGTGAGCATAGATGTGATGGAGATTTTTTTCTGATAATAACGGTCAGGGGAGCACCGTAAAAAAGATTGTATGCGCAAAATGCGGCGGCAATCATAAGTCTAACTTTTGGCATTGCCCTTAGCGCAAATGAATCTTTGTGGCTAGCACCAGGCGGATGAACGGCATCGATTTTCGTAGCCAAAACTCCACAGGCAGAATCTCCAGCATTTCTCACTTGTCAGTAAGCGAATGATTGCTTAACTTTTCTTCTACCTTGGGGGTGAAAACTTACGCCAACTACCCAGAGTCAAAAAAAAAGTTGTAAGTGCAATTTTGACCATGCATATCTCTGTCGTTTTCGAAATGATTTTCAAAAAAATAAATAGCAATGGAACCGGTCACTATTCAAGATTAATGTACCGTAAAACGGGGTATCTTTGATAATGCGGGTAACTTTGATAGTGCGTAACTCACCACATACTAAACGAAATATCATAATTTCTGTTGACCAGTTAAGAAAAACGAATGCAGAACTAAAGAATATTAGTATGACACTTCATGTAAAAGCGGTTTTCATTTGAATCAAGAACATTTGAGGCTTTTTATACAAATATTCAAAATTGACACAATTTTAGCATTTTCAAAATGCTTACAAACAATTTGTTCTACGATCACTATTTGATGTAGTTTTGAATAGTTGGCCACTTATCTTTGACAGCCTAGTTATCATAGAACTTGAATACGGTCTCAAATCTCTTAGTGAAAAGACAAACTGGGATCATTTTTGTAATCTAAGTCAGAAATTTACATATAACGTTAACCCGTATAGGCCTGAGTGAAAGCAAAAATTCGGAAACCCTCACCGCTCAGAGAATTCTCAACGGATTCAAATGATTTTTTGTCAGTTCACTGGCCCACATATCTAGTTTCTAGAAGTGGCCAAAGGAACTCGGAAATATTCCTGTGGCCGGAGTTATTCCGGTGGGTCACTGGGTCATGTTGGGTAAAAAAGGGCTATTTTTTGGGACATGCCAAGTAACCTTTATTTATTTGCAATGACAATCATTTTAATTTGCATAAATCATTAAGATCTGACATTCAACATTGGCCATTCGGACGTAATGCCTGGAAGAACCGGCTATAGATTTGTTGGATACTAATTCGTTTCAATTCTCGAAAAGTAGAAATCAAACATAATTTTGCACTAAAATGCATTCCCATAAGCATGGTACAGATGTTCAGATACAAATTGGCCACTTGATCGTAAGTTTGAGGCGTCCCGGGACCCGAAAATGGTCATTTGTAGGATTAATCAAATGCAATACTCATAGTTATCCAATTCAAACGTTTCCCAAAAGGTTTACACTGATGCAATTTTCTTAAAATTCCGTCATGTAGTGGCCACATTATAACCGATTCCGGCAAAAATCTGTGACTTGAAGTTTGCCTACCTCCAGGGGCACAAACACACCGTACCCTTCTCACCCAACCTGACCCAGTGATCCACCGGAATAATTCCGACCACAGGAATATTTCCGCGTTCTTCTGTCCACTTCTAGAAACTAGATATGTGTGCCAGTATATTGACAAAAAATCATTTGAATCCATTAAGAATTCGCTGAGCGGTGAGGGTTTTAATTTTTTTGCTTTCACTCAGGCCTATACCGGTTAAACGCCTAGAGGTATGCAATGCTCTACAAATGTTCGCTATTCATTCAATTTTGTTCGATTCATACTCCATTATCAAACCTATCCCAAATCAGAAAACCAACTTTCGATTATATGAAAAATTATATATCCATTCAAAACAAATCTTTTGGCAATATATCGACTGCAATCGATAGCTGGGATACCAGTACTTGTTTTAAAAATACAAATTATAATTCTTTAAAACAGCATGCATAAATATTCAAGTTTTCTTTGAAAAAACTATCAAAGTTACCCCATTTCTACGGTACATTTTTAGGTTATGAGCGGTTCCATTTGAATTCGAATGTCGGTTTACTTTTGTATTTTTAGATTTGGCTGAAATTTGGCATATGCTTTCTTTATACCCAAAAATGCCTATTTGCATCATCGGTTCGCCATTTTTACCCTAGCGTTAGTTTTAAGAAGGGCCTAAGAAAAAAAGCCTTAACAATTTTCAAAAAATTAAAACTCAGAAACTATTAGTCTGATCGGTTTGGTGTCTTCCACAAAGTTTTAGGTTATTGTTGGAACTATCTGGAAAAAATATACACTGTAAAAATTTTTTTTGTATTTATTTTTATTTCGAAAATAAAGCTTAAAAATCCATTTTCACAAAAATCGTTTTCTTGATTTTTTTTTATTTATTTTAATATTTTAAAGTAGACAAAAAATGGAGCCTTTTGCACAGTGGGTCAAGATGGAGAAATCATGGACAAAAAATTTATGATATTTTGAAAAAGAAAAGGTGAATTTTTGAAAATGGTCATAATAAACTTTTTAAATATTTTTCAACTCGATTTTATGAAAGTACGCAAAATTTACAACAAAAAAGGTATACAGAAAATTCAGGCTAACTTTTACCGTTTTAAAGATACAGCGATTTTAATACAAAATTATGATATAATTTTCAATTTTCGGAAACGGTTTGTCCGATCAGTTTGGTGTCTTCCGCAAAGTTTAAGGTTATTGTTGGGACTATTTGGAAAAAAATATACACTGTAAAAAAAAATGTTGTAATTTTTTATATATCGAAAATAAAGCTTAATAATCAATTTTCTCAAAAATGGTATTTTTTATTTTTTTTGTTTTTTTTATATGTTGAAGTAGACAAATAATGAAGTATTTTGCACAGTGGGTAAAGATGGAGAAATCATGGACATAAAAGTTATGATTTTCTAAAAAAAGGTGTATTTGTTGAAAATGGTCATAATAAACTTTTCAAATGTTTCGGTAGCAATTAGCAAAATTTTCTCAAATACCTTTTTTGTTGAAAATTTTGCGTACTTTCATAAAATCAGGTCGAAAAGCATTCAAAAAGTTTATTTAGACCATATTGAATAAATCAACCTTTTTAAAAAATCATAACTTTTTTGTCCATGATTTCTTCATCTTGACCCACTGTGCAAAAGATTTCATTTTTTGTCTACTTTAACATATAAAAAAAAAATAAAAAATACGATTTTTGAGAAAATTGATTTTTAAGCTTTATTTTCGATGCATAAAACAACATAGTTTTTTACAGTGTATATTTTTTTTCCAAATAGTCCCAAAAATAACCTAAAACTTTGCGGAAGGCACCAAACTGATCGGACAAACCGTTTCAAAGTTATAATTTTTTGAAAATTGTTAAGGATTTTTTTTTCTTAGGCCCTTCTCAAAAGTAAGGCTAGAGTCAAAATGACGAGCCGATAATGCAAAAAGGCATTTTTGGGCATAAAGAAAGCATGTGCAAAATTTCATCCAAATCAAAAAATATAATAATGAAATTTGGGAAAAAAGTCGTCATTTTCTGTGGAACCGCTCTTATTGAAATATATGCGTCTATTCAAAGTTATTGAGCAAAAGGAACTTCCTACTTTTTTCAAAGACGGTTTCAAAGCGGCAACATTTAATTTTTTCAACAATAATTTGCTAGTTCGAGTGCAGTGAACATGCTTGAGCAGAAACAAAAAATTTCGATCACAATAAAAATTTCTTTTACTTAAAATATAAAAAAAAAAACTATTTTTAGACCCGTTTGCCTGTGACTCAAAATTCAAAGCGATGACATATAGATTTCTACATAAAATTGATTGTTAAATCCAAATGAAAATGTTTGAGTAGAAAAATGAATTTCCGATAACACTTAAAATTTATTTCACCCAGAATACCATACAGAAAAAGTATTTCCTCATTTTTTTGCCTGTTAATCAGAATTGAAGGCTTCATGTAGTTTATCGGCGTGAATTTATTTGCAGAAATCAAGTGAATATTGCAGAGTAAAAGAATAAATTCTTGACTGCACTAAAAATTCTTTTTACCTAGAAAACCATACAAAATAACTTATTTCCCGAGTTTGTTCGTCCGAAAATAAAAACTCAAAGTTTTGACACATAGTTTTTCCTTAACAATTAACTTGTAGAAGTTATTTGAACATGTTTTAGCAGAAATCTAAATTTTGACTACCGTAATCCGGGGTAACATTGATCAGTTTTTGGGATATTTCTTAAATATTTAATTCAAAAATGCAAATGTTCCGAGTTTTATATTTTTAAATCAAGTACTGCCAACCATAGCTCGTGACTTTATACTGTGTTTTGTCTTTTGAATGATTTAAGCATGTTTACAAAAATATTTTATATGATTTTTTAATTTATCTGATATGGGGTAACATTGATCATCCATGTAAACAACGTTCGGTAATATTGAAAATGTCGTTACTTACTTAAATCATGGCCCCTGAAGCCGAATATGATGTCCAAACGCTTACATCTCATTTACTTTTTGAGTTATTTCAAAATTAAAAACACCTCGAACAGCGGAATACGCCTAAAGGTAGGCAATTTCCTAAGGGAATTCTACATTCTAAACAGTAATTCGTTAATGTTGCCTAATTGAACATACTAATAAAAGTTTTGACGGCGGAACCGTTTTTGGCGATGCCATTTTTAGCGAGAACCGCATTTTCTTTGCTCATATCTCTTGCAGAACCTATGTGAGACATGAATCTTCGGTAGTGTGATCCTTAACCATTGAAATCATTGTTTAGCAAACTTGACAAATTTACGCATAAAGTTAACGCAATTGTTGCAAAAATCTTAATTTTTAATAGCTCATAAATATAAGAAAGAGAAGCAACATTCATGCAGAGGAAGTGTTTTATCAAAAAATGATGATATCAACTTATTACGAGATGAGTCATTCCGATCAATGTTACCCCGCTGATCAATGATACCCCGGATTACGGTACACCTATAATTTCCTTTACTTAACACGTAAAACCCTATTTTTTGTATCAATTTGCCAGTAATTCAATTTGGATTGGCGTTGACATATAGTTTTTTTTGACATGAAATTTATTGTGAAAGTCAAATAAAAATTTTTGAGTAAAAAAATAATTTTCAATTGCAATCAAAATTTATTTTATTCAGAAAACTTATTTCCTGAGCTTTTTTGTTTGTCAGTGAAAATTAAAATTAAATTAATTGTAGTTTTTTTTTGCGCTTATTAATTTACAGAAGGAGATTTTTTTTTTATTTCCGTACAAAGTGGGCCGAAGGGTCTCAGATTTTCATGAAACTTTTTCCACAGGCAGGCCTCATCAATATATGATTAAAAAAAAATAAGAAAAATTCAGGGTCGCTTATTTTCCCGGAAAACTCCACCGTTGAGAAAATTCGTAAAGAAAAGCCGGAAAAACTATGCTCCAACTCGTGGAAAATTTTCAAAAAAATATTTTTGAGAAGGTAATTTCATAAGCTTCAATTGCTGACATTTTTGAAATGTACTTTTTTTTCGTTTTTGAGTTATGGCCAATTTTGTAAAAAATGTGCAAATGTGCCATTTTGAGCCTTTTCTTTGAAAAATCATAACTCAAGAAAGAAGCATCGTAGAAACAAAGTTTTTTTTTATGAAAATGGAAGCAAATTTTCTCAGGAATAAAAAAAATATTAACTGGAAACAGTTTTCCACAAAATTTTCTACCGTTGAGAAAATTCCTAAAGAAAAGCCGGAAAAACTATGTTCCAATTAGTGGAAAACTTTCATAAATATATTTTTGAGAAGGTAATTTCATAAGCTTTAATCGCTGAAATTATTGAAATGTACTTTTTTTTCGTTTTTGAGTTATGGCCAATTTTGTGGAAAATGACCATATAAGCCTTTTCTTTGAAAGCCCATATTTCAATCGAAGCATCGGAAAAACAAAGATTTTTTATCAAAGCAATTGCATGTTTTCTAAAACATCTGCAAAAAAGATATGGGATTGGTTTTAATGAAGTATAAGTCGGAATGGATGATATTTTTTATGAAAAATTACACCGCTAAGAAAAACTGAAAAAAAAACTGTTTCTACCTCAATTTTTCACTACACTGAAAAGGGATTCTTTCTTTTCTATGGAACAAAAAAGATTATTATTATAATTTTTTGAATTTTATTTTTTCAATTATTCAGTATATAACTTACATTTTCATCTTAATACTATCTATTTTTTCAACCGGGAAGATTGTCTTTGGTTGCTAACACCAGAAGATTTTCGTTTCGTTGTATTATTAAGAACAAAGTATTAGGGCGCTTGAGACCTCCTTCCTTTTGGCTGTCTTGGTAGTGTCATTCTCAAAACACACCCAAGCCGTTCCCATAGGGGACGTTAGCCACAAGGAAGTGACGTTTCAAGTAATACTGTTTCATATGGTATGCCCTCTTCAACATCTAATCCAATTTCTCTCGCCGTTCCCTTACGGTACCTATCCATCTAGTATTCATTGCTTTCTTCTCCATGCTCCCTCTTACTTCGAGCAAAATAGACCGATATGCCGATAAACAATTTCAAAAATTAAGAACAAAGCATGCTGAATTTTCTTGGTTTTCATGTGCATCTGAGAATTCACTAGCAAAAATGCTTCGTTCGTCTTTTGGTATAAATGAATGATATTTTTTGTTCCAGGAATTGGAAAAAGGTTAGAAAATCTTTCCTGAAGAAATTTTTCAGCCTCTGAATAAAATGGTTTTTCACCTTTTACGACACAGCCCAGTCGAAAAATTGTTTGGCGTTATTAATTTCTGCTGACTTTCTAATACTAGCATCTCTAGCCATTCGCTTAATGTCAAATTTCAAAAATGTATGCAACCATGAAAATGATTTTAAAATTAAAGCATACTGGCACTTTTTCCCAACCTCACATGGAAAAGGTCCTTGTGATGGTATCGGTGGCAACATTCAATATTTGGCATATCAAATTTTGAGTGTAGGCATAAAATTCAATTTTTGCTCAAGCATCAAAAAAATTATCTTCCTGCTCAAACACGTTCAGATGACTTCTACAGGTAAATTCATGCCGAAAATCTACGTGTCATAGTATGAATTTTTATTTACAGACGAACAAACTCGAGAAATAAGTTTTTAGTATTGCTTTCTTGGTAAAACCAATTTTGAGTGTAGTCAAAACTTTTTGTTAATAATCATACCCATCAGGTTTATTAAAATCATGGTCATTTGAAAGCTACTGCTCTTTCGAATATATTAAATTCGAATGGAAATATCCAAGGAAATACCTATGATTATGTTGTCACAGGTTCGTCATCTTCAAATTTCTTTCATACAGGTAACCGTTCAAATTGTTTCATATCAAATGGAAATACCAGCCGCCGCAGGTAACTTGTATTCCGTTTCTTCATCACGGAAAATTTCAACAGAAAATCATCCGAAAACGTACCTACTTCTTGTAACATGTCTCCTACTGATTTTGATTGTTATCTAAACAATTCAATCAAATGATTGATGAAATGTTTTAAACCACCACTATGGCTGAAACAGTCTCAGTTGGTGTTTATTTAAAAAAAATTAACATTACGGATTTCATTTCGCTAATGGATACAAATATAATTTTAAATATTTTCAATTGGAACGCTCGTTCTTTGAATGGTTAAGAGGACGAGCAGTATAATTTTCTAACAGCTAATAACATACATACATATAGCAGTTATTACTGAAACTTTTTGAAACTTGGATCCAATCTCAAAAAAGATTCAAACATTTTTGTTTATCGTAATACACGACTGGATGGATCAGGTGAAGTGGTGGATGTGGTGAAGTTGCTTTCATTATTTATAGGCGTATAACACATCAATTTTTTTCGTCATTTCAATCCAAAGTTTTTGAAGCTTTGGGTGTCTCTGTTGAAACACAGCTTGGTAAGTAAACTTGCATAGTTGCACCCGACTAACGGAAATTGACTCGTAGTAAGTCAAGAAAAAAAATTCTTTGTTGTTTTTAACGCCAAACATCGCTCATGGAATAATTCGCAAAGCAATTCTAACAGCAGAACTTTATTTGATCCTCCAGGAATTGCTACAGGAATTCTTTCAGAGGATTCTTCAAACGTTTTCTCCTGACATTCCTTTAGAGTTATCTTCCAATCTTTCCAGAGACCAGGGAAATCTCCATAAAAATTTTTGGCTTTATTCAGGAATTCCTCCAGGGATCTTAAAACAAAATTTTGCAAGAGTTTCTGGATGAAAATCCGAGGAAATATCTTGAGGAATTCTTGAAGAAATCTCTGGTTTTTTTTTAGAGAAACTCATGTAGATCTGTAATCTCATGTAATCTCATGTAATCTGTTTTTGAGGCCCTGATAGCCGTAGCGGTAAACGCGCAGCTATTCAGCATGACCATGCTGAGGGTCGTGGGTTCGAATCCCGCTGGTCGAGGATCTTTTCGTGATGGATATTTTCTCGATTCCCTGGGCATAGAGTATCTTCGTACCTGCCACACGATATACACATGCAAAAATGGCCAATCGGCAAAGAAAGCTCTCAGTTAATAACTGTGGAAGTGCTCATAAGAACACTTTGTCCAGGCAGGCTTTGTCCCAGTTGGGAAGTAACGCCAGAAAGAAGAAGAAGAAGATGTAGAAATTTTACTAATTCTTGGAGAAATTCCTGTAAAAATTGCTTGGTAAATCACTGAATGAATCCCTGTACAGATTTTCCTAGAAAAATCTCTGGAGGAGTCTCTGGAGAAATTCCTGTAGGAATCTTTGAATTAATGAAGGGTTACCTGGGTCAATGATTGAAGGGATCTTTGAAGGATGTAGGTAAATTGCTGAAGGCATCTCAGTAGTTATCCCTGGAGCAAATCTTGGAGGATTCCCTGGAAGAATCACTATGAATATTATGCAGGAGGAATCATTGCAGGAATTTCTGCAGAGCAAATTGAGAAATCGTTTGAGAAATATCCCAGGTAACAGTTTGGTGCTGTACAAACGTTTCTCTAACTAAATCAAATCAGCCTTTGCTTGAAAAAAAAAGCTGTACATAGCCTATACACCCGTTTATTCAGCTCTAGAACGTCTAATTTTGGCGATTTTATTCAGATATAGCTTAATTAAAGTGCTTCAAAAGGCTGAATATGCGCTTATAGAAAACTCTGCTTGTTGGTGGTAAATTTATTTTTAGAACTAAAAGTAATCATACAAAGTTTAACAATCTCTTAACTCTCATTTATTAAGTAATAAATCAAAAGGTAAGAATAATTATTTCTATATTCACAGTATCGAGGATATTAAACTGCGTTAGCGAATTCTAATGCTCATAAGGGCTCCTGCTTGATTTGAAATTTTGTGATGAATAATTAAAGCTTGAACTCGAAACCAGTGATCAATAGCCACTTACCATCTGCTCCCACAAGGATAGTTAAAAATGTACAACAAGCAAGGGCATAACATTAACTTTGTCTAAATGAACTGAGGTTGCATAAAGGTTGATTAAGCGATGCTAGAACCTCACCTTGCATGGGCAGCTGTCAACAGTGCCGGATTTGGGCTTCGGGGGACCCGGGTCAGATCTCATAAAGGGGGGAGGGGGGGATTCCACAAACCAACGTATTGAATTTGAGTTTTGAAAGAGATGGTCGGTCCAAACATATGAGGGGCCCAAATTCAAAGTAGTGTTAGTGACATTTTCAAATGTAAACTATCTACAGGAGATTGACTCGTTTTTTCGCTTTTATATACTTTGTTTGGCGTGAAAAATTGTTGAAAATCTTCAAAGCCGTTTTTCTGCAAAGTTCTTTCCTCTGGTTGCCGCATTCTTTGAAATAAAAACAACGTATTTTTAGTACTGTCAAGAATAAAGTACACAAGGCCGATTGACCTGAAATTTGAACTGCATGTTGGAAATAATAAATAAGATTTGTAAATCAATCATCAAGTTCTATGCAAGTCTACGTTCTTGAAATCCGCCCGTTTGGGTAAAAATGTCAAAATTTTGTCACTTAGATATTTTGAAAACAAACAATTAAGCATAAATATAATCTTCTACAAAGTTTTGCATTTTATCTATGTGATCAAATTTGCAGTTGCATGCCTTTTTCTAAATATTCAAATTTCCAAAAATATTTCAATTTAAAAAATTTGGCATTTTACTCAACTTAGTTTTTCTTTTTAATAGCTTCAAAACTCTTGAATAGAATTTGATTTATTTATAATAAATTAAATTTCAAGTTATTTGTTAGAAATAGTTCAAATTTCAAGCCAATCGATTCTTTAGAAGCACAGTTACAGTTTCCTAAACTTGACCATTTTTGTATGAAAACTGCCCTTCATGCCCCAAATCTGGGCCTGGCTGTCAAAAGTTTGGTTTGGTTATCATAATACGTATATTATTTTCTATGATACATTCGATAGCAAAATCAGACAAATTTCTAAATTAACGTGTCCATGACAGCATAACTGCAGATTTATTTTATTATTTGAAAATGATTGGTGAGTAGAGAATATGTAAAAGTGTATAAATGTATTGAATTCTACTATTCCTCAAAAAAAGTGAATAAATGTATTGAATTCTACTATTCCTCAAAAAAAGAACGACGAAAGTTTTCTCATAGAGGTGAACCAAAAAAAACCTTTTGTGGCATCTGGTTGTTCTACCAGTTCACACATCTTATAGAATCGTAGGTATCAGTGATTTCTTTGATTGTAAATTTGAAATTTGCTGTACAAAATTGTATAATGGTTCCAGTTAGGGTTAGGGTGAGTTGATTTTTCATATCTACAAGTATTTTGCAATATCGCAACAATGGCTATAGATAGTGAATGAAGATGAAATAATTAGTATTAAAAGCTTTCATTCAGGTGCACATTCAGTAATTTAGTACATAATAGAAAATATTTGTCATGCTTAAATTTAATGGCTGTACAAAACTTGTTTGAAGGTTGAATGCAATATTATTCAGCCCATAAAAGATAATAAAAACGTTGGCAGAATTAAAGTGAACAATGTAGATGTAGAAGGTTTTATACAACTTGATTTTCAGCGTTCGATGTCAAGCAAAACAGAGAGAATGAAAAAGCTTTTATTAAGGTTAATAATCAGCTACCATGCTGTTCAGCTATGTGCACCAATAACCAACCATTTTCCAGCTGGGTATATGAAGGAATCCATGAAGAGATTTTCCTTGAGGAATCTAGGTAGAGATTTACCTAACGTCCCTACATCCCTGGTGAAATTGTTAGAATATATTCTGATCGAACTCCTGGAAGATGATTCCTTGGTTAATCTTTGGAGGAATTTCAAGAAGAATACTTGAAGGAATATCTGGAGGAATGTTTAGAAGATCAGAACAAATCTCTGAAGAAATTTCTGAGGGAACGCCTGGAGGATTACCTGGATAATTCCTTGGAGTAATTCACCTAGTGATTTTTCACGAGATATTCCTCAAGGAATTCATGGAGAAATCCTTCAACAATTGGAGAATTCCTGCAGAAAATCCAAGTGGAATCCCTGGAGAATTTCCTGGAGGAATCCCTGAAGGAATCCGTGGAGCCCTGAAGAAAACTACCTGTGGATTTCCCTGCATGTATCCTTGGAGGTTTCCATGGAGGAATTTCTGAAGAGCTTGTTCTAGTGTAACCCCTAGAGAATGACTTGGAGACATCGCTGCAAGGAACCCTTTAGAGTTTTTCCTGCATGAATCCTTTAAGAAGTCTCTGGGGAAATCTCTGAAAGAATATTAGGACAAATCGATTGAAGAATTCCTGGAAGAATCCTTGAAGAAATTCCTGGAGGAATCATAGTAAAAATTTCACATTAGGCATTCTTGCGAAAATACCTTGAGTTATTTCTAGAAAAATCCCTGTAGAGATTTTCCTGCATTAATCCTGTGAGCTAAGAGTTTTTTCGACTTTGCAGAGCATAAAGTATCTTTGTGACTGCCACACGATATACACATGCAAAAATGTTCAATCGGCAAAGATAGTTCTCAGTCAATAAATTTAAAAGTTCTCATAGACTATAGACAAGTAGAAGAATTTTATGATTGGCATTTGGCATGGTTTCTTATTAGCCCTGGATGAACAAATCATGAATTTTCAGCCCTTAATGCATAACTGTGTAACATTTTCTTAATATTTCGGGAAGGTTAAAGTGTAGAAGAGCAAGAAAAGTTGCTCTTAAATTTGTTGGAACGAATCAAACTCGTTACATGTAAAGTTGATGAGTGGTCGAATGTCCATGTTGGAATACGAACTGTTTATTGTCAAAAATGAGTTATCGTTGATGTGGACCATCATTCTTCTAAAAATGACTTTTTCCAAAAGATAGAGGAAAGCGAGCTGATTGAAAAAGAAGAAGTGACTTCAAAGGCCATTTTTATTAAAATAGACACTTGAGAGACTATCCTTTGAAAATAGAGATTTTTTTTGGGGGAAAATTGCATTAAATAGTAACAAATCTCCAAGAAGAGACCTACTACCAGCCCTGCAATCTCGACTTTCGATTTTCGATCACACGGCGTATCAAATGGATCACACAAATCACGCAGCCGGGGAAGGGTTCTTGAAGATCTGTTTTCCATCTCGGCAGAAAAAAAAGAAGTCTCGAGCAACATTGCGACACACTCGAAACGATCCTCTCCAAGCGGTTTTATGCTGGCAACCAGAGCTCGTAGCACATTCTATTCCAAAAAGTTGCATAACCAAGAGCAAAGCCATTTAGCTATAGACATACCTGGGCAAAGAGTGCATTCAGCTTCAGGTATGCACTTCTTGGTGCTTCGGAGAGCATAACCACGAGAGCTTTCAGCTTATGTCACGAAGAAACAAAGGCAGCACTAAAGAGGCTGCCACCAGGCGGTAAGCAGATATAACTAGATGGAAATTAAACTGACAGAAGAAAAACTCAGAAATCAGAGCAGCTTTAGTCAAAGTCTTAGCATGGGGGGAAAGGGGGGTCTTTTTGCCACAGGGACAGAGGGATTGATGAGATAGCAAAATTACAGAAGCCAATAAAAGTGGCTGCTTTTCTCGTTGTCGTGTTGGTCTTTAATGACGGGTGCGATGATGCTATTCAATGGAACAGTAGGCTTTAGATGCGGCTACCGATGAGGATTACCTCATCGCGCCTCTATAAAGAAGAAGACCATTATGGTCAATGCAATACCTGTTCAGCTAATCAGTTATTAGAAGAAAATGATGCGCCAATCGATGTAGCAGAAAGGATGCGTGGTGCGTTTTTTTTTTTATTTATTTGGGTAACTTTTATTATAGGATTTCCTAGAAAGTATGGGCACGACTTTAAAATACTGCCATTTCTAGACTAGTGCACACTAAGCTCTTACGGTGAATTTCACCGTAATCTCAACAGCTGAACAGTTCGGTGAAATAAATCACCGTAACTTCGTCGGAATTTAACGGATTCCGGTGATTTTTCACCGAATACTGTAAAAATTTACCGTACTCCGTTAATTTATTTTACCGAACTGTTCAGTTGTTGAAATTTTACGGGAATCCGTAAAATAATTTAAGTGTGTGCATATAAAAATATTATTACAACATATTTTTTCGAGACATCTAATTTTCATTTTTTTTCTCGATTTGGAGAAATATATTCTATTTCCTTTTGCATATGTTGTAATATAATTTCATTGTCATGATAATGTTGGTACATATTGCATTTTCCTCATGTTTCTGAGACGTATTAAGATTTTAAATTCGATGTTTATAATAACAGATTCGTATTCACTTCACTCTTCGGTATTGAACTGCCTTCTGCTTCAACAATGGAATCGTTTGCAAAGGAATATTTACGCCAAGTTTTCTATCAATGTGCGATTTATATTCATTCCAATCAACTCTTCGTTGATCAAAAGTGAAGCTGATAGGAATCGCTTCACGTGAAATTTTGGAATGTTACAAGTAAATGATCAAAGTCAGCGCGAATTACTAGTTGACTACATAGCTGACTAGAATTGGTTGAGACAGATTTTATTGTTTATCTATTCTAAAATTCTGCGATTGTTGCCAAGGTTTAGAATTGGACAAACAGCTTGCTTTTCACTATAAGTAAACTTTATGAAGAAATTATTTTGAAAAGAATGATGGTGTAAATTAACGAAGCAGTTCGGATTCCGACGGGGACATTCGACCACTCATCAACTTTTAGGGGGATTAGGGGCATAATGAACATATGTACGGGGCGAAATGGACACCCCCTTAATATCTGAGAATATGCATACTTCATCAAAAGTTCATACACTGCATGAAATATGTATTGTATTTTAAATGTTTGATGGCATAAAAGTTTATGTTGTCGGAATGATTGACAGTCATTAAATATACTGGAATCACTAAATTTCATGCAAGTGTTCATTTCGCCCCGATATCAGCTTTACCAGCTTTGTTTTTGACCAAAATTTCTATCTCGATTTTCTGACATATGATATCATTTTTACCATCATGATTGAATGTAGCACGTCGTACTAACATCAAACTTGAAAACTAGCCGGGGGTGAATTAAAACAAATGTTGCCATTTTATGGTCTTAAAACGAACATTTGCTTAACGTGTCCATTATGCCCCTAATTGCCCTACGTGTAACAAATATGATTCGTTCCAACAAATCTGCTCTTCTATTCAAATAAATAGCATTCGAAGGTGTTTGGCTTGAGAGATTGCTTGTTTTTTAATTATCAATCGTGGTTTTACGGCTAACCAGCCGAGTGGAAGTTTAACAACTACCGAAAAGCTAAACATTACATATAATTTGCAATTGGATTAGACGAACAAATTGATGTGAAGATTTGCGAAAAAATTACACGTCTTCTCAGTGAGAATCGGAATCACGACTCCCCGATCTCTAGTTGGGGCGCGTTAACCACTACGCCATGAGAGGACTCATGAACGCAGAAGTTAACCTGAATTCAATTTCAGCTCAATAATCACGTGGTTCTTTTTCGCAAAGTGCACCTCTTTCGGAAGAATTAGATGGCCCCCCGCGACCCATTGGAAGCCCACTCAATAGAAACCTCAGCCAGCGCAGTTGCTGGCTAGTGTAGTGTGCTATTCCTATATCTAAAATACAATGCGCTCTCGGGCTAGGCATTAGATATATATAGAAAGCGTTGTGTTTGGATGGGCATCTAATTCTTTCGAAAGAGGTGCACTTTGCGAAAAAGGACCACGTGATTATTGAGCTGAAATTGAATTCAGGTTAACTTCTGCGTTCATGAGTCCTCTCATGGCGTAGTGGTTAACGCGCCCCAACTAGAGATCGGGGAGTCGTGAGTTCGATTCTCACTGAGAAGACGTGTAACTTTTTCGCAAATCTTCACATCAATTTGTCCATCTAATCCAATTGCAAATTATATGTAATGTTTAGCTTTTCGGTAGTTGTTGAGAGATTGATTGTAATAACTACTGGACTTCCTTGATGGTAATGGTGAACAGTGTAGTTTGTTTCTGCAGTGCAGTGATAAATAAATTAAATTACGTGTGAAATAGTGGACTTGCCGCGGAACAACGATTTCTATCGCGAGCAACATTGTATTTTGAAACAGGATAAGTAGGAGGCAAATTGTCTCTAACGCTTGTCCTCGTTTAATTTTGCATTTAATTTTGCCCCAGCAGCTGCTGGAGGCTGGTAACTTTTTTGTACACTGTATTGTTTCATCTGTGTTAAGTGTTGCATGCATGTTTCGTTTGGTGGAAGTGTATAGGTGCTAAGCAAAATGACTGAGTGCAAGCAATGTGGGGCCCCGGTATTAATTTCTGAAATACCGACCACATGTACAGGTTGTTTGAGTGTGTATCATTACAAGTGCACACCACTGACGAAAGCTGTTGCTAAGCTTGTCAGTGAGAACGAAAATCTGCTATTTAAATGTAGTGATTGTTTATCAAGCCAGTGTTGTGGCGAGCAGAATTTAACGCTCCCGACCGTACGAATGTTCGAAGAAGAGATGAAGAAGATTTCTTCTATTTCGGATTCGTTCAGTGGCGTTCGGGAGCAAATTGCTGCTCAGATAAACGACGCGTTAAAAACCGGGATGGATGAATTGGTGAGAAGTCTAAATAGTACCATTGATAAAGCAATTTTTGATATGTCAAAATCTGTGAGCAAAGAGTTGGAAAGTATGAAATGTTCATTTTTTGAATTTAACTCGAATAAGAATTTAGTTGCAATGAATGATAAGCACGGTACATCAAGTACGGCATCGGAGCCGAGCCTGCTTCCCAGAGGCAAGAAACGTAAGGTTCAGGAAGACGTTTGCGCTATGTCGGATGATGTTTTTGTTGAAAGTATTAGTTTCGCGGATGTTGTCAAGAGTAACGCTGGGATTAAAATTAGAAATAAGAGTACAAAAAAGAAAAACACTGCGAATGATGTAATGCAAGTGACTCGTAAGGCTCGTCCGGTCATTGTGATCAAGCCAAAAGAGTCCAACCAGAGTAGCGAAGATATTCGCAAAATTTTGATTAACAAATTGGATCCGAAAAAACACAAAATAAGTAACTTGAGACACGGGAAAGATGGCTCTATTATTGCTGAGTGTGCAACAGGATACAATGTTAATGTTGTGAAAGATGGCATTCAAAGCGATTTGGGTGAAAACTACAACGCTGTTGTTCCCTCATCGGTGCCAAGACTTTTAGTGAAGGGCATGAGCGATCAGTTTTCCTCCGATGAATTCATTCGGATTTTAAAAGATCAGAATGAAGACATCGCGATAAATGAAGTCAAAGTAATAAGGATGTATGAAAATCCACATTTCAAGTACAAAAAGTACAATGTTGTTATTGAAGTTGACAAAGAGACGCATAGTTGTTTGTTAACGGCGCAACAAGTGTATGTTAAATTTGATCGGTGTCGTGTTGTTCCAGAGATTAGTGTTTTGAGATGTTTCAAATGTGGAGAATTCGGGCACATGAGCATGAATTGTAAAAATTGCGATGCATGCTGTAGGTGCAGTGGAAGTCACAAGACATCCGAATGTACGTCAACTGTTTTGAAATGTATCAATTGTATAAAAATGAATAAAGAACGTAGAATGAACTTGGACGTCAACCACGGAGCATTCAGTTATGAATGTGAAGTCTTTAAGAATTTGTATCAAAGGAAAAAGAGCAGCCTACATTTCAATGAATAGCAACCAAGTTCCAGTAGTAATGTGAATCAGTTCGATATCTTGTATTTAAATATAGCCGGTTTATCTACAAACTACGTTGAATTACGTCAGATTGTAGAAGAAAAACGTCCATATCTAGTATTTTTATCAGAAACGCATATTGTTGACATAGATGCATTTGATCAATATAGTATTCCGGGTTATAATGTGGCTGCATGTTTATCACATTCGAGACACACTGGCGGAGTTGCTATTTATGTCAAAGAATCAGTTCAGTACAGGCTTCAATTGAACGAGGTTTGTGAAGGTAATTGGTTCTTGGGCATCGCAGTTGATCGTGGCATGAAGATGGGTAATTACGGTGTATTGTATCACTCTCCCAGTTCAAGTGACCAGCGTTTTGTTGAAATTTTGGAAAACTGGCTTGAGATGTTTGTAGATTGTAGTAAATTAAATGTTCTTGCTGGTGACTTTAATATTAATTGGTGTGACAATTCGAATTCGAATCATTTGAAACGATTAGCTGACTTTTTTAATTTAAAACAAAAGGTAAATGTTTATACACGTATTTCCAGACATAGTCAAACTTTAATTGATCACGTTTATTCTAATTTGGATTCTGTTAGTGTTATTAAAAATTCTGATTTAAAAGTAACTGACCATGAAACATTAGTTATTAATATTGATGACAATAGTAGATATAAAAGTGACTTTGTAAAATTAAAGTGTTGGAAAAAATATTCAAAACATGCTGTTTCAAGTCTTGTCGAAAGAAGTGTTGATTTTCATACAAACGACGGTTCGTTAGATCAAAAGTCAGCTGTTCTAACTGATGTTTTAAAAACCTGTACCAATAAATTAGTCGAACATAAATATGTTTCGTTGAAAAATTCGAACAGCTGGTACAATTTGGATTTGTTGCGTTGTAAACGCAATAGGGACAATTTGTACAAAAAATGGCGTAGAAATAATAATAATACAAATTGGAATAGGTACAAGGTCGCGCGTAATAAATACTCGCAAATGGTTAAACAAACTCGTTGCGAGTATATTCAGAGGAAAATTGATCAGCATCAAAACAACAGCAAAGAGTTATGGAAAATTTTGAAATCCTTGTTAAAACCTAGTAATTGTAAACCGCGGTCCATAACTTTCAATGGCACATTAGAAGAATCAGAACAAGTAATAGCATGTAAATTTAATGAGTATTTTGTGGACAGTGTTTCATCAATTAACCAATCCATTGAGTTAGTAGATGAACCTGACGAAATAAAACAGCCGATTAACAATAATTGCACATTTGAATGTTTTCACCCAATAACGTTGGAAGACCTACGAAATATTTGCTTTTCTATGGGAAAAACGGCTGGCGTAGATAACGTTAATGCGAGAGTAATACAAGATTGCTTTGATGTCATCGGACACAATCTGCTGGACCTGATTAATGAATCGTTACAAACTGGGCACGTGCCACAAGTTTGGAAGGAATCACTTGTGATTCCTATTCAAAAAGTTGCTGGGACGATTAAAGCCGAAGAGTTTCGTCCCATCAACATGTTGCACACATTAGAGAAAATTTTAGAACTTGTTGTAAAAGGCCAGCTGTTAGCATATTTAAATAGTAATAATTTGCTAATACCAGAGCAATCGGGATATCGGGAAGGTCATTCCTGTGAAACCGCATTGAACCTGGTGTTGGCAAAGTGGAAAGAAAACATAGAGCGTAAAGATACGATTGTTGCTGTTTTTTTGGATCTCAAACGCGCTTTTGAAACGATTTCTCGGCCCTTGTTGTTAAGAACAATCAAGCGCTTTGGATTTTCGGGTTCTGCATATAGATGGTTTGAAAGCTATTTAACTGATAGAACCCAACGGACTGCTTTCAATGATTCTGTTTCGAGCCCCGTGGTGAACAGCCTTGGCGTACCACAGGGGAGTGTATTAGGGCCCGTTTTATTCATTATGTATATAAATGACATGCGACGAGTTTTACGTTTTTGTGACATTAATCTTTTTGCAGATGATACCGTGATATTCATTGCGGCTAAAAATCTTGATGATGCCGTTGCACATATGAATGCAGATTTACGTTCTCTGAGTAGATGGTTGAAGTACAAACAGTTGAAACTGAATATAAGTAAAACTAAATTTATGTTGATATCGCGGAATCGAACAAATATAGACGTCTCAATACAAATTGAGGATGAGACAATTGATCGCGTGCGCGAAATTAAATATCTTGGCGTGATTATTGATGACAGATTAAAGTTCGACGCTCACATCGACAATGTTATCAAGAAAATAGCCAAGAAGTATGGAATTCTCTGCCGATTAAAAAACGATTTAACGATTGCTAGTAAAATACATTTGTACAAATCAATCATCTCTCCACATCTGGAGTTTTGCGCTTCCATTTTGTTTTTAGCAAATGAAACACAAATATCGAGAATGCAGCGTTTGCAAAATAAAATAATGCGTTTGATTTTGAGATGCAACAGATTCACTTCCTCGTCTTTCTTATTAGATGCTCTTCAGTGGTTATCGGTGAAGCAAAGAATTGTATTCTTGACGATGGTGTTCATTTTTAAAGTAATTAACGGTTTATTGCCTCGATATTTGTGTGATCGAATTGAAAGAGGAAGTGACATTCATAGATATAATACTAGAAACGCGACTGAATTAAGAACACCACAGTTTTTGTACGGTGCTTCACAAAACTCTTTGTTTTTTAAAGGAATAAATGTTTTCAATTCGATGCCTATACACATCAAACATGCTGCAACTCTATCACAGTTTAAGAGACTATGTATTTCACACGTCAAAGCTGCCTTCTGAACAGCTACATGTTAACTTTTTTGTACTTGACTAATACTGTATCTTGACGAAGTTTTGACTAACGGATATTTTGTATTGACTATATTGTAAAATATGTTTAATAATTATTGGGGCACTAATAAACTACGATGTTCGCCTCGATGATGATGATGGATTTTTTATATATTGACGTAGTTATAGTTTATTCCTTTTTATGTGTAGTCTACGGAGGTTTGAGTCCCGCGGTACACAGGTATAAACGACTGTTTGATTACTTATCATTTGAATTGACAATTTAGGCTGTTGGTGGATGCCATGCATTAGTAGTAAGTTTTCTGGTTGAATGTCGGAAATTTCTTGAAAATTCAAATGTTTCCGATAGTTTTGACATCATCGGCGGGGTTATCAATTCTGGCAATGTTTTGGATTTTGTTGAACTTTCTTGATCACTATTAAAACTTATGAAAAGTGTGGTTGAGACCAACAGATTTTTTACCATTTTTTTTGCTGTATAGTATGGGAACTTGTAATGTTGTTTATATCTGTTGAAATAATCAGACCGTTTATTGTTTGCAAATCTGGTTAACATTGATCATAATTAATTATCTTAAAGATATATCGTCTCGCTCAAACCTTTGTAGGGGTATGTGGTGGGACCATCATCATCATCATCATCATCATAATAAAAAAAGATTATCTTTACGACAAATATTGTAATAATAATTCAAAACAACCTGTTCAACCAGAATTCCAAGTCTTCTTATAAGAGGTGTTCTATTATATTCTTCAAGGCAGCATTCTGGGACATACATTGTACATTTCATACAGTACAATGCACATTTGATTTACCTGAGTTACCTCAGGGATGTCAAAAATCTTTGTTTGCTGATGCCTTTCGCCAATGGATGTAGTCTGCGTGTCACTTGTAGTAGATTGCGAAAAAGTTGTTAGCAGTTTTTCACTTCAGACCGTTTGCCAGTGATGCAATCTTGCGTTTTTAGGTAAAAATAAACGCTGACAAACTTGGGTCTTGTCACCTTAATTCACAAAAGAAAGGATAGATCATGTGACTTACACCCTTATTCTAGCACACGCTTGAATTACTGAAGACATTATGAGAAAACATGTATGAATTTTACGAAGAACTCGAATGATTTTATCAATCTTTTTCAGAAGTAGTCCCTAGAAGGGTTCTGAAAGAGGGATGGGACATTCGCGTAAAGACGTTTCGCATAAGGTCGTCTACCATAATGGACATTTAGCATAATGAGAATTATATGCCTTCTTTAAAATGCTACCTGTTCTTGTATGAACCCACTTTATGCGAAATAGGACACACCTTCCGCAAGGAATACGAATTCAATGTGACTTTTGAAATTCTTTCAGAATTTACACTACCTGAGTTACTCTCTGAGTGCCACGAGCAACTTAACCAGGAAGTTTATAAGTTCTAAATCTTGTATTCAACTCAGGCACATAAAAAAGCTTATAATAATCGCCCATCAGTTCCTAAAAACTAAACTCTGTAATTTTTCGAAGCATTTTTCAAGAAAACAAATAAGGATTCTTTTAAAGGCTCTCTAAAGATTTCTAAAAGATTCCCAAAAGATTCCATTAGGAATTGCCCAACAATTTTCATAAAGGGTTGTTCAAGTACTCTTCTTGAATTCTTTGCAAGAATTACTTTTAAAAAATATATGCAAACTTTTCCAAAATTTTGCATAGATTTTTTCAAGTATTACCGGTTTAATTTGTCTATGAATTCTTTCTGGGATCAATCAAAAACTCGCTGACAGAGAGAGCTCTTCAGACGATGAAATCAGCACTTATTTGTTTTTCAGTTTATTTTTTATTTTTTTTATTTTGTAAAATTAAGAATGACCAACACAGCAGCCAAGGCTAATTCCGACAAAAAAACGACATTTCACAAGAACGTTAGAAAAAATCTTTACAGAATCTAAATATTCTTGGTTCTTCTGTAAAGAATCCTACAGAAAGTACAGAGAAGATGCAAAACGCGGATCATTATGTCAAATACTTAATCGAAATCTTAGCAGATTAAGAAAGGATCACTATAGTATCTTCTCACCGACATAGTATGACACATAATATTCTGCCAATACAAGGACTGTTCATCCCTTTTAAGGAACACAAATTTGATAGGGATTGTAAGTATTATTCTTATTGCTTTGTAGCATAAACATAAATAATAAATAATAAAAAAATAAAAAAAAAATAATGAAGTCGGTCCTGTGATTTCGGTGATGGGAAGCTTCACAAGCGCCCCAACATCCATGGGCGTAGCCTGAGGAAGGCCGGTGCCCCCCCCCTGGCCGGCGAAAAGAAAATAGAAAATCAACTAGTTTGCTATGAAGGATGGAAAAAAATAACAACGGAGATTTAGCTTAGGTATGATTTTTTCGGAAGATGCCTAAGGAATTCCTCCTCAGAATTTTCTAGATGTTTTCCTTTCGCTTCTTCAATGATTTCATAGAATCTAAAGTTCATCCGAGGAATCGTTTCTCGGAATACCTCGACTTTCTTCAATGAGTCTTCAGCAATAACTCTAGGTCTTTGTTTGAGAATGTATCTTTTCAGTGCTACCAGAAACTTAGAACAAAGACACTACAGGGAAGTATATATTTTATTAAAAGATTTTTCGATGTGTTTCCTCTCGAACTCTTGAAAATTCTTAATAAGATTTTGGATTTTTCTTCGGAAAAATAATTTAAGAATTGATTCATCCAAGAGCCAATCCTATAGTTTCCCTAGAAAAAAAATTAATGGTTTTTCTAAGGTTTTCTCCAAATATTTAAACAGGAATCATTCCACAGATGCATTAAAAATTGTTCTAAAGATTCTTCAGGACTAAAAAAAGGTTTGAAGGACTTCATCTTATGCTTTCTTCAAGGTTTACTATCGTTTATCAATGAATACATCTTAAAGCACCAACAATTCTAATTCGTAGGTTTTTTTTTTGAGAATATTATTGGCTCCAACAATTTTCCGCAAGGGATATTCTCTGAAGTCAATTTGGATACATCGTTGAAGAAGTTGTTGAAAGAATTTCTGAAGTATTTAAAGAAGGAACTCCATTAGAAACTTCTCGATTAATTTTCGGTGCAATCTCGGGAAAATTTATTAAGAAATGTGCGTATGAAATTGTGGAGGCATACTTCCAAATTACTTTTTTTAAAGTTTTAACAATAAAGAATGGAACGCGCAAAAATTGGTCGACGAAAAAATCGTATCCTTCAGTCAAATTTCATAATTTAAAAACTTTTTTTTTTTCTTGTGGTAGCCTAATCCATATATTTAAAGGTAAAATGTTCTTTTATTAATTTGGTTTGCCAAATCTTAATTACAGTGCCTTCAAGTTAACCCCTTCCCTAAAATTTTGCACAGTAGATCCATCGACCTTATTCGCCGCCGAACCCCAGTTTGATTTAAACTACTGCTCGTTTTCCATGTTTTTTTTTGGTTCTTTCTAAATTCCATCTGACCAAGGTCCATTACCACTAGATAGGGCTGAGTTCTGGACTATCGAGAGGGATGTGGTCTTTGAGTACCAAAACCACGTTGTTCGCATCGTACCACTCGATTACCTTTTTCCTTTAATAGCAGCTCGCTAAGTCTGGCCGGAACAGCACAGATCTATTATGTTACTTCAGTGTGTGGACAACACAATCGATGGTTCCCGTAGTGATTAAAATGTCACATTTTGGACCACACGTCCCTATGGCGTGCTAGACGAGGTATTGTTTCGGGAATTTTGATAGTTTTGAAAATTTGTACCACTTTCCCTTTTCCTGATGCGGTATGAAACTCCTGTCTCGGAAGCTGTTTGAAGCCACCTACACATACACTCCCGTGCATAAGTTTGAGTTCATCCCCTAAAAATCATGCAAACGTGTTCAGTCTATATCTCTGTGATTACACGTCCAATTGAAACTCTATAAGCCGCATTCGAAAGGCAAAGAGTTATTAGAATCGTCATACTCTTTGAAGAGCACTCACGTGATTTTCGCGGAGAAATCTGAAAAGTAAATTCAGGTGAACCCAAACTTTTGCACGATGACTTGAATGACTGTTACATTGATTTTGAATAGTTTTCAAATTTTTCAGCAAAAATTTCGTGAGTGCTCTTTAAAAAATATAAGATTACGATTCTAATGACACCTTGTTTTTAAATTTTGGTCGATCCAATGATGAGGAAATAATCAATGTTATTTAGAGCGTTTTTTAAAAAATTTCACAACTTTAAGTAAAAATTTAGCATACAAGATTTAGAAAATGTTTCTGGAAAAATACATACGAAATATGTAACTCATTGCCTTTCAAATGCGCGATTAAGGGTTTCAATTGAACGTGTAATCACAGAGATATAGACTGAACACTTTTGTCTGTTTTTTAGGGGGTGAACTCAACTTTTTGTATGGGAATGTAAGTTTTATGCAAGAAAATCGGATTTTCTAGCTGCGCGAGCAAAATTTTGCCACACTGCCACTCTTACTTGGACGACATTTTGAAATCTAGCGAGCAAAAGATGAAAACTCATCATAGCAACCAATTTATATACACTTAACTTTCAAATGCAGCATTTCAGGTTTTTTTTTCATGCATTTTCAACAGAAATACATCAATTTGGGCCCAGATAGCCGTAGCGGTAAACGCGCAGCTATTCAGCAAGACCAAGCTGAGGGTCGGGGGTTCGAATCCCACCGGTCGAGGATCTTTTCGGGTTGGAAATTTTCTCGACTTCCCAGGGCATAGAGTATCTTCGTACCTGCCACACGATATACACATGCAAAAATGGTCAATTGGCATAGAAAGCTCTCAGTTAATAACTGTGGAAGTGCTCATAAGAACACTAAGCTGAGAAGCAGGCTTTGTCCCAGTTGGGACGTAACGCCAGAAAGAAGAAGAACATCAATTTGAAAACGACCAATTTTTGCGCCCTACAGTCTTTAGCTCCTGATGAATTTATTCTTAATATTTTAGAGGAGTTTCTAAAGAAATCCAAAAAAAAACCTAAATGATAAATATAGTAGGAATATTGGCGATCTGAGAAAAATAGGAATTTTTCTCTAAGATATCTCTAAAAGAAATTTTGATAAATTCCCTATATGAGTTTCATTGAGAATCCCTAGAGAAATTCCTCAGGGAAGAACTCAACGAAAAAAAAATTCGTATAGAATTCATGTCATGTCAAATGTTCAATGAATTATCTTGAGTATATCCAAAGAAAAATGGTAGAAGAAATTAAGAAGAATTCCTTAGAAAATTTTGAATCGATTGTTGGAATAATTAACCATATAATTGAATCAATTTTTAGTGGAATTTCAAGTGTAATTCCTGGAAGAGTTCGAAAGGAATTATTCGGAAATATCTTTCGGAAAAACAGATGTATTGTTAGTTAAACTTAAAAAAAATATTAGGAGGAATTTAGAAAAAAATAATTGGAATAGTTTACAAGCCTTCTCCTAATACATATTGGTATGGAACTTATGAACCTTCTATGAATCTATAGAAAATGTCTAGGGGAATTTCTGTCTAATTTCTTTCAGGAATACTAGCGAGATTCTTGGAGAAACTTGGGAGTCATTTCCATAAAAAATGCATGTGAATTCTATTTTGTATGGAATTTTTTAATGATCTTTACGAATTCCTTTTATCTCGTGGCTTGACTGCCATTCAGTGGGACTTTTACCAATCGAATCATCATTTAAAATTTAAATTTTCGAAGTCGAGTCTAGTACACGACACTGAAGACGGCCTTACAGTTGAGGTCGAAATACGCGTATCTGTCAAAGGATACAAACTCTAGTGGAATTAAATGGTATAGTACTAAATTCGGTTTTTTCATCTACTTATACATGTTTCCTGGTCGTCCACACCGAAACGTTAGGAATAAGCTTGTGGGTCCACCTTCCTTTCTCTGAGTTATGCTTCTTCGGCTGCCACTGTCCTTTGCTGGTAGCATACTATGTCCTCATCGCTAAAGTAATGCAGATGGGGACCATTCCGGCAATTACACATACTGTCTCCAATGATATAGTGCGGTAGGCACTCGTCACCCGTATGATCATGACCTGAAACGTAAAGCTGCAGACCAGGCCGGGATCTGTATCTCAGAAGACGCCTCATACTGCTTCTTTGTCCTTCAATTTTGGGTATGATCCGAATCATGTTAGCTGCTTTTGCTGCCTTTTCGCAGGCATAGTCTACGTGGCTGTTGAAGTTTAGCCTGTCGTCGACCATTACTCTAAGGTGCTTTTGAGAGTGTTTCAATGAGATTGCGTTTCCTCCGACGTTGGTCTCGAACTGATGCACCGCCATGCAGTTGCTGATCAGCACCACCTCCGTTTTGTGATGTTCCAACTGAAACTTGACTCCAGCCATCCACGATTCAATGATGCCTAGCGATTCCACCGTCAGCATCTCCACATCCTCTGCAGTCTCGCCATCATCTGCAAACCCGACGATCTTGACTCCATTCGGTAGTGCCATCCATCGTACAACACATTCCACAGTGTGATACAAAGAATAGATGCCTGTGAAACTCCCGCCGTTACTTTGGTTGATATTCGTCCCTAGTTTGTGTCGTGAACCAAAACCCGGTTATAAAAGTAGCTTTGCAGGGCTGCGCCTCCCAACTGGCACTATTGAACGCGTTCTTAACATCTATCGTTACCACTGCGCAGAATCGATTGCATCTCCTCTTCTGCTTGGACGCTTTCTCCGCGCACGCGATGATCGTCCGAATAGCATCCACCGTCGAAGTGTTTTTTTACGGAATTCAAACTGCCTTTTCGACAAACCGTTCTCGCCTTCCGTGTAGACACATCTGCAGCATTGCCCTAAACAGGAATGCCAAGTCAATTTTTAAAAAATCTGGCAGATTTTGAAAATCGAATGAATTGCTTATATCGTATATGGAGAATCTAACAAATTATTTACAAAACCTTACAAATTCAATTCAAATTTTATCTGGATCTTCCAGATTTTTGTAAAATGGGGCCTCAAAAATCTGGAATATTCCAGACTAATCTGGAAGGTTAGCAAAGCTGGTTCTAAATATATCTAGGAACGCCAAGGTTGCTGCCCTTAGCGCTACGTTAGGGAAATCGTCTGGACCGGGAGCTTTGTTCAGCTTCAATCCTGTCGCAACCGTTATCAGCTCGGCGTTTGAAGCTTGGATATCGGCATTTTCTTCATCTACAGCAGCGGACGGTATGGGCATGCGTAGGAAAGAGATCGTCCACTATCAACTTCAGTTTATCAGGGCACATTTCAGCTGGTGTTACTGGGCCCTTAATCTTCGCCATCACTACTCGATAGGTAGTGCGCATCGTACCTTCGTGCTGCGCGTACACGAATTCTCTCTGCTCTTGGACGTTTTTTAAAAACTAGCTAAAGCAATATAACAGTACTTTTCAGTGCTAAAATTAAAAACGGTACTTTTCAGTGCTACTAAAACAGTACTATTCAGTACTATTTTTTCTACTATTTTTCTACTATTGATCCCTTTACGATCCTTGTTTGGACCCGTGCCTTCGATTTTTGCGTTGGACCCGTTGGCGAAAGCTAGCGGTGGTAATCCTTCTTGGACACCGTCTTGGGAAAACAACTCTTAGGAGGTCTCGTCTTCTTTCGCTTATTCACTTATCATGGTTGCAACTACAAAAGGAAGGGTGAATCTCTGAATTCATAACTTCCTTCCAAAAAAGTGGGATTTAAAACTGTCACTAAACGTGGCAAGAATGGAAGAAAGGACGTTTCCCAGGAATGCGAACTTTCTTCCAAGGGTGAAATGAATAATGTTGATAATTTCATCGAAATGAGCAATCAGTTCGATGCTCTAGACAAATTTTCCGAACACCAAATCGAAGTTCTCTAGCCCAGGCTCTTTGATTCAAGTGAGGAAGTAAAGAGTGTCGCCTATCGTGGTCAGTTGTTCCGAATTTTGGGGATTTAGGTACCGTAAAATGGGGTGAAGTTGATCACTTTTGATCGATTCTGTTCTATAACTCCTAGTAGAATTCATGTATTATTATCCAAATATTTTTAAAACATGTACTGGTTGGATATCTATCGAATTATACAAACGAAATTTTGACGAAATGTTCACTTAATTACAAAAACATTTATTTTAAATCAAAAGTGAAGTTTTTGATTCCGGGGTGAAGTTGATCAATTATTGCGATAAGTTTCCTGAAATAAAGAGATATGCTATTCACTAAATTTGGGGTCACTGAATCTGGGACAAGTCCCAAAAATCTTACAACTTAATGATATATCGTTCAATTTTGAATTTTATTGTTGGAAATTTCAGAACACATCACATTAAACGCCTAAAGGTATGCAATTTTCCTTGAAATTAGCAACTCGCGCACAAAAAAATACATTTTTGCTCAGAAAATGATTGTTTATCTACAATGTAATTTTAAAACTGGATTTACAGAACATATCTGCAATGTAAGAAATAGTTTATTTAAATGGTGTCTTTATATAGCCTTGTCAATAGTCGATTGTTTGTAGAAGAACCGTACAACAGTTCATCAAACATTTCATAAAAATCTGTTTTTCCATGGTATAATTATCTTGAATGTCAAACCGAACTTAGGAACATCAAGAGCAGCCATCAGGTAATACGACGTCACAGAAATTGTGCTAATTGAAATCAAAGCATAGCTCTATTGACAGTCTATACATTTGGGTACATGAATGATCAACTTCTCCCCACTGATCAACTACACCCCGAATTACGGTAAGAAAACTTGAATTCCATTAGGGGAATCAAGGTTTCCTTCCAATTCGCAAAGAAAAGAGACTGTCGCGTTTGGCCTCGAACTTCTTCTCATTCATCTTGAAGATGAATGTTTGTTCAAAGTCGTCCTGAAAGGTCTCTCAAGTGACTATTAGTTACCGGAAGAGATCAAAAATGGAATAAATGATTTACTTGGATTTTCCCTAGTCCAAGTAATCATTGTGAAAAAGAGAACACAATCTGGCATTGTTCGGAAAGGGCTTTTTCAAGAATATTATTTAGTTCACTTTAAAGCTTTAGACAAAGCTAGGCAGTTCGATGTCCGTGTGACATGGACATTTCTAGAAACCTGGAGGAAATTACCAGAACCCCACTCAGTGCCGTCGGCGCCAAAAGTGGAATCATGGTACAAAAAATTGCCGCATGAATGCTAAATGCATGATTTGCGGAGGTTCTTCTCACGCCAAGGACGTTTGTCCAGTGAAGAAAAATACCGATATGTTCATTACGCCAATTTTGGGGGTAATCATAAGTCAAATTTTTGGGCTTGCCCTTCGCGAAGGCGAGACTTCAATGCTCGTGCCAGGCAGATGCACAGTAATGCCCGTTACGATAACGGTCGTTTCCGCAATTTCCCACGTAGAATTTCGAACAATGCTCATTTTTCAGTTAGCGATCACTTCATTAAGAATCATACCCATCAGGAAGATTATAATCATGCTCATTCACAAACTAATTTTAATCCGACAGGTAGCCGTTCGAATATTTTAATTTCGAATGTATCTACCCAAGGAAAATCTTTTGCCAATATCGCTGCAGGTAATTTGAACTCCTTCCCTGTTCATACTACGAGTACCCGTTCTAATTGTTTTAAATCAAATGAAAAAAAAATCTAACAAATTCCCTCGTTGAAGTCAGGAGCATTGCAATTCCAAAATGTGCAGTAAAATCCATGATTATAGACGATGATCTTAAACTCTTGATCCGTCTTGAAAACGAGAGGAGAAGGCAATTTCAACGCACTCGCGATCCTGCTATGAAAATTATATGGCAGGACTTGCAAAAAGAAGAAACGTTTTGCACAATTAAGAAACATAAATTTTGAAAAAAGGATTTCTGGATTGGACCCTTTTGGAAATCATCTAAAATTTTGAAAAAAAAAAAACCTCGCAAGCCAATACCGGCATTGAAAGAGGAAAACAAATTATTACTTACTAATTGCGAAAAAACTCAAAAACTTGCTATGCAGTTCGAAAGTGCGCACAATTTTAATTTAGGACTTACTAGTCCAATTGAAAATTAAGTTACCGTTTTGATTCATATTACGGACAGCTTCTGATTCCGGACACTCTACTTTGTATGGGAAACATTTCACACGAAATGTTTCAATTTTTGCCGTTCGAAAGTTCCCAATTTCGAGGCTTGTTTTAGTTAACATTATCCATAGATACCTATGAAAATTAATAATGCTCAACTGCCTTAGATGCCTCTTTAGTGGTTTGTCCATTTCAATTGATGATTTGACTTTTCTATTTAGGACTTTCATGAGCTGTCCGGAAATCGAATCGAAGTGTCCGGATTACGAGGCAAAAGTAAGGAAGTGTCCGGAATAAGAGTCATGAAAAGTTCACTCATTTCTATTTATTTAAAATTATTCATGTAGCGGAATGAAAATCTTCACCCACCATTCGAAAGTTTATTGGTTTGAAGGCTTGATAACGCGGAGGAAACATGCAGAATGATTTATTTGATACCATTTCTGATGAATTATACTTCACTGAGGCCTTAAGTGTCCGTAATATGAATCAAAACGGTACTCAGGAGTTCAAAAATATTCTCAATCAAGAAAACGTTTGGGAGACTGATTTGGAAGAAGTGAGAACTATTATTAACAAAATCCAAAAATATGAAAGCTCCTGGCAATGATGAAATTTTCTACATCCTCATCAAGAAACTTCCAGATAGTACAGTCACCCCACAGTTATGGATCAGCTAAGGGTTATTTTTTAGGATAAAATATGACTACAAATCATGGTGACCTTGTACAAAACAAAATTACCCGCATGGCAGTGCAGAATATAGTTGGTTTTAGGAAAACACATGAAAAATCTCAATTATTTACGAGAAAGTATCGATTTCGATAGAAATTTCAAACGTTGTCCATCCCACAGATGTGGATCAGTGGAAGAGGAGGGTCCTTATTATGGATCAAATCGACTCATATTATGGATCAGAACACTATTAAAGCAATTAATCTGTGAAGCAAACGAATGGTGTGTTAGTGAAAGTATACGTTTAGGCATTTCTTTCGGAATCGTCTTATCGTTGATTCATAACTGTGGTACGGGTTTCAATGCCCCACAGTTATGAATCAACGATTGTATGAATACGGATAACATATTATTTCATACGGACGAATACAACATGCTAGGAGATGTTATGATTGATTGCAATGCTGTACAGATTTATGGTTAAAGTAGATAAAATGTATTCTGCGTTATTGTAACTCTATTTGATGAGATATTCTCCGTTTAAGCCAACTTTGATCCATATCTGTGTGCTATCCATAACTGTGGGGTGACTGTAGCTTATCATGTTTAGTTGATAGATTCAACAAATGTTTTCAATTAGCATATTTTCCTAATAAATGGGAAAATGCTTAGGTTGTTCCAATTTTAAAACCAGACAAAAATCCTGCAGAAGCTTCTAGCAATCGTTCAATCAGTTTGCTTTCCTCCATCAGTAAACTTTTTGAAAAGATTATTTTGACAGAATGATGGTCCACATCAACGAAAATTCAATTTTTGCCAATGAACAGTTCGGATTCCACCATGAACATTCGACCACTCATCAACTTTTACGTGTAACAAATTTTATCCGTTTCAACAAATCTGAAGACTATTCTGCTGGTCTTGCTCTTCTTGACATAGAAAAAGCATTCGACAGTGTTTGACATGAATGCTTGATTGTAATATTAAAAAAACTTTAAATTTCCAACATACATTGTTAGAATAATCCAAAGTTATCTGTTGAATCGTACACTTTAGATTAATTATCAGAACTCCAAGTCTGCCAGACTTTCTATGCGAGCTGGTGTTCTTCAAGGCAGCATTCCGGGAACTATATTGTACATTGTATTCCACAGAATGTACATCTGACTTACCTGAGTTACCCTCAAAGATTTCAAAAATATATTTTTTTGTTATTGCCTCTCTGTGTACCATCTGTAGTAGATTTCAAAAAAGTTTTGAATTTTTTCCTATCAACAAAAATTAAAGATTTCTCTAACAAAATGTTAATTATAGCTTAGTTTGGTATTCCTAATTACGATAGTAGCGTTGTCTAGCACAAATATTCAAATTAAAGATAACACTGCGGAACACGTTTTTGTCTCCAGCATCATAATACCTCTATTCGTTTAATTAAGGGTTGCTGAATCCATTGCCGTTTACATAATTATCATAGCACGTCTAGTTTTTGAGATATTAGGTGTTGAAAATGCATTAAATGACAGTTTCAGCCAAGTTGCATGCAAGTTTGCCAGCTTGTGAGGAAATTTATTTGCTTAATTTGCCACAGAATTCAAACTTTATGTGTATAGCAATACTTATCATCAAAGTTCATAATACTTTTCATGCGGAAAAGTTATTTTTTGATGGTTTAGAAAAGTATTGTATTTTGCCATATAAGAGTAACGAAGAATTTTGTATGGAGACTGTAAGCATGTTGCAAAAATCGGTTTAATCTAAATTTAATCGTGAAATTTCAACCAAAATATATCTAAAACGAAAGTTTACGCCCTCTTATACATGCTTGGTGGATAAGATCACAAAAAAGTTTGATAAAATATACTTCAAATTTTAGGTAAACATCAACGAAACCAATGTTTTATACAACTTTGACGACCTGTAGCTAAAAATTGTGACGTGCTGGAAAATTTCTGAAAACGGCATCAGATTCAGCAACACCAAATCTACTAGAGACACACAATTTGATTCTTGAGACACGCAAAAATGTCATTTTTGTTGCGCTGTGTAACTGGTTCTACATTTAGAATAATACTATTTTAACATTTAGATACACATTTCAAGCAAATTTCTTTTTTGTTGATATTTCCAATTCAATGTTCATCATTGAATGTCCTTTCTTCTTGATTTTTTTCCCTATCTTGATGGTCCTTTCAATATCAAGATATAGAGAGTCTTCTTGTACGTATCATAGATTCTTCTCATATCAATGAAACATTATTTGATTCATCGTTATTGAGTATTGAACAAATCTAGTAAAGAAAACCATTAAAAGTTCAATCACACTATCAGTTTGACATAGCGGCGTGCGTAAGACTCATCAATCCGGCCAAAACCAGTTCAAGAGAAACGGAGCAGTCCAATCAATCTTTTCACGGTTGCCAAAGGCCAAACCATTCATGAATCTGGTTCATCATCTGTGGCTCCGTCTCCGCAGCATCTAAGCCGTTTTTCGCATCTCTTTTGGAGGGGTGGTGTCTCGCATTCAGCAGCCCACCGCCCACAGTGGTTCCATTCGTTCTATGAAGCAGTCATAAATCATTTTACACAACGTCATATGAAAATGAACATCAGAAATTGTCAATTCAATTTTGGTTAAACTATAAAAATACATACACTTTGAGTAGTTGGATTAGTCATTTTAGGATTTTAGTGATATCAGTTATGTCCCTTTCCTTGCAAAAGTCGAAAATAATTAAAGGGGGTGGGAGTGGCTGAAAATCTTTTGTTTACCCGTGGGGTGTATTCAAAGTATTTTAAGCAAAAAAACATTGAACGACGATCCACAGGTAAATAGGTGTGTCTGCATTTGTTGTACCGTTATAATGCATACAGGCATTTCTAATGCTGATATGAGGTTTATTATTAATGCTTATGACTACTTGCGAAGCGTCTAACAGAGATGTGTAAAATTATATGATTCTACATTCTTGAAGTCAAAAATGATCCATGAAAAGCTAAGGAAGTGAAAACCGAAATCACTCGTTTTTCGATTTTTGGCCTATGAGCGATACCACTGTGCCGCGTACCGTCCACCGAAGAAAATCACCCAGAAAAGCATGATTGAAGAAAATTATATCGTTAAACTCATACTTCGTGGCTGGGTGGTGGACTTCGGCGGCGGGTGGCTGCGAACCAACGCGATGGGCTTCAGGGTGATCGTATGGCACCACGGCCCCCTTTTTCACAGAGGAGGCACATTGTATGGGTCTTTCTTCTAGACAAGCGCCATCACCATTCACCATCGCATCGTGGGCTAGCTAACTGCCCGAGCAGGAACGAATAACTCGTACCTATCTATAAATACCGTATTTTGGTAGTACACCCCAATTAGGTATTCCTTAGTAGTCCAGATATGGTACACACGTCAACTTGATATTATTATTATATTGAAAATGTTGTTTAAACCAATTAAAAATACGACCTCATTGAGCTATTGGAAAGCTATTGAGGGATTCTTGAGGTGCTAAACTACTATTGAAAAATATCACTTTTCCATGAAAATGCATTATGTATTATTGATGTATTGCAATACCTCATCCAATTATCAGGTTGGTGTTTTTGGAATATGAATTAAATATTATTTGCAGTATTTTATCTCTTGTCCAGGGCTTTTCAATACCCTATTCAGGTAGTAAGTATTGAAACTTATCTGGCATGAAATACCCCTGTTTGGTATTCTGCAGCAATTTCCATCTGCTCGGGATGGTCGGTCACAAGTCGGACGGTCGGCCGTTGGCGAATGGCAGCAGGCAGGCCACAAAAGTATTCAGAGCGTAGCCAGAAAAATCGCATTTGTGCTTTTTTTTTCTGCGCACCGGTCGTAAACGCGCGTAATTCAAGCCATAGTTACATGAGTTTTTGCTCTTTTTTGACGACCGAATATGATATAACATTTGGTCTAGTTTTTTTTTTATTATTCGCTAAATGCATTTTATGTTCGCATTATAATTTTTCAATAAAATAAAGCGTGAAATGTTAATGGTTTGTATTAGATTGAGAACGGCAATTACAGATCATATGTTCAGTTGCCGGTTGTCGAATGTACAGATTCACTTAACGATCACGAAGCATTATATTAGGAGGTATGATAGTTATGTTTGAGTCTATGAGGCTAAAATATGATTCATACTTTAAATACACAGTGTTTTTAATAAGACAAGCTTTTATAAGGACAATGGGTGAAACAAAACATTTTTACTAGAGGCACATGGCCACCTGACATCTCACATTCCAGTTTAGAATGACCATTAGTGAGTAATTAACGGGTTTCGTTAAATGCTCATCACAGCGGTTTTCAGGCCATGGGCCCCGGAGCACTTGGAGTTCCTTGGAACTCCAAAAAACCTTTAAAGGAATATAGCAAATATTTTTCAAGGAAACCACTAAATGTGTATAAACATTACGAAATACGATTGATTGCTATTAGAATATCTCGAGCCGTCCTGGAATTTGAAAAAAAATCGTTTTCGGAAAACCCGACAATTCCGGGATACATAGTAAATTCATTGAAATTCAATGCATTTTATTATTAACAAAACCAATTTTTAACAAGATTTAACTTTTTTCGATAATTAAAATAACATTAAAATAAAATTAAAATAACAAACACATCTTAATGAAAAAAGAGAACACCAGGTACCGTGAAATGTCAAAAAAGTGAACTTGCAATATTATTTACTATCGATCTCACTTGACCCAATCTCACCCCCATTTTTGATGTTTAAGACACCGTACCGAAAAAAATGAATTTTTTGTGGAAAAATCAAATAGATTCCGGAAAATACGTGTGAAGTGTAATGAAAAGACTTTCAACCTTCTACTAATATAACGATAGAGGTTTAACTAGGGTAAGTGTTCCCTTAGTTGTGGGTGTTCCTATAGTTGCGGTAGTGCCGTTTTCACTGATTTTATTACATTAGCCACAATACCGACACTGCCAATCGACGTCTTGGCTTGTTGATACACGGAATAGTTGAAAAGAGCGTTCAATTTGCTTTAAAACTGATAAAAAATCACTAAAATTGCTAAAACTGTTCTTGCTTGTACCAATAGTTGCGGTAAAGTGTTCCTATAGTGGAGGATCCCATAAGAAAAACACGGATACCGCAACTATAGGAGCACAAATTAAAAATATACCGCAACTAAAGGAACAGTGTACCAATATTGGAGGTATTTTTTTTCACTGACGTGCCGTGGATTACTGCGATGAAATCATTTTTCTCATTAAGTCAATGGTCGTTACTTCCCGTTACATCATTAACATGTATTTAATTATTACATTAATTGTGCTTCTTCAATTTAGGCGGTTAAATGAACTTCAATAGTGCTTAGTACCTCCACTATTGGTACATCTACCCTACATGCGTGATACTTCGCACAGGAGAAATTTAATGTGGTAAATGTTATATAGTTTCAACATACAAGTTTATTGATAAAATAAATAAAAACTACTATTTCTAAAAATGTATGTTGTGATGAATCACGTGTAATAATATGTTCCCTAACATATGAATTGTTAATTTTAGTTATATAAGCGTTATTAGCTGAAATATGTCATAAATCATATTTTTCCATTTTGACCCGGGGTGAGACCTAGACCCATTGTCACCCTCATCGACGGTACATGAGAAGGTAGATTCTTAGTACCTCCTGACCATGAATTTTATACCTGAGAAAAATGATAACAAATATTAGGGAGATCTAGCGGCAGATTATAAGCTTATACAATTTTAGACTGGATTCTCACATTAATTGCACGGAAAACTTGGGCTAGGATCTCACAAAATGTTGAGCAAGATTGCTTTAGAATACGAAGTATAATTTCTCAGAATTCTAGCCATTACCTTTTCCGGGACATGATCTGGAGAAGTATCTCATACAAGTTAACTCATACAGAATTCTTAGCAGGATAAACTTGTTGAGTTTTAATAACGATTTTTTTAAATGAGCCTTGGTGGGATTCTGACGGAATCCTAAGGATAATTTGCACAAAATTCCCCGCAGGATCGTCAACGAATCATTGAGAGACTTCATTTCAAGAAAATCAAGAAAATTCTGGGCATGATTTTCAAATAATGCTGCATGAGATTCTAACAAAATCCTATGGACATTCCTGGCAGAATTCTATGAATAATTTTCATAAAATCATGGACAACATACTTATAGGACTCTGAGCAGAATTTGTAAGAGAATTCGGGCTGGATTCTGGTGAAATTTGAATCACAATTCTCATAAAATCTTCGGCAAGATAATCAGAGAAGCAAATATTATATTCTATCTACTGACACTCTCCAAAATATTTTTTTACCGTTCATATAATTTGACCAAAAAATTTGAATTTACTGCACAAAAATTTGGCCCGCCGCAGAATGTAGTATCTGAGAACTGTCCCGCGACTCAAAAAGGTTGGGCAGGCCTGCTCTTACTCTAATTATAAACTGGAAGGTGTACAAAATATCGTTGGAAATTGGTCAAGAAGTATGTTTGAGCTGTAATCAATGTTTTGGTTGAAGGTTTAACGGTTGAATTGATAAAATCAAATTTCAAAACAATCTATGAAGAAGGTCAAAAAGGTATTTACTCAGTTTGATGGGACTGATTTGTGATTCGCGGAAATTAAGATGTTACTAGCCTATTAAATATTGAATTTGCTTTAAGTAGAAAGTTTACCATGCCGAGATGAACTAGCCCAGGGCTAAAAATCTCGTTAATAAAGAGAGAAAAAAAAAGTTTACCAACAAGTGGATTATCAAAAAGATTCGACTAGCAAATTTAGAAAAGTTGTAACTGTTTAGCTTGAACCAAAGTGGCCATAACTGCATATTTGTTACATTCAACATTTTCGACAATTTCGAGTTAATACCGTGAAGTGTCGCTAAATGATATACACTTTTGATCAACTTACTGAAATCTATGAGATTGTTCTAGAAAATTCGAAAAAATAAATACCTAGTTGTTTTGTCACATTGTTAATTGTAACCGCATAACAGTCACGTATGGATTATACATGGGTCTCATAAAGAAGTAGCACCCAATATGCGATATGAATTGAAGAAAATTGAAGCCTCGAATAATTTACTACCCAGGTAATTTTAAGAAATTTTAGTTTCCTCCCATACTGACAAAAATACACACTTGGTTTCTATCGATGGAAAACACTTTTTACCATACCAAATCAGACTGCAAAATGTACTGCAAATCGAAGATGTCCTAGTGCTGTGACTGACCGATTTGATATAGAATCCGCCATTTTTAAATGAAATGAAAACTGTTAGCACTTTAAAAGATCGATTTCACATATCTTTTCAAGGTATACTCTGATTTTTTTCACAATTAAAACAAAAGGTTTGAATTTAATCCAGGTTGTTTAACTTTATAACTAAGGGTTTGGGAATCAACTTATTTCAAAAAAATTGTAGCGCATTCCATTTCAAGTTTTTGTAGACACCGAAACATTAATGCTTCCGGTGAATGAATCTGCACTGTCACTTGAAGGAAGCACTACACTAGATTAAAGGCTAGCATGCAACACCCAGTGGTACAGTAGGATAACTTTCTCTACGAGAAGTTTTCCTATCTGCGGGAATCGAACTCATTCTCCTTGACATGATGCAGTTAAATACCTGACGACATTAACCGCACGTACACGAACTCCATCTGTTATTGTATTGAATTTTGATACACATACATATAATTAGCTCGTAGGTTCAGCCTAGTATGATGACATATAAGTCAAGTGAAAGATAAAACTGAGAAAGCAATTCAAGATTCCTTTCGATTCGGTGTGTGCTTTTATTCCGCAGAATCTAGTTGATTGATAGGCCGGTCTACATATACGGTGTCTTGAATTTCAGTAGCACAAATACTTAAAATATGCTGGGAAACTTACGTTATAAATTGTCAACCAATCACAAACTGAGCCCTCTGATTTAGAGGTTTTGTTCAAGACATAAAAGCCACTTAGAACAGCCAATAAAGAATAACAATATGTCATACAATAAAAGCAACAAAAGTTCTTCTAATATGCAAAACCTTGGATATTCCATATCCGAGATTGGCTGTAAACTTTCTATGGGTTGTGAGTAAATAAACTAAATTTTAACAAATAAAAATAACATACCATGCGAGTTTTACAAAAAGTCGTTCACCCTGAGTAAACTGTAGGTCCGTAAAAGTTCTTCTATACAAACATATGCTTTGTAATATAACTTGCACTTAGGAAGTCCATATTAAACATATGTGTTGAACTTCCAGAACTTATGGTTTTCATATTATTAAGATTGTTATGTTGACAAATTGAGTATGTAATTACAAAATTGGATCGGCTCCGTCATGCCTAATATCATTTGAGCCAGAACAGTGAATCCAAAATCAACGTATTTAATGGTTACGACTTAAGAAGGGCGTAACTCAAAATTTCGTCAAAGGATTAAAAAAAACATGTCCAGAGGTGTAGAATAGGTATATAAATGATCTGGCGTTCAAAGTTTTGATGGCTATTTTTGTTTGGTAATAACGGTTACATGAAGCACAAAGAGCAGGAAAAATTTGTCTTCGATATCATTTTTTATGTGGAAAAACTTACTGCGTTTGGTGTTCCCGCATTTAATTTTCGTCATTCAAATATGTGCGTTTATATATATTATAGAGAATGAAAAATAAAATATTATAGATAGAAATAGAATTATAGAATAGAATAGAATAATAAAATAAATAGAATAATAAAATAAAAATATTTAGAGAATAACGACTAAAAACCCATAGCTTGTCTGGGCAAGCTTTGATTTTTGTTTGACTTCATCAGAAAAAAAAATCATACATGAAATATGTAATGATTTGCGTTCTCTCTCTTTATATTTCATTGTTAGAACATTACATTGTGGAAATTTTACTTCCATTTCAACTAGAATATTAGTTTACGTACTTTTTTCGTACCTGTTGTACATAACTATTGCTCTTTCCTACAACTTTTGTTTTTTCTTTTGTAGAATAGGCGAAAAACTTTCTTATTTATTTGTTATGCTGTCTTATCATCAGCCGTTACTTCTTTAAAGGAAGCAGGTCGTCAGACCGAATGCCGTTAGGCCGAAGGCCATGTAAGGTCGAAAAAGTAGTTTGGTCGAAACATCATTTGACTATATAAGGTGAAAAAGGTGTCCGGCCATTTGGCTGAACACCGTTCGGCCGAATGCCGTTTGGATATGTCATTTGCCGAATGCCATCTGGCCGAACGGGTTGTTTGACTGAATGCCGTTTGACCGAATTATGAACAAAAAAATCAAATTGCCTCAACGCTAAATTATATAAGTGCTCCGAGAGAACGATAAAATTAACCTGTAATTTAGGACAAGACTCTAAGCCGATGGTTAATTCGCCAAATGACCCGGATTCGGTGAAAAATAATACCTATTCTTTCAAATGGTACACATTTATCATTGTTTTTTTTCCTTCTTTTAAACAAAGCGTTATTATTTCTAAATACAAACAAATATTTCACAGCGGATATTGTGGGCTTCAATGTAAAACAGATAACCTTGACTTCAACTCCAAACAACCCATTCGACCTAAAAATTCATTCGGCATTACGACCCATCAACAATCAACGAACTATCAACAATTTGCGGGCTTATGACTCCGGGATATCTCCAGGAATTCTTCAAGGATTTCTCCAGGAATTCTGCAGGAAGTGCTTTCAGGAATTCCTCCTGGAAATTCTACAAAAAATTCTCCCGGAGTCTTTTGAGGAGTTCTTCCGGAAAAATACTCCAGGTATATCTTCAGGAATTCCTCTAACAATTTCTTCATACATTACTTTTGGAGATCTATAAACATTTCCTCCAGGGTTTGCTTTAAGAATTGCCCCAGGAGTTCCTTCAGGAATTTTACCAAGAGTTCGTTCAAGAATTACTCAAAGAGAATCTTCAGGAATTTCTCCAGGTGTTTATTCCAAGAGTACCTTCAGGAACCTTTCCAGGAGTACCTCCAGGAATTCATCACGGAGTTCCTTCAGTTATTCCTTCAGGAGTTCCTCCAAGAATTCTCAAAAGAGTTTCTTCTGAGATTAGTCCAGGAGTTCCTCCAGGAATTCCTCCAAATATACTTCCAGTAGTTCCTTCGGGAATTCCTCCAGGAGATCTTTCAGAAAATCCTCCAGGGTTTCCTTCAACAATTCCTCCAGGAATTCATCCATGATTTCCTTCAAGAATTTTTCCAGGAGTTCCTTCAGGATTTACTCCAGGAAATCTTCGATGATTTACTTCAGGACATCCTACACGTATTCCATCAGGGAGTTCATTCAGGAATTCCTCCAAGACTTCCTGCAGGAAACCCTTCGGGAATTCCTCCGGAAGTTTCCTAGGGATTCCTCCAGGAATTCTTCAGGATTTTTTCCAGGAGTTCTTTCAGGAATTCCGTCTGGAGGTTGTTCGGAAATTTCTCCAGGAGTTCCTCCAGATATTCCTACAAATTTTACTCCAAATATTCCTGCAGGAGTTCCTTCGGGAATTCCTTCAAGGTTATTTTCTGGAATTCCTCCCGTAGTAGCTTCAGAAATTTCTACTGGAGTTTCTTCAGGTATTTCTCAGGAATTTCTGCAGGGGTTCCTATAGAAATTGTTCTAAAAGTTCCTTCAGGAAATCCTACAAGAGTTCCACTAGGAAACCCTTATGGGATTCCTCCAGGAGTTTCTTCAGGAATTACTTTAGGAGCTCCTTCATGACAATCCTTCGGGAATTTCTTTAAGAGTGCATTCAGAAATTCCTCCACGAGATTTCTACAGGGTTTCAGGAGTTCCTTCAGGAATTATTCCAAGAGTTCTTTCAGGAATGCATCCAGTTCCTCAAAAAATTCCCTCAGAAGTTCCTTCAGGTTTTTTTTTCTAGAGTTCCTTCTGGAGTTTCCTCCAGGAGTATCTCCATGATTTTGTCCAGGAATTCCTTCAGTAATACCTCCAGAAATTCTTTCATGAATTTCTCTAGGAGTTCCTTCAGGTATTCCTCCTGGAGTTCGTTCAGGAATTCCTCCAGGAGGTTCTTCGGAAATTCCTCCAGGAGTTCCTCCAAGTATTTTTTTGAATATTACTCCAAATATTCCTCCAGGAGTTCCTTCGGGAATTCCTTCAGAGTTATTTTCCTTCGGGATTTACTTCGGGAATTACTCCAGGAGTCCCTTAAGAAATTCCTCCAGGAGCTTTTCCAGCGATTCCTCCAAGCGTTTCACGAGAGATTCTTAAAGGAGTTCCGCTAGAGATCCCTTAGGAGTTTTTCCAGGAATTCTTCCTTGAATCCCTTAAAGGATTTCTTCAAGTTCCTCCAGAGATTTTACTTTATGGATTTCTCCAGTTGTTATTCTAGGAGTTCCTTCAGGAAATCTCCTGAAGTTTCTTCAGGAATTATCCCAGGAATACATCCAGGAGTTCTTTCAAAGATTTCTCTTAGCATTCTTCCTGAACGATCAGATTTTTTTTTAATTTTACGGATGTTACGGGTTAATTACGGAACCATAAGATGGTCAAAGTGATCAAACATTCATATCATTAAATCTAATATGTTAGAATACTTAATTTTAATCAACAAGAAACATATGAATAATCTTTTTTTTTCAATATGAAAAATTTTTCAGATGTTCCGGGTTAGTTCCGGAACCATAAAATGGCCGTTATGGTCAAACATTCAGATTACTAAATACGAATTGTAAGAGTACTTTTTTTGTAACAAACAAGAGACAAGGAACTATCAGAAATTTTTTTTTTTTTTTTTCAGTATTTCCATTTTTCGGATGTTTCGGGTTAGTTCCGGAACCATAAAATGGCCGTAATGGGCAAACATTAGGATTATTAAATACGAATTGTAAGAATACTTATTTCTAAAACAAGAGACAGAACTATCAGAATATATTTTTTTAATATTGCCAATTTTACGGATGTTCCGGGATTGCTCCGGAACCATAAAATGGCCATAACGGTCAATCATTCATTTCACTGAATCCCCCATGTAAGAATATTTTCGTGTGCGGCTTCGCAGCAAAACGTAATCATGACAGTTTATTTCAGTTCCATTAATTCTACTTGCTGTAAGGAACTCAGGATGATTCCAGGGCTCTAGGTGGCCAGGGCGAGGTCTCCGGTCAATGGGACCGCCACCAATCGATTCAGCTTTTTCCGATCTAGAATGGCCAAAATCATTTCCTGGAACCGTTACCCAGCTGAGATATTGCATTTAGTCGTGTTTTGGAGCCCGATTTTCTCACTGTGCAATGATATGAAATCTACAATTTTTCGCACGTAAGGAGCAGGGATTGAATCCTGAGAAAATTGAGAGAATCTCTCACGTATCGCTCTCTGTAACTATAATAACATGCTGCATATTATGAGAGACTGTTTATCGTATACTGCTACAACTTTGATCAGATTGGGGGGATAGTAGTGCATGATAAAACCCCTCTAAACATGCTCCAAGCCTGGGGGACACTATTGCTATTGGAAGTTCGTGGATTGTTTATCGTGCCAGTAAAGAAAAACACCTATCCCCAACGGTAAACAAGCGAGAAAAATGGATTTTATCATCCCTCTCTCTTTGGGGCTCTCGCTCGCTGCTTCCATTTATCAGACTTGTTACACCTTGCAATACAATGACGATCGTGGACCGCAACAGATGGGATGTTTTTCTTTGCTTGCTTTGATCGTGCCTCATACTCAAATGAGAGCGAATCGTGCAATGGCTGGTAAGGAGAATGCTTTTTTCGCTTCCTCTTTTATCGCTCACACTAATTTTCCCTGGAGCTACGATGGAGGATAACCGAAAATCACTCCACTCTGTGGATGATTTGTTTTTCACTCCATCATATTTTCGCTCACCAACTGCTCCCGAGAATTATCACTATGTGGATAAACAAAAACTAGTGCCGGCGACGGGATTCGAACCTAGAACATTGCTAAAAAACAACCGCGATGCGTGCACGCTAACCATGCTGCCACACCAACTTGACGAAAGGAGTGATTAATTTGGTGCTTGAAAGCAACTGCTGCTCGTGGCGATGAATACAGGAAAAGTTCTACATGGATCGGAGAAAGAGAAAACAAACTTCTCACAGCTGCGGAAATGTGCAATTATCTATTTTCGTTTTGTTTTGTGGACGGATAAAATCGCAAGGCAGCTGATCGCTGAAAATTGCTGTGAGGGATAAATCCATTATCGTGAGAGTGAGTGAGAATTCGGAAGCCTGCCAATTATTCAAAGATTTTTTTATTTTTGGAATATATTTAAAATAACAGATATCACGATTAATAAATAAATTGCATGCAAAAACTCACTGGCCAGTTTTAACAGTTCCTAAACTTTTGATTTTAGAGAAAAATTATCAATGGAGAAATTTTGGTGAATCCTATGGGATACAAGAAAAATAGTATACACTGAAAAAAATTTATGTTTTTATCATCAAAAATTTAAAAATAGAACTCAAAATCAAGGATGGAAATCTAGTGATCATGACAAAATAAATGATGGATCGCGGTTATTTTTTATCTTGCGATCATAGCAACAACGATTAACCTTTTGTCGTCAAGTTATCATAAAAAACTACGCTCCGCAAATAATGCATCATTCAGCATGTGTGCTAACGATCAAATGTTCGTTAACCGAAGTCATAATTTTTGGAGGATTTTAAGCTTTTACTCTGAGATGCGGCTTCTGGTTTGCAACTCTTGATCCGGAAGTTTATCTGACAAAAATTAATGCCGTGGATGTGTTCCGATTTACGTTTATCGCAACATGTTACAATATCCGACAAACGGTTTGTCCCGCGACAAACAGTGCATCAGATGCTGCATATATCTGAACAAAGTGCACGTAATGAGGTGTTGTAATCATGCTTTTGCAAGAACAACGGCCCTCTTAGATAGTTCAAATACTGTGTTGTTAGTCGCTAGAGACGATTTTTTTCCATCCTTGCTCAAAATAAATTGATAAGCCCCATTTTTAATGCAATTTTTAATGCAATTTTAATTTTAAATCATACCGTCTGCTGACCCCCATTCATGAGAAATTGAACGTTTTACTTTAGTAGTTATTTGTTGTTTTTAAATTTGCCCTATTGCTATGAATCCTTGAAACTTCCAAATCTTTTCAAGAGATTCAAAAATGTTTGTTCGTAAAAGTTTAAATATAAATATTTTAAATTGTGATTTGTGGGGCAACTAAAATTTGAGGACACTTGGGGGTCATCGGCTACCGTTAATACGGCCCTTGTTCCAATTGAAACATTGTTATGAGAAATTCATTTGTTATACAATATGCACTTAGCAAGTGCATATAACGAAAATGTTTCGAAATCAAGAACTCATCATATTCTTCTTCTTATTTCTGCACTACGTACTAGCACAGTTATTAACTGAGATCCTCGTTTGCAATTTGACCATATTTGCATTCGTATGTCATGTAGCAAGCATGAATATACTTTTTAACCTGGAACGTCGAGAATTTTTCCTTTACTAAAAGATTTTTGATCAGCCGGACTCGAACCTACGATTATTGGCATGATCTTGTTAGACAGTTGCGGTGTTTTGGTTGTGCTTTTCAAACTATTGAAAATGTTATGTTGATTAATGAAGTGTGTAACTAAATTCAAAATTGAATCGACTCCGTAATGCCTTATAGCACTTGAGCCTACAAACTATCCGGTTAGTTCTTATAAAACTAAATTATTTTATATAATTGAAAACGTTCTAAACCGGCTTCCAGTATTGAAATACAAATACAAAACCACTGATTTTAAAAGTTATGTATTCAAAAGGGCGAAACTCAAAATTTTGTCCAAAGATTTTTTAATTAGCTCAGAGGTGTAGAATGGATATAAAGTCAACTCTCTCTTACTCGAAAGTCATTATTGATATCGAGTTAGAGAGCCATAGTATAAGTTGATTTAGTTGATGGTCCATTGGGTCGCATTTTCACTGGTTTTGGGTTTTATTATTCGATACCTCCCTAAATCGATGGTCCCTTCAATATCTAGTTATGGAAAGTTGACTGTATATACCATCTGGCGTTTAAAGTTTTGATGGCTACTTTTATTTGATAAAAACGGTAAATGAAGCACCGTGTGCCTGGTTGGCGGTGATATGCTTGATGTGTCCTTTGATTATTTTGTCTTACCGTATTCGAAGCAAAGTAAGACAAATTTGCTCCTTGAGGACAAACAGCATTATAAATGAAAATATGGTAATCATAGTATCAAAAAAAAATTGCATCTGACAATTGTAAACTCTTCAAAACTATAAAGAACAATAAAAACATTTTAAGATTACCGAAGGTATTGTAGTAGATCATGCTTAAAGTTAATTACTGTAAATTATCGACTGTACACTTTCTGTACTTTTAAATAATGTTTAAGAGAAAAGCAATAAACAAACATTGCAACTAGACAAATGGAAATTGTGTTTAAATGTTTGGTAATATGGTCTTTCCGAGAAAATAATTACCAATTTATTTTCCTTTCTTTATGCTGCTTTTCTATACAATTGAATTAAGCTTGGGTCTGAAAAACAAAATCATTAATTTGCATTAAAACTTTACCTTCATTTTGAAAATCCCGGGATGTCAGAACTCATATCTCGGGTAATCCCGGAACTTCTCGAGACCCGGGATTTTTCATCTCGAAGTGTCCCGGGATGGAGACTTTAATCACCATTGATTGTTTAAAGAAAAGGAACCCAAAGTATCAACTGATGTTATTCATAAGCAATCTAGAAGTATGATTTTTATCACACGAGAAAAAATAATCATCTCTAAAAACTAGCCCTGGAATGAATTGTTGAAGTTTCGGACTTTCGTCAAAAATGGCGTAGATATCATAAATAATAACCTAAGCATATTGGAAGAACATAATCTTAAGCCACAATACAAAGCACGTAACATATGTAGGTGCACCATTCAGTATCAATTCACCTGATTGGTGGCTTTAAGACTACATGCATAAATATTAGTTTTTCACGCCCAACTGCACAGAGAAGCCAATACTGAGAGTGCTCGGTGAATGTGTCATCTAATGATTTGCCCGATTTGCATTTTATGCATTTCGATTACGAAACGATTGTATGTTTTCTTTCTGCGCTGAACCAACTGCTGAATGACTGGCTACTTACTAAGCTACAGAGTGGAACACACACACTCCGCTACCAGTCGACAGTCGTTAGGTTAGGAATCAGAAGAGTGGAATAAGTATCTGTAAACCGTTTTTTCATGTTTTCCAGTTTACACCTCTTTGGACAGCTAGTCACTTCTTGCGGTGAGCAGTGATTGAGGACAGATATGCATTTTCTGCCACCGCAAGGTAGAATTCTCGATAGTAGGCTTGCATTCCATGCTTAGACGATATACGTGCGGAAGGACTCACTATTAGCAACTGGACTCTACTTCTGCAGAAATTAATTTACAAGAACTACCGTGAGAGTGAAAGAACCAGCCGAGAATCGCAAATTACTAACCTAAATTAAACTGCAACTTTCAGTTTCGTAGAACCAGATACCAACACGTCATCATTGTACTTGGCTGACGGATGTTGTTGACTGAGCGAACTGCTACTAGATTCATAGCTAAGGCCGCCGGTGCCACTGATCCTTCCTGGAGCTTAGCTTCTATAAACTCGTGTGCGAGCACTTGAGATACATGAGCTTGCTGTAGTGCAGTTTGAAGCTACGATTTAGCGCACCGTAGGTGTAATCATTGAACATTTAATTGCTGTATAAATTGACAATCTGAAGAAGAGGTTCAAGAGGCTCCTTTAATTGCTACAATGATTCTGAAAAGCTTTCAAACGCATGGGTACGGAAACTCAAAGTAACATATTTCTTCAACATGATTGAGTGTTTTAAGACAGTGTTTCTCAAACTTTTTAGGACTTTTTGCTCCCCAAGGAAACAATAAATAGCAAACCCACCATTTTTGAATTAAATTTAAAAAAATCTTTACTTCTGTCTTTGAACAGCCCTCATATCTTCTTCTTCTTTCTGGCGTTACGTCCCAACTGGGACATAGCCTGCTTCTCAGATGAGTGTTCTTATGAGCACTTCCACAGTTATTAACTGAGAGCTCTCTTTGCCGATTGACCATTTTTGCATATGTATATCGTGTGGCAGGTACGAAGATACTCTATGCCCTGGGAATCGAGAAAATTTCCTTTACGAAAAGATCCTCGACCAGCGGGATTCGAACCCACGACCCTCAGCATGGTCATACTGAATTGATACGCGTTTACCGCTACGGCTATCTGGGCCCACAGCCCTCTGATATTGTTAGCAAAATGTAAATTCACAGACTTCAAGTTATTTGTTATTAGTCATCAACATTTCAGTCAATTCGGACTGCCAGAAGCTGAGATACAAATCTCGCGGAACATTACTAAAGGACCTATGTAAAAATGAGAGATTCTCTCCGCTATCGTTCTCTTTCGATTATAACAGTGGAATACTAATGATTTTGGGAAGTTTTTCACTATAGATCGAAAGTCAATTCCCTTGACTAGCGTTTCATACAAAAAACGCAACAGAAGAGGTTAATGTGACTCAGTTATTAATGAAAGAGAAAGTAAACAAAGAGAGCCTCTCAATGTTAGATAGGTCCTTTAGTAATGTTCCGCGAGAAATCCTAAAAGTTTGGAATTTTTTATGAAAAAAGTGCATTTGGTTACTAACTTTTGTCATTGACTGTAAGCTTTATATATAAAAGGTCTTTAAAGTGATCCCATATTATCGTCGGTCTTCTATTAACTGTAAGTACCAAGTTCGTTTAAAGTACTTAATGCCTGAATACATCATCTTTTCATCGATTTCAAAGTCGCATACGATAGTATCGGCGACATAGGGTTATAGAACTCATGAACGAGAACCGCTTTCTTGGAGTTCACAAGACTTTCAGTTTATCTAAAAGCATGAATACCAAGACGCTCTACCTTATTATTGGTCTTTTTTTTTGTTAGAAGATATATACACCCTCTTATGATAAATTTCAGGTCCATCCATCCACGCATAAAGAAAAACTGTCAGAGAACCTCAACAAACCCTCCGGCCATAACAACGACGGCGCAAATTTCACTCTACCTATTAGAGCTCCAAAACGTTCCCTACAAGACAAACACGTGTGTACGTATATGGCGAGAGTGATCTTTCAAACGCTGGCAAGTTTGCAGATAAATTGACTGCGTTGGAACGATTGATGGCTCATAATTGAGTATAGGAAACGTATGAACGGTGGATCTGATTAGATGGCTCTAGGCGACACGGTGCAGGGTGCAGTTTGAATATACAGTCTTTGAGTGGGCCACTAAAAGCGCGAAAGATCAACCACCACCCGCGATTTCGAGGGAAGACGTCTGTCTAAACTTTAACAACATGTATGGCCATGTGGGTGTCACTGGTGGAGGGTATCTATTTAGCTCGCACAGCTTAATTGTCACCTCGATGCACTTAACATCAACAGAGACAGGCACCATGTAGGTACTTGGATGAGATGAGTCATTATGGGTGCTCTTGCTTCCGGTAGGGCACACTTAGTTTCACTTTCTGCAAAATGATGTTGTTACTTTCATTTGTTTATTAAATTCACACAAGGGATTGTCCATAAATGACGTAGCATTTTTTTCAATAATTCTACATACCTCCCTCCCCTCACGTCACAATAGTTATTACCACCCTTGAAAAATACGTATAATTAATACGTAGCAATCCCCACCATTTTTTATCAATAGGGCTGGGATAAAGCATGTTATTAATATAAATTTTCAATAAAAATTGATAGTTATTATTTGTTTATATGCAATATCAGGAAATATTAATAAAAACTAATATGTACCGTAAAACTCAATCCATTATTATCATCCATATAATCCATATTTCCTGTTAACGTTATTAAGTTTTGAGTTTCTATTGATGAATCAGCTTTGAAAATCGAGTGCTGATTTGTTGAAGCTCAAAACAGCTTTGGTAACTCCTAAATATAAAACCATTTATGAAATTATGGTAGTTTTACAATATTTGACGTGTAAATTTTGAACAAGTTAACTGAAATTTCCATTACTTAAGTGGATTTTTTGTTTTATGTTGATTGAGTAAAAAGTAAAACATGCTGGCTCTAAGAGTTAGAGTCAGTTGAAAGCTTATTTTTCTCTCATATACACAAGCCGTGGAGGTATCAAACTAAACATGGAAAGCTGGATGTGAATTTACTGTCCATAGAAACTGTTCTAAAAAGAATACACTGAAGCAAAACAACGTAATGGTTTTGATAAGAAAGGAGGCTGCTTTCGCAAATAAGGTAACTACCACTGAGGCTACACAGCAAAAAATGTTTAAATTTCAATCAGCTGTAAACAGGATCAAATGTAAATATAGACGACTTTAATCAATTATATTATTGAATTTTATATGAAAATCAATGTACATTTTAGGTACATTTATTTTGATATAAAATTATGCGTTTATACACTTAATAATCTCAATCAGTGTATTTTTCAACCCTTCGTGTAATAATGAATAGAAAAACGTTTATTTTAAAATGAAGATCGCTTCATTTTTACATTGTCGTTGAAATTTCAACGAACAAAACAATTAGCAAGCAAACATGGCGGAACTGTCAACAATTCTACTGCAGCTTCTGCTCTGCTTTAACGTTTATACTACTATTACGAATTAACTATAAAGTAATTAACAACATTTCAAGGCACCGGCACAGTTTGTTGAAGGTAAGCATAGATAAATGTAGACGTACATGGGACAGTTTCTAATCATTTGTTACGATTTATCCATGGCCTCGACACATCAAAGAGCTAAAGACGCCAGTGGACAAACAATCCAGGTTCATCGACAGCAGCAGCAACTCATGTTAGTGCAACGGAAGGGTTTTTGTAGAAGTGTTTTGTGACGGTATACCAATATGCAGTGTATTCCAGTGTTTTTTGAACAATGCTAAACTGTGAAATATTTGAAATAAATTGTTCAAAATCATCAAATTTGAGGTGTTTATTCAATTCCTATTGTGACATCCATCGGAGAGGGACATTGGCGTAAATAGGGAGGGGCCAGGGGGGCCTGGCCCCCCTGAATCATGGGTTTGTATATTGTTGGTATTTTGTGTTTCGGCCACCGACGGGGCGAAAGTTTGTTTAAGAGAATCAGCGAAATTACAGGGTGTCCGCAAAATATCCGAACAGCAAAATATTGGAAAGATGATCTCGCATTGAAAACAATAAAAAATCAATGTCAATGTACCTTTGATAATACATTTATATGTTAACACAAAATACAACTTTAAAAAATTTCGAAATGTTTGCTTGTTACTGAGATAGTCAAATTTAAATTTTTCGGAGCCGTTTTTCCTGAGGGCCGCTAGTCATACTGGTGATATCTTATCCCTAAAATCTAAAAGAGATGAATCCAAACGTCCTATTATTATTTGAAGTAATCTACAGGTTAGTGGCTTCAAGCTAGACTGGAAATAGAAAATTGTACGTTTCAAATCCAGTGAGTACTATGGACATTTCTCAACGCTCACAAAGCTCGGAAAACAGCTCCCTTTAAGACACCTCAATACATTTGGGTTGATTTTGCAATTATTTGAAATCGAAAATGTGTCAAACTTACATATTAAGAATATAATAAGCCAATATTTAAAACCACGCAAGAATATTGAATTTATTATGCTTGATTGTAAAGAGCCATGTCTTCAAAGTTTGTACGGATAATTTGCGGACACCCTGTATAGCAAATATTGAAGGTTCACTGTATGTTATTTATTTCTTTTCAACTGATATTGTTTTTATGAAAATTTTGATTAAGTATACCACTATGGTTGAACTTTTGCCCTACCTTATCCTGATTGGATTTTATTAAATCCATAAGCAAAATACCTTCTATCCTGCTTTCTTCAAACAACTGTTTTCGTACGAATTTGCTGACGACAGCTTTATTTGAATAAAAAAAGACCTTCAATCCTTCAATATGATGGTAGCCAAGCAGCTTTAGGATTTAAAGTTTTTAATTCTAACAAATGAGGTATTATTCAATCCTATGTTCAAATTTTGGTTTGGAGAGGTTTAGAGAAATGCATTGTTTGCTACAGAAATCAAACAATAATCCATATTTTCAAACTAGCAATCATTTTTTTTTTTCAAAGGTTTGGTTGTTTACTTGTCAGCTTCAAGAGGTTTGAATTTCACATTAATTTTGAACCTTAATTGAACTGATACATTTAAATCTTTATCTTGTTTTATAACTTTATAAAAAATCTAGCTCAAATCGAATTAGAATCCCGATTATAATCTGCTTTTAAATCCTTGTATTCTATTCGAGATCTATAAGATTGGGTTGAATACGTCATCTTGGCAATATAAAACGAAAAACTAGATTTTTAAATACGTTTACTATTTTTCCATAAAAGTGACATTTGGTATCTAAGAAAGTTGATCAATCGGTTTTGGACGATTTTTTAATCATCAGTGCACCAAATTCCGCTCATTTAAGGGAAGTTATGTGTTCAAATGTTTATTATCTAATAACTATTGTATCGATCAATACTATTTTTATATCACAATGTAGCTCCAAGTATGGGTAATCAGCGGCAAAATAAAAAGAATTTCAATAACTTTCATAAAAATATATTTAATTGCATTTGTTACTGCATCTAAGTGTTCCTATTTCCGCTCAAGGTAAAAAGATTTCGTGACAAACTTACAAAAAATGCAATAGGTATTTCGTATTTCGTTATGAATCCTGATATTTTTATGGTCAAGCCATAGCTACTACTGCAATAAAGAAGGCTGTATACTAAAATGGACATTTCTTTAAAATTTTGTTTATTTTTTTGCATGAGCGGTTATTGGAACACACAAAAAACCTAGTGACCCAATAATCGCTCACGAGGTATTGTGTTTTCAATAATAATAATTATTTTATCAAATGAAACTAATGTCAGACGACTTCATTTGAAGGTTGTTAATTTTGCTAGAATATATCAATGCCGAAAAATGTAGGTTTTTGACACGAAAAATCAACTTTTACCTTACGAGCGCAAATATTATCGAAACAAGCATTGTTAAGTTATCTAAATCCTTTACGATTGTTATCTCTCATGACGAGGGGCCGTGGCCCCCCTCAAGTCTGATGGCTATTTACGCCCATGGAGAGGGAAGCATCTCAATTATGGGAACGAATGAAAAATGGAACAAAACAAAGCAACGGAAAACCACGTGTGAAATTCAATGACGTTTAATTTTACACGATATGATGCTGTTTTCAAGTCGTGTAAATTTAAGACACGATGGAAATGTATGTTTATTTTCATGCTCCAAATATGTGCATCAAAATAAACTTAAATTTACATTATTATTCTAACTGTGTACTTCATATTAACGAAGGTTTATTCAGAATTTTGACGATACAGTGGGCTATATTTGCTTGCATTGGGTGATAATAGTTGAACTTTCGATGGAACTACGGTCGTTGTCGTCGCCAACCGGCCTCTAACCGGTGGATAGATTTTGGGGTTATGTACTTTGTTTGCTTTCCGGCCTTTGCGATGGTGATTGTTGTTGGTGGATTTTGAACAGAACTGACATCAATATTTATCTACCATTGTAAATCACTTCCGGTCGGACTGAAGGAAATCCTTCTTGCTTGTTAGGCAACGATGCAATGTGTTATATTTCGTCGATCTCATGCCCTTTTAAAAAGCGCCCAAACTGTTGATTTTTGCGATATAGTTTCAGTGCGTATTGTACCTTCGTGCCGTGCGTACACGAATTCTCTCTTCTCTTGGAAGTTTTTTTTTAACTACCTAAAGCAATAAAACAGTAATTTTCAGTGCTAGAAAAACAGTACTTTTCAGTGCTAAAATTAAAAAAGGTACTTTTCAGTGCTACTAAAACAGTACCTTTCAGTACTATTTTTTCTACTATTGATCCCTTTACGATCCTTGTTTGGACCCGTGCCATTGATTTTTCGTTGGACCCGTCGGCGAAAGCTAGCGGTGGTAATCCTTCTTGAACACCGTCTTGGGAAAAAACCTCTCGAAGGTCATGTCTTCTTATTCACTAAAAATGGTTTCAACTACAAACAAAAGGAAGAGTGAATCACGGAATTCACAACTTCCTTCAAAAATCACACATTTTCATGATTATTTCAGAAATCTGTTATAGGATCCTCATAATTGTATTTGGCTTTTGATATACACGACGAGAGAATGGTAGGGCTGTCTTTTGTTCAATTATTGGCATACAAGAAGTTGCTTGAAATTCGAGTCGAAATTTTTCTCATCCCTTAACACCCCATTTTACGGTACCAAAATTAACAACACACAAAAAAAATTTGCGAAATATCCAGAAAAATTTCGTTTCGACAAATTTCGTATCAGTTTCTACGGAATATTTCAATTATTCGTTTCGTTTCGTTACGAACCGTTTTCAAAATTCCGCATATCGTTTCGTTTCGTATCGCCATAGAAAAAAATATATCGCACACCCTCAATATCATACTGTTCGGAAGGACCTTTTCAAAATGTTTACTAATGGAAGAAAGCTAATTGGACGATAGCTAGAAGCTTCTGCAGGATTTTTGTCTGGTTTTAAATTTGGTACAACCTTAGCATTTTTACATCTGTCAGGAAAAAATGCCAACTGAAAACATATGTTAAATATATCAACTAGAATTAACTAAGAAATGCAAACCGTTTTTTAATATCTTTCTGCAAATCCTGCCATATAGATCACGAATTCAATTTTTGGAATAGCAATGCTCCTGGCTTCAACAATGGAATCTGTTAAAGTTTCAAGAGCATTGTCAATATCAAGTTTTGTTTGTAAAGAAATGTTAGCATCAAGATTAGAGTCAATATACGTTTCATATATATTCCAGTCAGCTCGAAAATAATTGAAAGTGGAGCTGATAGGATTGAGAATCGCTTCATGGGATATTTGGAACGTAAAAGGGACATGGTCAGATTCAAAATCAGCATGAATAACTTATTAGCTACAAAGATGACTAGAGTTGGTTAAGACCAAATCAATCGTAGAAGGATTTCTAGAAGAGAAAAAACATGTAGGGCTATCAGAGTATTAAATTGAGAAATGTCCTGAAGAGCACTCATCAAATAAAATTCTGCCGTTGGAATTACTTTGTGAATTATTCCATGACCGATGTTTAGAATTAAAGTCACCAATGACAAAATAAATTGACTAATAGCGTGTCAATTATCGCAAGTCAGTTTGGATCAAATTAACTTGCTGTCCAGAGCATTGAAAAGACAAATAGGCAGCTATGAAAGTAGATTTACCAAGCTGTGTTTCAACTGAAACACCTAAAGTTTCAAAAACTTCAGTTTCAAATGACGAAAACTGTTGATGTTTTATACGCCTATGAATGATGATCGCAACTCCCCCACATGCCCCATCAAGTCGATCATTACGATAAACAAAAAAGTTAGGATCTCTTTTGAGTTCAGATCCAGGTTTCAAATAGGTTTCAGTAATAACTGCTATATGTACGTCCTACCGGGGTTGGTTGCTCGATCTCCCCTATGATTACTCGTACCGCAGGCGGCACCGTGGGTTGTAAGGATTGGAGTTACTGGACAAGAGGCTAAGGACCCCAAATGGGGTCTATTTTATATTTGCATTTACACAAAGTACCTATAGTACGCAATGTCCAGTAATACAGCACCCTCGTAAATACCCCCTCCCTCTCAAAATTTACGCCATTTATGGACGACCCCCATGAGAAAACATAATAAATTATTCTTCTGTGAATCATCTCCACATTATTTTTTAAAATCGCGATCAAATGCTCGGAAGCCATCCATAAAGTATGGTGGTTTTCGAGTACCATAATCAGCTGTGCATAAGCATAGATGACTGTACAATTCGTAGTTGCTGCTTCGTGATTGATCAGAGCAATCGAAGTGTCTCGGAGATTTAATGATTGTGGCTTGGGATTAGCAAGCATTCTCAAGGTGCACATATCAAGAGCTCAAAATTTAAAAGTCGATAACGGCTCCGGCCACGTCCATATGGTCATCAAGGGAAGGAAAGGAATATTAGTTAGACTACCATTGTTACTACAGACCGAGTAAACCTCTCCATTTCCACAGTTGTCATGGAAAAGATTTTGAGTTAGTGGAATGAGGTGAGAATCTGGGATTCACCTATGGTTAATGATGCGATCCATGATATATGCACGCCGTAATTATTAACATTAGAATAGTGCTTAGCGTACTCTCATGCAAAGCTTAAGATAGTCACCGCAACCACTAAGTGGATCTTACCGTACTTTTTCAGATCTCTTCCCTTCCTAGAAGAAAAGCCAGCAAAAAACCTTTTCTTGTAAGATGTAAGCGCGAATGCAGCTCACTAGCTGACTCCCCCCGCTTAAGTCATCCACGCAGTCGACGAGAGCCGAGTCGAGTCAGGCCAGCCAGTCAGCCGGGCGGCAGCGTTGCTGGTGTTGGTGTAATGAAAACGAATTGACCCACTTTTTCGGTTCGACCTATCTGCATCTCGCTTCGTTCCTCCGCCGCCGGCCCGAATGCACGCCACTCTTTGCCCCCCACATTCGGCTAGTTTCTGAGGTCTGCTGATTTTCTACGTCTCGTTTTCGTGGTTCAACACGGAGCTTGGTTCGGCAAATGCTGTCGTGCATTTATAGTCACTTTTATTTTCATTCCAATACCCCAACTGGTTTCTCCAGATATGGTTCCATATAGTAAACAGTGTAGGTATACTGACGAATAGGCTGTTCACGCAGTGGAGAGTAGGGTGTGGCTTATTTTACTCAAAACCAAAAATTCATAATCACTACTGAATTCAAATCACTAATAAAGATAAATTTTGGAATTTGAACCAAAAATATTATGATTTATAGGTGGCGCCAGCGACCTGAAGTGAATTGTTTAGTTCAAAAATTAAAATATTTCTAGAAATCGCATTGACTTGCTCATTGAACCAAAATACCCAAATAAATGTAATTTTTCCGAAGAATGCAATATTTCTCATAGTTTTGCCAGTTAAGATGAAGATGCATCGAAACCAAACCACTGATCACTCGCTATTGGTAATCAATCGATCAAATTTTCAGTAAGAACTTAATTTTGGATTTCGGCTTGCAGTTACAATTAAAAGCGTTGATAATTTTAATTCAGCACGAACGGTTGTCAGTTTCTTTAGATTTGTGCTCATGAAAATTTCATGTTTGGCTTCGTTGCATTTTCACCTCAAAAGTTAATTTTTGGTACAAAACTGAATATTCTAGTTTGATACGTCAATTGAATTTTCTTATTGCAAACGAGTTCTTTTGGTTTTAAAATCCTTTAAAAATTGAGCCGTACCCTAGTGGAATGGCTAGTAGTAGTGGTTGTTAGCACGTGGTTGTCGAACTGGAATCGGTACCGGTGGAGGAACTGGGGACGGTGCGGTACCGGTGAGGAATCTTTTGGTGGGGTCTTCACAACTGATTTAGATGCACGTCGACGCACTGCCGGTCACATTGTACTCCTCGTCAAAAACGTGTGTGTTTGTTGTTTGGGGCGGTGAAGATGCGGGGGAGGACTTGAGGAGTGGTGATCGGTGTCTTCTCAATAGTATTTTTTGTAGGTAATTTGGAAGACACTTTTTATAGTGAGGTAGGGCCTTTACGGAATTAAATTTAATAGAATAATAGGAACGATTTGATGACATTGAAGTTCAAGATTTCATGGATTTGTAACATTTTGTAATTATCCTATGTGGTATGCGAATTGCCACTGTGAATCAATAACAATATATGTTTTATTCATGTATCATATAACTTAATTTCTTACAAATTTAGCAAATTTCCTTACCTCAACCAAATCTAAATAAATTATTTTTCCATTTCAAAATGGATTGCTTGTTTCAACAGCTAACAACATAGATATAGCAGTTAATACTGAAACCTATTTTAAACCTGAATCCAAACTCAAAAGAGATCCAAACTTTTTTATCGAACTGATTACCTGGATAGAGTATGTTGCGTAGTGACTTACTCATTGACAAGCGTATGGAACATCAATATTTTTCGTTATTAGAAATCAGAGACTTCAATGGCTCCGTGGAGCCATTCTCAGAACAATTCCAAAGGAAGGATTTTACTGGATGAGTGCTCTTCTGGATATTACCCAATGCAATACCCTGATGGCTCTATTTGTTTTTCCTCTTCTAAAAACCCTTCTATTATTGATTTAGTCTTAACCGATTCTAGTCAGTATTTTGAACTGAGTGATGGTTCCAATCAATGTCATTCATTTGGATATCGACATGGATATTCGACCACTCATCAACTATTGCGTGTAATGAATAAGATATCACGGTGCTTCATTTACCAGAAATAGCCATCGAAATTCTTAACGCCAGATTGTAACTTCACTGGTGGATACGAGTAAGTTGAAGAAAACTGCAAGTGGTAGTCGAAATACGCGTATCTGTCATATATAATCATTTAGTGCGTAATTAAAAAGTACAAGGTACTCCAATAAGGGGCCTTCATTAGCCGATCATTTGGAGTCCACGGCTACAAAGCAAAGCCATGCTGAAAGTGTCTGGGTTCGAATCCCTGTCGGTCCAGGATCTTTTCGTAATGGAAATTTCCTTGACTTCCTTGGGCATAGAGTATCATCGTACCCGCCACACGATATACGAATGCGAAAATGGTAATTTTGGTAAAGAAAAGTCTCAGTTAATAACTGTGGATGTGCTCATAAGAACACTAACACGTTAATGCCAAGAAGAAGAAGAAGGTACTCCAATCTACTTTTAAGTTTCTCTATTGAGATTCTGCTCAGAGGATTCGAATACATTAAAAAGAGTAAATAAACCCATTTCTTTCCTTTTCTATGGTTACTCAATCTTACATCAGCTTTCACTTTTTTTCTTGTCACTTTGATGTTCGGACAGTCAATTACAATATGGTTTACATCTAAAATTGCTTCACAAGTATCACAATTGCGAACATTTTTATACTTGTGATCTTCGAGCCAATAAGAATGTTATGCGAATTATAAAGTCTTGCTCTACTAGGAACAAAAAAGCTTTCAACAGTGTTTGGCATAAACGTTTGATTGGAAAATTGAAAAAACTTCGATTTTCCAACATACATTGTTAGAATAGTTCAATGTTATCTGTCAAATCGTCGACAAATTGTCTTTTTCTAGTATTTTTTTTTTTTTTGACGTTACCTACGTATTACGGCAATATACTGGGTGTCAATTGAAAATCTAAAATGTTGCGACCGTCACGAAATTATGTAAGATTTTAAATACCAATTACTCAGCCATTTATCGGTAGATTTTCAATTTTTTCCCACCAATCGGTCGGAAATTCATACAACATTTTACTCATATGGAGAAAAATTTTGATTTTTGACGATAGTCTGTCGAAAATTGGGAAAATGTCGACCCCTTTCTTACCCAACCGAACTCGTTCATATTATCTTCCACGATTCCTTTGGGTTGGCTAGTGCACTATAAAAGCAGACCAATTTCTGCTTCTTCGCGCATTCTTCTTTTGACGTTAACTACGTCTTCCGGCAATATACTGGGTGTCAATTGAAAATCTAATATGTTGCGAACGTCACGAAATTATGTATGATTTTGAATGGTAATAACTCAGCCATTTATCGGTATATTTTCAATATTTTCCCACCAATCGGTCGGAAATTTATACAACATTTTACTCAAATGGAGAAAACTTTTGATTTTTGACGATAGACTGTCGAAAATTGGGAAAATGTTGACCCCTTTCTTACGAAACCAAACTCGTTCATGTTGTCTTCCACGACTCTTTTGGGTTGGGAAGCGCACTATAAAGGAGACCATTTTCAGCTTCTTCGCTCATTTTGGGACCGTCACGATATTATGTTAGAGTTTGAACTAAAGGAAGGCTGCAACTATGAAAATCGACTAAAATACAAATGCAAAACATCACTTGGCGTATTGAACGTCATGCGGTCGTGTCTTGTACATAACCCCCTCTGATTTTTATATCTGACCTTGCTACTGACTTACCTTAGTTACCGCAGGGATGTCATGGAAGGTCCACAGGGATGGTTGTGGATGGTCCCCTTCCACCAAAGGACGGAGTCCAGATGTCATCCAAAGAAGATTGCCAAAAATGAATGGTTTTTCTCATTACTTGAAAAATGAAGATTTATTCAAATGCTTTCAAAATATAACTTGCAATTTATCCACATAAACCCTGTGCTGTTCGAATAAATTGGACAGTATATGAACAGATTTTTTTTTGGTCGATGGTCTAATCTACAAAAAGTGAGTGTTTAGATGCATCCGGACACTGCTGACAGATGGAGTTAATATCAAGAACTAATATTACATGAAAATTTAACTTTGAATGTATTAATTAATTAAATTAAAGTGAAGATAAATAGAAGCCAACCTTCAAATTTTTAAGAGCACAAATCTGGAGAACCCCCGTTTAAGCTGAAAACCTTATATTAATATTAGCTAATCGATTGGTCACCAGCCAGTGACTAATCCATTAAGTTTTCAGTTTAAATGGATGTTTGGTTCTCAAGATTTGTGCTCTTGAAAATATGAGATTTGGCTTCGATTCATCTTCACCTTAATCTAAACAAAAACTCAAAAAAAAAAAAATGATCTTTCGTCGGCCATGCACCAATATGTGCTAGCGGTTGTAAACTAGCCTACCTAGTATTATAACAGCTAAAAGTATTAAAAATATAAGGTTAAAGATTATCATGGAGCTGCCTCTCTGGTTATTCATTTATTTACTTGGTGATGCATCAATTAGTTCGATTAAACCTCGTTAATGATATTACACCAATTTACTCGGTCCATGGTTGAGGTCCGGTAGTCTTGCAACATGCCCTGCCCAACATACCGTTCTGGCTTTCGCCACCTTCTGGATACAGAGCTCGCCGTAGAGTATAGCGAGATTGTGATTCATGCTCCGCCGCCACACACCGTTCTAATGGACACCGCCAAAGATGGTGCTAAGCACCCATCGTTCGAACACTCCAAGTGCTCACAGTTCCTTTTCCAGCATGGCTCAAGCTTCATGTCCATAGATTACCACCGGTCTTATTAGCGTTTTGTACATAAGTACATTTGGTGCGGGGGTGAATCTCTCGATAGCAGTTTCTTCTGGAGCACATAGAAGGCGCGACTGCCACTGATAATGCGTCTCCGTATTTCTGGACTAACGTTGTTAGCAGCCCGTCTATCGTAATACTGCTTCCAGGCTCTAACGCGCTCGGTTCCGCCTATCAGCATGTACCTTGTTTTTGACGCATTCACCATTCACCACGCATTTTGACGCACTTTTGTCGCTTCACGTTTCAGGCGGGTGTACAGCTCTGCCACCGTACCAAATGTTCAGCCGACAATATCCATATCATCCGCGAAGCAAACAAATTGGCTGGATCTTGTGAAAATCGTACCTCGTTTATTAAACCCGGCTCTCCGTATGACACCTTCTTCCCTGTCGAAGTACCCGGCGGAATTCGAACGAACTGGAGTGTTCGCCCGAAATCATCACGCTATTCTGGACACCGTCCATCGTTTGTCTTATTAGTCTTGTGAGCTTCCCGAGAAAGCTGTACTCGTCCATGATATTCTATGGCTCTTTGAAGCCGCTCTGAAATCGATGAACAGGTGATGCGTTGGGACATGATACTCACGGCATTTGCAGGATTTGAAGGATTTGCCGTACAGTGAAGATTTGGTCCGTCGTCGAGCGCCCGTTGATGAAACCAGCTTGATAACTTCCCACTAACTCATTTGCTATTGGTGATAGACGATGGAAGATAATTTGAGATAGCACTTTGTAGGCGATAATTTTCACATTCCAGTTTGTCGCCCTTCTTGTAGATGGCTTCCTCTTCTGCGGCAGCTGTTTCGTTTCCCAGATTCTAACAATCAGCTGGTGCAGACTGGTGGCCAACCACTCCGGGTCCGCTTTGATGAGTTCAGCTACAATACCATCCTTACCAGCCGCCTCGTTGTTTTTGAGCTGGTTGATGACATTTTTAACTTCCCTCAATGTGGGAATAGTTTGGTTTCCTGCTCCCGGCTGCGTTGTTGATGGCGGTTTTTTGTGTTGCTCCAGCAGTCCTCAAGAGGGGCTTCGTCAAGCTCTCCCTCTTCCGGCAACGCTACCTCGAGATGCTGCGCGTATGCGGCAGCAACGTTCGGTTGGGCCAGTCGCGCTAGGTTATACCGAGGCGGGCGTCGATACCGTAGATTGTTGATGACGGATAGTTTTTGGCGCAGTTTCACCATCACTAGATAGTGATCAGAGTCAATGTTAGCGCCACGATAGGTTCTGATGTCGGTAATATCGGAGAAGTGCCGTCCTGCGAATAGCCATGTTCTTGGAAGCGGCAAGATCTATCAGTCATAGGCCGTTCTCGTTCAGCCGGTCGGTCGCTGAACTTTTCAATCGTCGGTCTGTACTCCTCCTCCTGGCCAACCTTACCGTTTATGATGCTGAAGTTGAAGAACCGGTCTTTGTATTTGTATTATGTATTTTAACGGCTGGCTTGTAGGGCCTGACACCAACCCCCTAGATTTCTGGAGGAGCATTCCACAGACGCTGTTGGGAGGTGCTCCTAATATGGAGTACAGATGCTCCAGGTTTGCAGATAAGCAAACCCCCCCTCCTTCCCTGATAGCATACAACCACAATTCTCACCGGGATTGTTTAACCGATTTTCCCTATGGTCGACTCGTACCCCGGCCAGTACCACGAGGAGGTAGGGATAGGTGTTGCTGGGCAGAAGACTAAGGACCACACAAAGTCTATTTTATTCCGCAAAACCCAGCATTTACCATCTTGCCTTTCAGGTGAAATACTAATAAATTACACGGCCTAGTACACGACACATTTGAGGCAAAAATACGTTTTCTGTCAAAGGATACAAACTTTAGTGGAATCAATGGAGTTTAATTAATTATTTGACTAATCTAACATCTCCAGAGTTCAATCCTTGATATGAAGTTTCCGTGATATGAAGGAAGATGGGTAAAGAATCATGAGGTCACACATTTATAATGATTAAAAATTGTTTAAGTTGTGGGGCCTTTCTTAGTCGAGTGGTTAGAGTCCACGGCTACAAAGCAAAGCCATGCTGAAGGTATCTGGGTTCGATTCCCGGTCGGTCCAGGATCTTTTCGCAATGGAAGTTTCCTTGACTTCCCTGGGCATCGAGTATAATCGTACCTGCCACACGATATACGAATGCGAAAATGGCAACTTTGGCAAAGAAAGCTCTCAGTTAAAAACTGTGGAAGTGCTCATAAGAACACTATACTGAGTAGCCGGCTCTGTCCCAGTGAGGACGTTAATGCCAAGAAGAAGAAGAAATTGTGGAATCTGAATCTTCACCCACTCCTCGAAAGGTAATTGTTTTCAAAGTTTGATAACGCTGAACATGATATACATACACAATGTTTTGATTTACAGTATTGTCCCGATTTTATCAGCCTCATGCTGCGTTTAGGGTTGACAAAATGGGGAAAGTACTAAAATCGGGAATTTTTTTTCGACTGGATTCAACTTTTATTTTCCCTGAAGGTTTTAGGTTTATGATTTTGTTAATACATCAATTGGTTTCTGCTTTCATTTTCTATGTACCGTAATCCAAAGTAACATTGCTCAGTTTCATGGAAAATTATTAAAAATTTCAGTCTTTAGATGGTTGTGTAGACGTGGCCAAAGTCATATTTGACTTTATGCACCCAATATTGCCAGTACAGACGTGCTTACCTACCTTGATACCTTGATGGCTACAGCGTAGCATCACGCCATTGCCGGGCGTATTGTAGAGCTCCATCTTCGTCGGTCTTGGGCGAAACTTCTCCAGTTGCCCCGAACGATTAGGGTCGCCAGGTCCTCTTCCACTGCGTACAGCCAGCGTATTCGTGGTCTTCCCCGAAGCCGCCGACCTCTACCTGGTTCCCTGCTGAATATTATTTTCGCAATTCTTTCTTCCGACATTCGCACTAAGTGACCAGCCCACTGAAGTCTGCCGTATTTTACACGATTGATAATATTCGCATCTTTGTACACTTGATACAACTCGTGATTCATGCGTCTGCGCCACACACCATTTTCGAGTTTCCCACCGAGTATTGTCCGCAGCACTTTACGCTCGAAAACACCGAGAGCTTTCCGGTCTGACTCTTTCAACGTCCACGCTTCGTGCCCGTAGAGAGCCACCGGAAGAATCAATGTTTTATACAGGGCGAATTTAGTTTCGGTTTGCAAGCTGCGGGACCTAGGCTGGTTACGTAGTCCGTAAAAGGCCCTATTCGCAGCCGCAACACGTCTTTTCACTTCGCGGGAAACGTCGTTGTCACATGTCACAAGTGTTCCAAGGTAAACAAATTCTTCAACAACTTCAAACACATCCCCATCAAACACTACCTCCCCGACCAGACGGAAGAAACAAGATTATAACAGAATGTGTTCACCTGATATGATTTTTTTATATCACCAGTTGTTATAAAACATGTACCGTTAGTAGTTAAAATAACAAAAATTCTAACAAAATTTGCACCAAATTAAACTAAAATATAACAAACCCTGTTACAATTATATCAAAATTATTACAGAATGTGGTGCAAGGATGTTACAAAATAACAAAATTATTACAAACTGTGTTACTGTTTATGACATCGGATGTTATTTGCAACAAACTTATAAATGCGATGTCAATAATATAACAAATTTTGTTATAAATTCGTTACTAAAAATATAACAAGTTGAGAACAAAGCCATCTGAATAACAAAATTTTATCAACTTCTGTTGTTAATGCTGATAGAAATGTGTTATAATCTTGTTATTTGGTTCTGGTCGGGTCAGCACTTACACCACCATGCCTGACTCTATCTCTATCTGCAACCATGTACTTCGTCTTGGTAGAATTGATGGTCAGGCCTATCCTCGCTGTCTCCCTCTTCAGAGGCACGAAGGCCTCTTCCACTGACCTGCGATCGATTCCAATCAGGTCTATATCGTCCGTAAAGCCAAGGAGCATGTGCGACCTTGTGATAATAGTGCCATTTCTTTGCACGCCAGATCTCCATATAGCACCCTCAAGTGCAATGTTGAACAGTAAATTCGAAAGTGCGTCTCCCTGCTTCAATCCGTCTAACGTCACGAACGAGGTTGACACCTCGTCTTCGTTCCGAACACTTGATTTTGAACCATCCAGCGTAGCACGTATCAGCCTAATTAGTTTCGCCGGAAACCCATTTTCAGACATTATCTGCCAAAGCTCATTTCTTTTCACTGAGTCGTACGCCGCCTTGAAATCAATAAACAGATGGTAAGTCTGCAATTTATACTCCCGGAATTCGTCTAGGATCATTCGCAAGCTAAACATCTGGTCCGTTGTCGAACGGCCCTCACGAAAACCAACTTGGTATTCGCCGACGAAGGACTCCTCGAGCGGTCTCAGTCTGTTAAACAGGATGCGCGACAGAATTTTGTACGCCGAATTCAGCATGGTAATTCCTCTGTAATTGGCACACTCCAATCTGTGCCCTTTCTTGTAGATAGGGCGGATGAGGCCATCCAACCAGCCGGTGGGCAATTCTTCGTCCTCCCATACCTTCAGAAGTACTCGGTGGATCGACTGCTAAAGCTGCTCGCTTCCGTGCTTGAGAAGCTCGACCGGGATCTCGTCCTTCTCAGCAGCCTTACAGTTCTTAAGCTCGCTGATAGCCTTTTTAACCTCTCCTATGGCCAGTGGGTCCACAGCTTGATCGTCATCATGTATGTTCATCCTGTTCCTCGCTACATTTCCATTCTCACCGTTCAACAATTGCTGAAAGTGCTCCTTCCACCAGGCAGCCACCGCCGTTTTATCGGTCAGCAAATTCCCTTGTTGGTCATTGCACATGGTGGGCACTGGTACGGTATTGTGCCGCGCACCATTGACCGTTGCATAAAATCTCCGCATATCATTCCGGTTCATGCTTTCTTGTGCGTCAGCTACCACACTTTCTTCGTGCTGCCTTTTCTTTCTGCAGTGGATTCGCTTTTCTTCGGCTCTTGCTGCCCTGTACCGCTCTCTGTTCTGTCGGGTACCGGTCACAAGCATACGGCTTCTGGCGACATTCTTCATGTCTGTCACCCTCTGGCAATCTTCATCGAACCAGTCGTTCCGTCTTCGTCGTTGACGAGTGTCAATTACTTCCCGCGCCGTTGTTGTCACAGCTTCGTGGATAGGGTCCCACTGGCTGTCGACGTCTCCAGCAGCTACCCCATCAGTCGACAAGCGTTGTATATTGAAGCGTAGCGCCCGCGCCCAGCTGCACCGCAGGTATCAAGAACTGATACTGCGGGCTTCGCAATTTGACCTACTGAAGGCTCAGGCCCTATCAGCTAGCACCAGCTGGGATTGCTGACGAAGGGGCCTCCACCTGCCCCGAACAACCAGAGGCTCGTATCCACCCAGTAGGCCGGCGCCACGACAGCAGCGCTACCAGGATGTTCTCCCCGCGGCCACTTAATCGCTGTAAGGGTCGATTTCGACCGTAGGGCACCGGTATGACCTACGTAGCCGACTGCGAACCCTTGGACCACCTGTTGTTTAGCGTCTGCACTAGCCACTCCTCGAGTCCACTCGCCACCTCCTTTGCAGTTCCGAGACGATGTGGGTGATAGCCGATGAAACGGCATTCCAGCCAAACTCGTCTTCACACATCCTCTGGACCAAATTGTCCGGAGTCGTGTCCCGACCGCATGTGGCTAACATTGTGCGGAAACGCGGGCACACGAACAAAACGTGTTCCGCCGTTTCCTCTAAACCTGCACAAACTGGACATTCGGGAGAACCCGCATGACCGAAACGGTGTAGATACTGTCTAAAGCAACCATGGCCCGAAAGGACCTGTGTCAGGTGGAATGTTAGTTCCCCATGGCGCCTATTGACCCAGATATCTAACCTCGGAATCAACCTGTGAGTCCACACTCCCTTGGTGGAACTGTCCCACGCACGCTGCCATTTGACCATGGAGGCCAGTCTGGCAGTCCTGCGTATGCCTCTTGTGCCGCGCATTTCGAAGCACTCTATGTCTTCCATGATAAGGATACCAATAGGCACCATACCGGTGATGACGCAGAGTGCATCGTGTGACACGGTACGGTACGCGCTCGCAACCCTCAGGCACATTAGCCTATAAGTACTCTCTAGCTTGCTACGGTAGCTCTTGGTACTTAAGGCCGTGCCCCAAGCCGGGCCACCATACCTCAGTATGGACGAGGCGACACTGGCCAGAAGCTTTCGCTTGCTGGCGTACACCGCAGAGCTATTGGACATCATCCGGGACAGTGCCACAATAGCTGTGGAGGCTCTCTTGCAGGCATAATCGACGTGGCTACCGAAGGTAAGCTTATCGTCGATCATCACCCCCAAGTGTTTGACGGAGCGCTTCGAAGTGATCGTGCAGTCGCCTACACTGATCACCGCTTGCTGCACCGACTTTCGGTTGTTGACAACAACCGCCTCAGTTTTGTGGTGAGCCAATTCCAGTTTCCTGGAGCTCATCCACTCCTCCACAATTGCGATCGAGTGGGCTGCAGTCAATTCCACTTCTTCGATCGATTCACCGTAGACCTCCAGCGTAATATCGTCGGCAAAGCCAACGATGACCACACCCGCCGGGAATTTTAATCTCAACACCTCGTCATACATGACATTCCATAACACCGGGCCCAGGATGGAACCTTGCGGGACTCCTGAGGTTATGTGAAAGCACTTCCGACCCACCTCTGTGTCATAGACTAATACCCGATTCTGGAAGTAACTTCCGAGAATCTTGTACAGGTACTCGGGTATCCCCAGACGCAGGAGCGCATCGGCAATAGCCGCCCAACTGGCACTATTAAATGCGTTCCTTACATCCAGAGTCACTACTGCGCAGTAGCGAATCCCCCTCCTCTTACGCTGGAGTGCTATCTCAGCGGTTTTCTTAACCGTCAGAATAGCGTCAACGGTGGACTTCCCTTTCCGGAAGCCGAACTGGTTGCTTGAGAGACCATTTACACTCTCAGTGTACCTCAACAGTCTGTTGAGGATGATCTTCTCGAGCACCTTCCCCGCCGTGTCAATCAAGCATATTGGTCTATACGCCGACGGGTCACCAGGTGGTTTCCCCGCCTTTGGCAATAGTACCAGGCTCTGCCTCTTCCACGCATCTGGAAATACTCCCTCGTCCAGGCATATCTGCATAGCAGATCTGAACATACCGGGAGCCTCCAAGATTGCGACTTTGAGGGCCAGGTTTGGAACTCCGTCCGGACCTGGTGCCTTCCCCATGCTTAGGGATTTTGCAATCCCTACAAGTTCCTCATCGGTTACTCTATCCTCATCGCCAGCCCCAATCCCCGGCTGTCCTACAAAAGGAGGCCATGGGCTAGGGTTGTGGCGCGGAAAGAGCCCCTCGATGATCCCCTCCAGCATCTGTGGAGATTGCTCCGTAGGAGCAATTGCACCTCTTGTCTTCGCCATAACGATCCTGTAGGCATCACCCCACGGGTTCACGTTGGCACTCTGACAGAGTCTCTCAAAGCAGGCCTTTTTGCTTGCCCTTATCTCGGACTTCAGCGCGACTTTGGCAGCGGTGAACACCGCCCGTCGTTCTTCACGCTCCTGCTCGGTACGTGCTCGCTGCATCCGCCTCCTGGCCCGTAGGCAGGCGCGGCGCAGGTTCGCAATTGCTTGAGTCCACCAGTACGTCGGTGGTCTCCCATTTCTAGGGTGGACTTTCCTAGGCATGGTCGCATCGCACGCACGCGAAAGCACCGCTACCAGTTCGTCCCCGCTTAGGCCGAGTAGGTTACGCTCACGACGGAGCGCCTCCCTAAGTACTTCGTCATTGAAGTACGATGTCTTCCACCTACGAGGGCTTGGCCGTGACCTAGCCGCTTCCTCTACGCGCTGCCTGCTGTTGTTGTAGTCGATACTGTAGCGAACCGCCAGGTGGTCGCTGTGAGTGTAGGCATTGTCTACCCTCCAGTTCGAACTACTCGTTAGGCCAGGACTACAAAAAGTAACGTCGATAATCGACTCCGCTCCGTTTCGGCTGAAGGTACTTTTGGTACCAACATTAGCCAGATCGACATCTAGCACGGCCAGTGCCTCTAGCAGGATTTGACCACTCGGGTGTCGCCAGGTGTGTTTGCGGCTATCTTGACGTCTTGTTTTGGGCACTCTCCGTAGGCCTTATCCAGGCTTCATGTCATCGGGCTTATCGTTCGTTGGCGCATATATGCTGATCAGGCTGTAGTTGAAGAACTTGCCCTTCATTCTCAACACACAGATTCGGTCGCTTACCGGTTTCCACTGAATAATTCGCTTCATCTGCTTCCCAATCACTATGAAGCCAACCCCACGTTCTGCTCTGTCGCCACCGCTGTAGTAGATGTGGTACTTGAATGAAGTGTTGGAGATGGGGTCCACAGCTCGGAATTCGCGTTCTCCGATTCTCGGCCAGCGTATTTCCTGGATAGCTGCCACGTTCACGCCGACATTCCGCAGCTCACGAGCCAGGAGCCCAACACGCGCGGGTTCATTCAAAGTTCTCACGTTCCTAGATCCAACTTTCCAATCGTTGTCCTTTATTCGTTGCCGGGTCTGTTGCCGTAAGATCAATCCGTTTGCTCTACTTTTGCCTTTCTTGGTTGGTAAAGAGTCTTTGATAGGCCACATAACCAGGGTTGCGCTACCTACATCGTGCTAGAGGGGCTGCCTCCTCGATGCTGACACGATACAGCATCGTCCGCTTGTTCTTTACATGATGACCACGGTCATAGCCATCACAACCATCCACCTTTATCAGGGCTTTGGACCTGTAGCTCTGGTTCTCAATAGTTTCAAGTTCTTTCGGACATGCTACTATGGTGAGCCGTCATGCGCTAGACGTGCTTACTCTTATTAAAATAAATATCAATTTTAGGCTGACAAAATCGTGCAAAAAGGATGCTAATATCGGGGGTAGACAAAATCGGGTCATTACTGTATTTCGATGTGTTATACTTCGCCGAGGCCTTCAGCGTTCGCTATATAAATCAATGAATCATAATGGTACCTATATCATTTTTGGAATCTCATGAAAGATGCACGTATCATCAAAGAAAATCTAAAAAAAAAACTATCAAAACCTGGAAACACCGGAAAGCAGACATTTCTTAGATAACAAATCGACTGTTGCTCTGGCATCCATTTCCATGCTGCATCTACCCCAAATTAACATACGATTGACCATATGCCTCGGTCGATTCCGAGTGCCATTGCATCTCAAAAAAATGCGACCTTGGTATCCATAATTGATTGCCTGAAGGGAAGTATCACTTTCCCTTATGAGACTGGAGGAATTGTTAGGGCTATCTTCAAAATGCAAATATGGAGAGAGTTTATAATATTGCTGCTTTGGGTGAGTGAAACCCCTATGAATCTTGCATTTGTCCTCATCTATTATCGCTGTGATTTATTCGATACATAGATTAATAGTTACTGAATTTGAGCTATTAGCTGCGGAACAAATCTATGCCATTAAACGATTGTCACATGAACTGAAAAACTGGGCTTCATCTTCACTTGAATGTGATACAAAGTTGTACTGTTTTGATATGTAGATTGCCACCTGTTAGACGTATTTACTGAAGGAACATGTGCAGATTGGCCTCTGCGGATACACATTTGAAAAATGCAAATTCAAAATAATTTGAAAAATATAATTCAGGAATTCATATTGGGCGAAGAGCATTTCAATTTTATATACTGATAAAAGATTATGTAAACCTTTAGACAAAAAGGTAAATCTTAATTACATAATACATAAATACTATTATAGTTGAACCAAGTGCTCTGTTTGTATTGAATTATCAACGATTATCAATTCAAATTTGCCATTCGCGTGCATTTGATCAGCTCCGTACATCTCAGGTATCGCACACGTATCTTTTTCTTTAGCTAGAACAGCTGTCTATTGCATTTTGCCTAGCCTTTCGTCTGTGAACAGTGGTTCGAAGGTGGCCAAAACCTCAAAAAGTTTTTTTTTCGGAAGATGTTTTTTTTGCCCGCTTTTTTAACAATTTTGTGGTTTCAATCTAAAGTTTGGTTCAAATTCATACATAGTCTCTTAAATCATGATATTTATTAGAAAAGTACCCTAGAACTCAAGCTGCCGGCTAAAATAGTATGTTAGAGCGTGTCTAGGCCTATCATAATAATGCTTTGAGGTTTCTAAGTTATCCATAAACGTTTGAAAACCAATATTGGCCCATAGTAGAAGAAAAGTTATAATAATGCTGAATGCTAAATAGTTATGCTGAAGCATAATATAAGAATGATACTTGGATTGAGGTAGATTAGGAAGACAATTTCAAGCCTAATCTGTGGTTTTTATATTCAACTTAAGTTTAGAAGTAAAAAGCTTCTTATTATCAAATAATAACAATTTGTAACATTTTTGTGATTGAGGATTTATATTCCAACTAACAAAAATTTAGTTTGAAGAATTATATTAATATTATCCTAATTTTCAATCCAAAACAAGAAATATTTGGAAACAAAATATATGCCAAATATATAAGTAAAGTGAGAATTCATTTATATTCACCATTTTAAAGATAGTTTGAGGTTATAGCCATCATTTGTTCTAGATCGTACCACTGTGCTGTGGTTCGAACCATGACCAGCGATGACTTCGGGAAACACATTGATGCAGAGCATTCTCAGCAATTCAGCTCGTTGAAGAAATCGGATCCCCGCAGTGCTAATGACGCCTCTATCCAGCCCACCAATTTCGCATAGTCGCATGTTTTGGGCGATCAATATTTGTAATGGAAGGTGGCATGGATAGAGGAGTGGCACCGAAGAAAAACAAGTAACAAACCGAGGTTCTACCAAGAACAACCTCGGTTCAACGACGACAGGGGCAATTGACAGTGTCGACTGTCCGTCCGCATCCATGACCTAGACAATGAATATCGGGTTAGGCTTGCAGTGTGCGGAACGCAAAAGTGCGAAGCATAACACAACATTTGCGCGAATATTTATATTGTCATTTATTTGCGAACTTATGCTCGAGGCAATTGAGTGCGCGTGCTCACGTTGCTACGCGCAGGTCATATGAATTTGCTGAGTTGAACGAACGTAAATTTGATGAAAATGGTATTTGGGGAGTTTTTTAGCCTTGATTATAGCTTTATTGCAGTTTGTTGAGGCTGATCAAAGTTCATGAAAATCAAGCTGGTTCGGCCAATTAAAACTTTATGCTATAAAGCCTCTCTTATCTCCAATGTTCTGCTGGTTTACAATCTCTTTTTTTTTGTATTTTTCTATAAGTATTATATTCATTTCTCATATCTATATATGCTATTTCTGTATCCATGTATTGAATATTGATCCAGTACCCTACAGCACGTAAAACCGATTCGACACAATTTTTTGATGCAATTAAGATGCTGTATTAGAGTGATAAAAAATAATTAAATATTGACGTATCACCTTGAATTTGAACTTAATAATTAACGATTGTGAACACGAAACAAATATGTTGGTCACGTTAGCATGACTGAATATAATCATAATTCGAAAGTATGAATGTATTTTGCACCAAGCCACACCAACCGCTGCAAAACCCAATTGACATCAACCAGCATCAACCTACCGCCTCGTATTCAACAACCACCTCACTGACAATACTACACAAAGTCTTCCCCCAGTGCTGGCTATTGCCGGTGTGTCTGGAAGCAATCGTGTAGTAGTTTCGGCAATGGCTGGCACTGTGGAGCAAGATGTCCTACATGTCTGTCTTTCTAATTTCCCATAACAAACGGTTGCTGCTGCGCCTGATATTATTTTAGGATACGCCAAATCACTCCCATCTCCCGGAGAAGGTCGTTCGAGAATTCATCCTAGAAACATTGCACAAAGCGCTCGACCGTGAGCCATTTAGCCCCCGAACATTCCACAGTATATTTGGATAGCCCGTCGTACGACACTCGGCCTGAATTGTATCGTCAATCACTCGTTTGCTGTTCTCTCCATTTCTGCTGGAGATGTGACATTATCTTCACCACCGCTGTATTCACCGCATTCCAGATATTTTCGTCACTACACACTCTGTCCACGATGTTGCTCGCTCGGACGTCTTCATCACTGACAGCTTTAATCTCTCTACGCTCCGTATCGAAGCGTGGGCACTCGAAAACCACGTGTTCCGGTGTTTCCTCTACATCGCCGCACTCTGGACAGAGCGGCGATCCAACGTGGCCGAACCTATGCAAGTACTGTTTAAAACAGCCGTGGCCTGATAGGAACTGCGTCATATGGAACCTGACTTATCCGTGTGTCCTGTTCACCCATTTCGACAGGTTTGGTATAAACCTGCTGCCACTTCTTCATTGTGTCGATTCTTGCAGTCTTCCGTACTCCTCTAGTGCCCCTTGCCTCGTAGCACTCACAATCTTCTTCCAAAACGTAGCCGATAGGGAGCATGCTGGCTATGATACATACCGCCTCCGACGATATGGTGCGATAGGCACTCGATACCCGCATGGCCATCAGCTTGAACTTACTGGCAAACCGAACTTGATTCCTCTTTGTCTTCAGCGCAGCTACTCACGCTGGACCAGCGTACATAAGAATGGATGAGGACACGCTAGCCAATAACCTCCTATTGCTACTGCTTATTTCCGAATCGCTCGGCATGATCCTGGACAGTGCCGTAATCACCTTCGTTGCCTTCTCGCAGGCATAATCGATACTGCTATTTAAGTTAAGCCGATCATCGATAATTACGCCGAAATGTATCAATTCACGTTTTGAGGCTATGACGTGTTCCCCAACTGTGATTTCAGCCATCTAAGCCATTTTACAGTTGCTGATGAGCACCAATAAAGTTTTCTGGTGAGCTATGGTCAACTTCTTCTCCAGTTTTCAACAATGTCTACTGTCACTGTGGCAACCATCTCCACTCTTTCCAGTTATTTGCCGACCTCCACCAGCGTTATGTCGTCTGCAAGTCCTACGATTTAAACGCCTCTTGGTAGCTTCAGGGTCAGCACTCCGTCGTACATTGCGTACCCAAAGTGGAGCCCTCTGGCACGCCCGCATTGATCACAATATTTTTCTGTCCTTCACTAGTATTGTAGCTCAGTGTTCGATTGTCAAAATAACTTCCTAGAATCCTGCACATATAGTCAGGAACCTTCATTTTATGCAGCGCTGAAGCAATGGCTTCCTAGCTAGCGCTGTTAAATGCACATCGATCGTAACGACTGCACGGTTGCCTCGTCGATTTGTCGTCCTTGCTTTGTCTCCTGTATCCACTACCCTTTTGATTGCATCTATCGTTGACTTACCTCTCTGAAATCCGAACTGCATCGCCGACAGTCCATTTTCGCCTTCTGTGAATGCCGTCAGCCTATTGAGGATGATCCTCTCCAGTAGCTTACCGAGTGTATCTAACAAGTATATCGGTCGGAGCGACCCTGGTTCACTGGGGGGGCTTACCCGGTTTTAGTAGCAGTACTAGTTTTTGCCCTTTACAGTGGTACGGAAAATGCCCTTTCTCTAAGCAGATCTGCAGTGATGTTCTGAACATATCTGGGTTGGCTTCTGAAGCTGCTCTTAACGCCACGTTGGGGATACCATCCGGGCCGTGCGCACTTTTCTTTTTTTTCTTGACCGCCGCTAATAGCTCTTCGTTGATAATATAAACCATGTCCTCGTCTTCCTGGCCGTACGAAGTCGCAGGCCATACCGTCGGCTCGTGTTGTGGGAACAATCCGTCGACGATAATCTTCAACTTCTCTGGGCAAGTTTCAGCGGGTACTGCTGGTCCTACGATTCTGGCCATCGCAATTCTGTAAGCGTTTCTCCATGGGTTTGCATCAGCCTCACGGCACAGCTCCTTGAAGCAAGTCTTCTTGCTCAGCTTGATTTCTTGCATCAATGTGGCTTTTGCTGTTCGTAGCTCTACTCTCCGTTCTTGTCTCTCGATTTCGGTTTTAGAGCTTCGCATTCGCCTCCTGGCTCTGAGGCACCTTTCATGGAGGCTGCAAGTTGACTCATTCCACCAATAAGCTGGGCGAGGTCTTCGATTCGGCTTGATCTTTCTTGACATGGTTGTGTAGCATGCACGCACCAGCGCAGCCGTTAACTCCTCCGAACTCAAGCTCAGTATCGGATCTTATCTTCTGATTGCTTCAACAAAAAGCTCTTTCTGGAACTGCTTCGTCTTCCACTTACGTTCATGTGGTTGCCTTTCGCTCTGGGTAACTCGTCCGTTCAGCGATTGTGGTCGCTGTGGGTATATCCGTCGCAGACTCTCCAGTTCATGCTACACGCTAGCACTGGGCTACAAAAGGTGATATCGATTATCGATTCCCCCCAGACAACCAAAATGTACGCATAAGGAAATCACTTGGAGGCTTTGTATGTGCAAAATTTCACTTATAAGATGTCGAGTGCTTTGTGAAGCCCAAGCAGGACGGTTCGGTTTTGCGTCGTCCGATTGATTTTGCTGACGGATTCGCGCGTGTTTTCGTCGCCGGAGAATTTTTTTCCCTGTTTTGGAGCGTCTTGCTGGGTACGTATTTGGGAAGGCCCAAGCAAGACGGTTTGTTTTCGGGACGCCAAGAAGTTTTGCTGTCAGTGTCAGTTTTGTGTTCAGTCGAGAATGGATTACCAACTGGTGAGTTCGTTTCATGCTTATGATAACACATTTTTTCTTGAAAGCGTAACTTTTATGTAATATTAAAACAAACTTTGTATGGTTCGTCACTATAAGTGTCGGCATTATGCTTTTTTCTTATACAATTTCAATTTACATATATTTTTCTCTTTTTGACATTATTAAAAATTATCTCTTGAATTGTTCGACATTGTGAATGTTGACGTAATTTCTAATACTTCCATATCGAGACAAAATGCACAGTAATACTCATATGTAATTTTCAAACAAACTATGTATGGTTCGTCACTACAAGTGTCGGCATTATTCCTGTTTCATATAAGTTAAAATATATACATGCAATTTTCAGTTTTATTCATTAATAAAAACGTCTTTTGAATTGTTCGACATTATAGATGTTGACGTATTTTTCCAAAAACGAAAAAAAAAACTAGCTTTAAATACAAGTCGTATATTTCCCCCTTGTCCATGGATCGCATCACCGACCAGAGGTGACTCCTAGATCTTTTCCTCGCTCACTACTAAACACCCTTCCCGTGGTGATTGTGGAGATGCAGAGGTATTCTCGGTCTCTAGAAGCAACAATCATTACACCCTAACATTCCTTCCCCATCCCAACTGACTGCAAGGACTTGAATTATTATTGTTTTATGGCTATATCGGTCATGCGACTCAAAGGTAAAGGGAGTCTATAGAATTAAATGATGGAAACGAATAGGTGCATAGGCGTCGCAAGGGAGCGACAAGATTGAAATTTAATTAGGTGGTGAAAATTGAGCAAGCCATTTTAAAGTCAGTAAGCATCGAAGCGTCCTGTATTTTGCCTAGCTTCTCTACTGGAAAAGGGTTGGCTCAAAGCTTTGAGCTTTGCTACCAACACAGGCAAAATACAGGAGGCTTCAATGTGCTCATATACTGACGGCAATCAACCGAACGGTTCTATCGATCGATGACTGATATTGGGAATTGACACGCAGTCAGAGAATTTGTCTCTATCATGTGTGCTTTTCCCGCCAGTCACCACATGATCCAGTTAGAACTGCATTTTCTGTGTTGGTAGCAAAGCTCAAAGCTTTGAGCCAACCCTTTTCCAGTAGAGAAGCTAGGCAAAATACAGGACGCTTCGATGCTTACTGACTTTAAAATGGCTTGCTCAATTTTCACCACCTAATTAAATTTCAATCTTGTCGCTCCCTTGCGACGCCTATGCACCTGTTCGTTTCCATCATTTAATTCTATAGACTCCCTTTACCTTTGAGTCGCATGACCGATATAGCCATAAAACAATAATAATTTAAAACAATCACGGTCGAAACCTTCTCCTATATGCAAGGACTTGGCCGGCGCCGTTATTGATCAATAATATTAGATCTGCTAAAATTGCACTTCAAGAGTAAGCGGAAACTCCCATCCCTTATTCATTTGGATCGTAGTGCAATTCTTACCAGTTCCGATCAATCACGGAGTAGCAACCATTGACATGTACAGTCAGTCTATGCTATGCTATGCTATGCAAAATTTCACTTATAAGAAGGCCTTTTCGCGTTCTACGTACAAAAGTAGAGGCGATATGCGTGCATATATTATGTGATGATTAATATCATACAATGCAAGTGTATAAATATTCTCCCGAACTAACCTGTTATCTTTTGCGACTTAACTTATGATAACAAATGTTGATTTGACAGCTGCTACGGATTGATTCGACTTACTTTGTACGAGTGTACGGGACGAAACAAAATGTACAAATGAACTCAGAAAAGAAGTGTTTATGCGAGGAAACTCATCAATTTGACGAGTTTATCCACGGTGTTTTGCGGGTTTGATGTAATAAGTATGAATAAACGAGTTATAACGTGAACTTTCATGCGATTTCTGGTTGTCTGGGCCGTTCATTTCTACGGTACGTCCAAGTGGTTCCTTTGTTTGCTAAGTCAACATGGTTTGGGATGTCAAGAGGAGTATCAGAGCCGGAGACCCACCGGAAAAAGTCCGCACGGTAGTGCAACATCTGCTTTCGACCGGCTTCCATCAATCGACCGTCATGTACAAGTCCCAGAACACGGTAGGCGCCTCTTTCTACACTACAGGTACGTATAGTTTACCAGAGTAGTGCAGTATCTTTCCACAGAGGCCTACGCCTTAAAAATGGCAATCTCAATCGCAAAGGTGGCTAGAGAGATGGTGATCCTTACGGATTCAGCTAGTTGCCTCCAAGCGCTGGAGCCGGGTAAATCCACGATGACCAAGTCGATCCGATTCTACTAAATCCCTGGGCATGCAGGTATCAGCGGCAACTGCGACGTCTTCCGACTAGCCAATGAGGCTAGGAGGCAACCGGTCATCGATACCCCCATACCAGGAGAGTACGCGTTGAGAGCTGTCAATCAGCTAATACGGTTTGAATGGAATGACCAGTGGTTCAACACTACCGGAGATGAAGCAAGATACGCTTCGTTGGACGGAACACGGCAGCGCAGCCGACCATAGCGTGTGCTTACATAGAGCTAAGGATCGGCCAGATGCGGCTTACACACACATTTTTGTTGAAAAGTACTATTTCACAAGCCATTGCATTTAATTTTGATTTCAAAACAAACAGTTACAAAAATACTGTTTTCGTAATTCTACAAAAACATATTATTGAGTATAATAAAAACTTTCCATTTCTACCCAGAATTTTCAGTGGTCTTGTATAAGCTGATAAGATTATAAAAGTAACATGTCTTTGTTTTACTTTTTTCATTGGATGTCACTAACAAACAAAACATATCCAATGATGTATAACTTTGAATAGTATAACAATTATTGACAGTTACAAACAAAAACGCAACGCATGATAAAAAAAAATACAATAACAACATCATTATTCGTCCGAAAATAATAAAAAAAAACAGCTTTAAACTTTCTACGGATTGTTTTTCGGAAACATGGAAATTGAAACAATTGTTTTCAAGCAGGCAAAAAAAATACAAGAAGGGCTTTTTGTAATTTTGAATTAAAATAAATTTTGAATACACTAAAAAATTTCAATTTCTGACCAAACATGTTCACCAGACTTCTATAATAAAATTGATGGTGACATAGTAAAATATAATCGCATTAAATTTTTATTTATTACAAATAGTTAAAAAAAATGTGTTTTTCGTAGTTTTTTTTCAGAATTGAAAGCAATTTTGAGTGTAATCAAATATTTATATTTCTTCAACAGCCATGCTTTAGTCGAGTAAACTACTAGTAATTGAAAATACCTGAAGGTCGTAGACACAAAAGTCAATTTGGACAAATTGAGATGTAAAATCGGAAAAAATAATCGAATCGTTCTGGAAGGCTTCGATCCCACGACTCCCAATACGCTAGCGCCCAGTCTACAAATTACGCCACAGAACGGGTAACAATTCTGCAGCGTAATCGGCCAACCTGAAACCAAAGTCCGTCACGATCCCATAACCTTCATAACCCTACACCTCCCTTGCTTATATGCCAATTTAAAGTGGAGAAAAACTTAAAGTCAAATTTCAGAGAACTATTGAAGCAAAACATAAACTTTTTTACTGTCAAACATTTCAAGTACAATACAGATTTCATGCAGTGTATGAACTTTTGATGAAGTATGCATATTCTCAGAGATTGAGGGGGTGTCCATTTCGCCCCGGGTGTTGATTATGCCCCTAATCCCCTACCTGTTGTTAATATTTTTTTGGGTGTGCCATCCAGTTGAATAACTTTTAAGTGGATATTGCTCTTGAATATTTTCTGATTGCGTTGCTGCATACATTTTGAAAATTGCTCGATGGATTATCAAACTTGGACTTTTAACTTTTTCTGGACCCTTTGTAGTAAGCAGGTATTTCCTTCTCCTGGTTAGTAAAAGAGTTAAACTTTTCCAATCGAAAATATTTTTCACATCACTTACTGTTTCTAAAGAATCAACTAAAATAAACTCTGGCTTAATGAAATGCAAAATTAATCCTATGGAGCTATCAGATACCAACGACACACATTTAAGATTTTCCTTGGATCTTCATCTTAGACTTTTTTGCTTTTTTGCTGAAATTATGTTAATTATATGGGAATGTAGCTATTGATAACGATTCCGAAATTGTGGGATATTGTGGAATATCTTTGGCGTTAACGAGTTAATAAAATGTCTACTTAAATGTTTCAAATTAAATGCTTTCGAAGCATAAGAAGAAATATTTCATTTTCGCAAGTATCAAGAAAAAACATCCGAACTTTTTTTTTTCAATATACTGCAGATGGCACTCAGGCTTCGTCTTTTGGCGCAGAGGCCTGTATCATCCACAAACAAAGATTTGTGACATCCCTGAAGTAACTCAGGTAGTCAGATGTGCAATATTGGTTCCAGAATGCTGCCATATGGACAAGGATCTACAGGTGATTTAAAGTCACTTGAGAGCAGTTTCAAGGCGACCTAGAGCGAACTTTCAGTTTTGTCGTCATTAGTAAAATTATGCCTCTTCTCTTCAAGATGATTCAAAAGAAGTTCGTAACTTTGGTTACCGGCATAACGCGGCAGTCTCATTTTGTTGCAATTTGTTAGTAAATCTTAATTCCGCTAATGGAGTTCGAGACCTCTTGCCTGAATTAACCATATTCTGTAAAACTGATCACCATTAGCGGCGCGTATGCTTGGGTTAGTGAATATTGGATTTGCTACTCGGATTACAACTAAAGCATCGAATCGAATGCTATCTTTGATGAACTTTTCAACATTATCCAATTTACACATTTTAAGGAAGCAAACATTCCGAGGAAACGATCATTTTTAACTTTGTCACGTTTAGCGACTGTTTAAAATCTCACTTTTTTGGAAAGAAGTTGTGAATTCAGAGATTCACCATTTCCTTTTATTCGTAGTTACAACCTGGGGGATGCGAATTGAATATCAACAAGCAGCCAGGCTGCTGTCAAACTAAAATGTTCGTAAAAATGGTCATGATTTCATCACGCTAAAAATTGTTATACAATTTATGTCACATAGAGACCGCCAACTGTTAAAGAAAATTTGAGATTGGTCCAAATTTTTTCATAAGTCTTTTACAAATGTTCTAAAATATGTTTCTAACTCACATACAGTCAGAAACTTTCTGATTTGAATCCACTTTGAATGTGGTTTCCTGCGAGACGAGCAAACGAACAACGGTTAGCACTCTTGGAAAAGATTGTATTCACCCCCTAGGTTACAATCATATACAGTGATTTTTTTAAAAATGACCTTTTGAGAGAATTTTCTCAAGACATTGTACAATAAGGATTATAACCGTTTGCTTTCACGAGTCCAATGAAAAACCGAAAGCACGGGCTCAAACAAGGATCTATAAAGGATCAATAAGTGTAAAAAGTTGCGCTGAAAAATACTGTTTTGTGTTGTTTCATTTCTATAGATAGTTAAATAACTTCCATCATTAGAAAGAATATTTCTACGGACAGCAGGAGAGTATGATCATCTTCAGCTTTGCCGATTTTTTTTCTAAACTATTCATCAGTTACGATCTAATATCCCCAACGCAAAGAGTAAACCACTTTTTCGCCTTTATTGCTCATATGACCACCGCATCATTCATATTAAAAGAAAACAAAATAAAATTTCGATCCTCCATCAATGCGAACCCTTCATTAACTTCATTAGAGCTGGAGGCCCATCCGAAAAAAAAATCTAGCTAATCGCACTCATAACATAACGTCTGAGTTATGATGCCTCGCACAGCATCAGCATATCGCATACGCACAGTTGTGGTGTGGCGTGCACTCGGGAATCATCATCATCAAAACAAGCACACACATCATATATCTATCTCCATCGCGGGGACCATCTTCCAAACCCAACAACGAAACGGCACCGCATGTCGCATCCCTCCACAACCAACAATTGCACAGTGGTTTAAAAAACACTTTTAGTAAGGCTGTGCACTATGAGGATTCAAACGTATCGGCGATATATCGTATTTGACATTTTCGATATGGAACCGATATCCAATAATTTTTAAAAGAGATGCATTAAAGCAAAACCGACAATTTCGGCTTTGTTTGACACCAACTGTTGCATTATGAAGTTCATTATTAGAATGACACTTTGTCATACCCAACGGATATCTTAAATTTTATTGAACCATTTTCATTTATTCAGTATAATCAATAAATGATGTTCTTATATTGGGAGCAGTTATTGGATCGATAGTTAGTTTTATCGATTTCGGGAAATATCGGCCCGAGAGATGTTGATTGAGGTTGATAAAAATGATCCGATAGTATTTATGATATCGATGCTTGAGGATATGAGGATAGGTCATTCATATCTCCACCAAATTTATTTCTAGTAACAAGTGCTACAGCTATCTCAAATGAAAAAAAAGATATGTTTCCTCTCATCGGTTTCTACCGATTATTTTTGTTGAAGAAGTCGTGGGTCTACCTGCTTCAAGTTGCTCCCTACTATTTAAGAGCGTGGAAATAACATTTCAAACCACTGGGCATCGGCGATATGTTTACGCGCATCACATCGTAGCGTCGTCCGTCTCCGAGTCGCGAAGGGCTCAAAATTCACTTTCGTTTTCGTTCGCTGTTGGATTGGGCTGCGCGCGATTGGCCCGAAAAAAAACGCGATAAACATAATAAAAATTTATTAGACTTTTAGCTTTATCATCTTGCTTGTTCTCCTGCTGCCCTTTGTGCCGCCCACTGCTCCAAGACGGTCGCGATCCATTGGCCGAGTCGATTCAATACTAGGCTGCAAGCGATACGTCTAGTGCAGGGGTTGCCAGCTTGCGAGTCGCGACGGTCCACTGATTGAGGGTATTGAAATATTAATGTGTCTAGGAAGTGGAATACCATACACTTGAGCTCAGTGGTTACAGCACGAATCAACCAGATATATAGCGAATACCATTTGTAAGAGTTTGTGTTCTGACAATCTTACAACATGTTCTGTCCAACGAAGTCTTCCAGCTTTAGCCATGTTCCGAATACTGGGTCCTCCGTACAGTTGAGCAGACTGTAACAGATAACACTGAATCAACAATTTCACGCCACAATACTCGGTTCGTGACCGCATCTCTACATCCTCGGTTCTGCCCCACGCTCGCCAAATCGATACGCTAATGATCCGCCCTTCTAGCTCGCTGCGCTCCACGCCTTCTTGTTCCAACCGGATCCGACGCGAACACCATCTTTGCAGGGTTGTTGTCTAGCTTTCTTGCAACATGCCCTGTCCATCGTATCCTTCCAGCTTTGGCCACCTTCTGGATACTGAGTTCGCCGTAGAGTTGGGCGAGATCGTAGTTTACCCTTCGCCGTTTTCCTGCACAGATCGTCCTAAGCACCCGACGTTCGAATATTCCAAGTGCTTGCAAGGCTCCTCGATCATCGTCCACGTTTCATGCCCGTAAATGACTACCGGCCTTATGAGCGTTTTGTACATGGTACATTTGGTGCGGATGTGAATCTTTTTTGATCGTAGCTTCTTGTGAAGGTCATACTAGGCACGACTTCCACTAATGATGCGCCTCCGTATTTCATGGCTAACATTATTGTCAGTCGTCAGCAAGGATCCAAAGTAGATGAACTCGTCGACCACTTCGAACGTAATCCCGTCTGTCGTAACAATGCTACCTAGGCAAGTCCTGTCGTGCTCGGCCTCACCAGCTAGCATGTACTTTGTCTTGGTCGCATTCACCACCAATTCAACTTTTGCTGCCTCGCGTTTCAGGCAAGTGTCCAGGTCTGCCACTTTTTCAAATGTTTGGCCGACAATGTCCATATCATCCACAAAGCAAACAAATTGACTGGATCTTGTAAAAATCGTACCACGGCTCTCTGCAGAACACCTTCTAGCGCAATATTGAACAACAGGCACGAAAGTCCATCGCCCAGTCGTAGTCCCCGTCGATATTCAAACAAACCGAAATGTTCGCTAGAGACCTTCACGCAGTTTTGCACACCATCCATCGTTGCTCTAATCAATCCTGTGAGCTTCCCGGCAAAGCTGTTCTCGTCCAAGATCTTCCATAGCTCTACACGATCAATACTGCCGTATGTCACTTTGAAATCGATGAACATGTGGTGCGTTAGGACCTGGTACCCACGACATTTCTGGAGGATTTGCCGCACGGGAAATATCTGGTCCGTTTTCGAGCGGCTGTCGATGAAACCGGCTCAGTAACTTGTGGGAAGTATAGATCGTGGGGATCTCGTTTACTATAGGTGATAAGATAATCTAGGATAGCACTTTGTAGGTGGCGTTTAGGATAAGAATTGCATGTCTGTCACCCTTTTTGTAGGTAGCTGTTCTGTTTTCCAGATTCTGACTATCAGCCGATGCAGGCAGAAAAGTGGCCAACCTTTGCGGGTCTATCTCAATGAGTTCGACTCCGATACCATCCTTCCCAGCGACCTTGTTGATCTTGAGCTATTGAAGGGCATCCTTAATATACCACATCGTGGGAACTGTTTGTTTTCCTACTGTCCGCTGAACTGACATAGCCGTTGCCTTCGCTGTCCTAACCTTCTGTGCCTGTGTTATCTGCGCTATTCAGGTGGCCACTGGCTTGGGTAGGTCGTGGTGGAGGAGATCGAGAACCGTCCTCATGTTGTGACCAAGCATTAGCTGTGATGGAGTCCTGCCTTTCAGAATACGTCTGAAAGTGATTCGGTAGACCTGGCGAGCTTTTTTTATCTATCTTTATTACGAGATGTTTAGCCCTGGGATAGTTCATCTCGGGACTAACGACTTTACTTCCCTTTCGAAGGAAGTCATCACTATAACTTTTTCATCATAAGTGTCTCGTGGATGGGATTCAATCCCAGGTCCTCGGCGTGAAAGGCGCGAATTCTAACCATTACAACAGGTCCGTTCCCTGACAATGACGTTGGGAACGCAAAAGCGGACAAACAGCTCGTCGAGGAACTCAGTTACTCAAAATTCTGGACGCTTTATTAAGGCGTGAATGATTCCAGCGTGCATTCATGCACCGTGTTGGCAACAAGCTTGGATAGTTGTCTCGTTCGGATGTCTGCGTCATTCGACGAACGGAGCCCGCAGGTGAAAATCAGGGTTTTTAACTGATCCGCCATGATCTTGCTGAGCACGAAGTCCTCACAGCATCGGATGACCGTCCCAACATACTTTAAGAAATCGTCTGCATAGTTCTAAGTAAGCTGGAAGTACTGATACCGCTTGGTGTAGACGTCAATCGTGATGAATTTTCGCCTCACCGGTACCCAGTAGGCATTTTCTGCGGCGTGCACAGCATCCTCAAACAGGTCGAGCTGGTTCCCAATGACTTCGGAAGTCCGGAGTTCCGGATCTTCGGGACGGACGTCCAAAAAAGCAACCCATTTGACTCGATGGTAATCCCGTCTAATCGCCGTCGGCTGGTGTTGGGCTGCAGTCGAGCTCACTTACCACCGGATAATGGTCGGTACTCAGCTCGTGGTGGATGACTGGCTTCGAGAGTTTTAGATCCGAGAGGAAAACCCAGGGTTGATGTTCTTCCGGCTGGAGAGGCTGAAGAAGAACGTTGAATCGTCTTCTCTTCTTCTTCTTGCCATTGCGTCCTCACTGGGACAAAGCCTGCTTCTCACCTTAGTGTTCTTATGAGTACTTCCTGGAAGCTTTTTTTGCCAAAAATGTCATTTTCGCATACGTATACCGTTTGGCAGGTACGATTATACTCTATGCCCAGATAAGTCAAGGAAATTTCCATCACGAAAAGATCCTGGACCGACCGTGAATCGAACTCAGACACCTTCAGCATGGCTGTACTTTGTAGCCGTGGACTCTAACTACTCGACTAAGGAAGGCCCCTAACGTTGGCTCGTCTGGGAAGTGTAGGACGCACGAGCCCGAGCTGAGGTGGTCGGCAAGGAGCATGCCGTTCCAGTTGCAGTTGTGGCTTCGCCATAGGGTATAACGAGCGTTGAGGTCGTCGGCTACCACAAAACCGGTTCCGCTGGTGAGCCTCTTTAGGTCCTCCGAGAATTGGATGGATGTAGTATCATTGTCCGTACACTGCGTGCGTGGATTTTCACCCTAATTGCCTCGATGACGTTTGTTTTCGGATGCGGCAGAAGTTCGTGGCGGATGCCCTGCTTGATCAGGACAACCACTCCACCTCCACCGCTTAGGGAGGGCCGATCGAGCCACATCATGGTGTGTGCCGGGAGCGAGAAGTTGATCGATCGATTGAGCCGGGTTTCGGTGATCACTCCCACATCGATGTTGTGTTGGTCAAGGAAGTTGCCCAACTCGACCTTATAGACCGAGCGTTCCAGTTGGCTATACGGATGCGGGGATCAATTGTCTCTATATTTGCACACCATATAGCTGAGGACGTTGACTTGGTCCGATCGATTCTTGCATTGGAGCAGCCGACTTACAAGGGGCTTACAAGAAAGCTCTTCGTTCTGCTGAACGATCCGGCTGGAAAAACCTTTGTACAAATGTTTCCAGTTTGAGTGAAGTCAGTCGGCTGAACAAAATCCTTGCAAAATCTAAGGATTTCCAAGTGAACGAAATTCGCTTACCTAATGGTGACTTTACTTCTTCCGATGAAGAAGTTTTAGAATGTTTATTCAATACACACTTCCCTGGATGTGTGGACATAGCATCTACGGATGAACCAAATGTATTTTCATGTAGTTACGAGTCTCTGGCCTCGGCTCGCAGTATCGTAACTACTGAATCGATTCAATGGGCACTTAATAGTTTTGCTCCTTTCAAATCTCCAGGAGCGAATGGGATTTATCCTGTTCTGCTCCAAAAGGGATTTGAGTTTATCAAACATGTTTTGAAAAAGCTACTTGTAAGCAGTTTTGCTACCGGGTACATTCCCAAATCCTGGCGTGGTATTACTGTAAAGTTTATCCCAAAAGGAGGACGTGCGTCGGATGAGGAAGCAAAGAGTTTTAGACCAATCAGTCTGACCTCTTTTCTTCTGAAATGTCTGGAACGCATTATCGATCATCACATCCGTGATGTTTATTTGGCAAACATGCCTCTTCATGTGAATCAACATGCTTACCAATCTGGAAAGTCCACAGTGACTCTTTTACACAAAGTTGTAAACGATATCGAGAAAGCATTCGCTCAGAAGCAATCCTGCTTGGGTGTTTTCTTGGATATTGAGGGTGCCTTTGATAACGTGTCTTTCGATGCCATATTGGAAGCAGCACGAAACCATGGGCTACCTACAATGATTACTAATTGGATCCATCAAATGCTCAAAAACCGACATCTCTTCTCGACATTGCGTCAGGCAGCGATTCGAAAATTGAGTGTTTGCAGATGCCCCAAGGGGGAGTCTTGTCACTACTTTTGTGGAATCTCGTAGCAGATACGCTATTGAGGCAACTCAATAATAGCGGTTTTCCAACATATGGATTTGCCGACGACTATCTAGCTCTGATAGTTGGTATGTGCATAAGCACCTATTCGACCTGATGCAAAGTGCTCTTCAGGTAGTCGAGAGTTGGTGTCGCCAAAATGGCCTTTCGGTTAACCCGAATAAAACATCTATTGTTCTTTCAACGGAAAGACGAAACCGCGATGGAATTCGACCTTTACGTTTTTTTGGCACTGAGATTAATGTGACTGATCAAGTAAAGTATGTCGGAATCATTCTAGATTCCAAACTTTTATGGACAGCTCACATTGATTTCAGAGTCAAAAAAGCTTGCATGGCCTTCGGTCAATGCCGGCGAACCTTTGGTAAAACTTGGGGCCTCAAACCCAAATATATCAAATGGATTTACATAACAGTTGTTCGACCAATATTGGCATATGGATGTCTTGTGTGGTGGCAAAAGGGCGAAGTGAGAATCTCCAAAGGATGTGCTTGATGGCGATGTCTGGTGCGTTCTCTACAACTCCCACAGCAGCGCTTGAGGCCATTTTCGACGTTGCGCCACTACACATATATCTTAAACAAGAAGCACTTTCTTGCTCTTACCGTTTATGGGTACTGGATCTACAGGAGAAAAATCCAGTGAATCGTAGATCTACACTCACTTCGTTGTTTCCACTTTTGGTGAAATGGGACAAAATTGTCCTTGCTCCAAGTGATCTCACAATTGCTTGTAACTTTCCTTACAGGACATTTACCACACAATTCCCTTCACGGGAAGAGTGGACGTCTGGCTATTTGAAAAGAAGTATATCAAACAATATAGTATGTTACACTGATGGCTCCCTTCTTGAAGGTAGAGCTGGTGCAGGAGTATATTCTCGTGAGCTAAGACTGAATCAGTTTTGCTCACTTGGTAGAAACTGCACCGTTTTTCAGGCGGAAATATTTGCTCTTATGTGTGGAGTGCAATCAGCACTTCAACAGCGCGTAATGGGTAAAGTCATATACTTCTGTTCAGATAGTCAGGCTGCTATAAAAGCTCTCGCTTCGGCCAACTCAAGGTCGAAGCTTGTCGAACTCAAATTGAGGAACTGAATTCAGTCAACTCTGTAAACCTTGTATGGGTACCAGGCCATTCTTCCATCGCTGGAAATGAATTGGCTGATGAGCTAGCTCGCGATGGAGCATCGCATGACTTCATTGGCCCTGAGCCGGCTATTCCAATTTCGAAGTGCTGGGTGAAGCTTCAGATAAACTCTTGGGCGGCAACTCAGCACAAGCAATATTGGAATAGTTTGGAGTCATGTCGTCAAACAAAATTGTACATTACTGCCAAGGGTGGCAAAGTATTTAACAAATCTGTCAAAGCAGAATTGCAGTCTCTTGGTCAGAGCGTTGACAGGCCACTGCCGACTCAACTATCACATGGCAAATATTCAGCGTGCTGACTCATTTGTGTGTGATAGTTGTGACTCCGATTATGGAACTTCGTATAACCTGATACGTAACTGTCCAGTTTTTTCGCAAATGCGATTCCAATTACTTGGTAAACACTTATTAAGTGAAACTGAATTCAGAAGCCTGAATCTTCAGGAAATTCTGTTATTCTTAACCCGCTGTGGTAATGAGCTATAGGTTCTCTACGCTCATGTGTTTTGCAGTGCCCTTTTTAGGGCGCTGTTCGAACCCATTGTGGTATGGAGCTACATGCTCTCATTTCACTTATGCGATTTTTCCTCTTCAAGGGACCCCACTCCTATTTCCTCCCATCTTTCCCTTCCCTTTCCTCTCCCATCGGGTAGATGATGAAATAGGCTTAAATATGGCGATGGCACAAATCTCCCAACTGGTGGGGAACGTGCCTTTGGAGCCGGCCTTCTGATACCTGATACCTGTGTTGGGCAAGGAAGTTGCCAAACTCGACCTTATTCGCCCTTTTAGACGAAGCGTTCCAGTTGGTTATACGGATGCGGGGATCAATTGTCTCCATATTCGCACACCATATAGCTGAGGACGTTGACTTGGTCCGATCGATTCTTGCATTGGAGCAGCCGGCCACGAAACTCCGTAAAGATGTTCCACATCTCATCAGAACTGCAGAGAACCTTATTCTTTCCTTTGGATGAGGGATTGATCGGTGGAGAGTTAGCCCGCTCTAAGGCGGGGATTGATGCGGCGTGGGTAGGTTCCGCTGTTAAATGACGGCTAGCTGCCAACAGCGGTTGACGATCCGGCGGCTGCCAGGCTGTTGGGCAGCGCAGGGAATCCCTCCATACGAATACGGATGTACTCGGCTCGCTTGGGACAGCTACGGTCCGTAGCCGGGTAGTTTCCACCGCAGTTGGCAAATCGCTTCGACACGGATTTCTTCGTCGGGCGACAAGTGTCGTGGTTTTCCCCGTAGATATTGCACCTGCTCATCAGGCGGGAGTTCTGGGTGCCATGGCCTAGGTGGAGGCAGATCATGCACTGGGTCACGTCTGCCTTTTTATTGCGGTACGCTTCCCACCGCACGATGATCTGCCCGATATGTTTCACCTCAAGCATCTTTTTGAGGTTAGTGGCTTTGGGAAGTGCAGCAAGAAGAACGATTTATCCTGGAAGTGTTCTCCCCTCCGCTTGATGATGTGCGCCGCCTGGGCATCCAGGATGTAGTCCTCCTTCAAGCGAGTCAGGAGACTTCCAAGGTCGACCAGGGGTAGTCCATGAAGCACCACACGATAGGACCGCTCGCTCGGTTTGCCGTGTGTGTAGTATTTGAACTTACGCAGGTCCAGTTGACTCCACACCTTGTTATATTCCTCGGCGAGAATGCAATTTATATTTGTGCCACAGCGGGTCAGCTTTTACGTGGCCACCACACCTATGGGCTGCAACATTTCGAAGAGCGTCGCAGCGCTCACGATTCAAACTATCAGCGGCAGCTGTTTCCCCTTCGCGGAGGACGTTTCCGGAGCTTAAACCACTGGGTCGGACTTTCCGGCTGTTGCTTGGGGGTGTTTCACCAGTGTCACGTACTGGTTGTGATTCAGCAGTTGCTGGTTGAGCTTGTCGTCATCGACAACAATGGTTGGGGTCGCTTCTCATCCGTTTTTGTCTTTTCGGCGCGGAGAGCATTCAAATCTCCTATGATAATGTTGTCATCGTGGCCTGGGCAGCGGTTCAACTCGTGTTTGAGCGTAAAATGCGTACTTTTCATCATCAGTGCTTCCGGAATGTGGACTATGCACGTTGATTATGCTGAAGAATCGGCCTCTAATTATCAACTTACACATTCTTTCATTGACTGGCCACCACTCGATCACGCGTCTTTGCATATCGCTCATCACTATAAAAGCTTTTCCCAGCTCACGTGTGTTGCCACAACTTTGGTATATGGTATGGTTACCTCTAAACGTTCGCACCATTGCTCATGTCCAGAATACTTCTTGCAGCGCTACGATTCCGAAACCGCGGACCTTCAGCGCATCAGAGAGTACGCGTGTACTTTCGTGTTGAGAGATTTGCAGTTCCACGTACCGGCTTCCAATCGCAAGTTCATTTCCGTCGGTGTGGTCCTTGCCGATTGTTCTGGTTCGTATTCTTTCTTTGACCTGCCTGTGCTGATTTATTTTTACGGTTGGCTTGCAGGACATGACACCAATCCCACATATTTTCGGAAGTCCGCTTGGGCTTGGTAGCCGTGCAACTAGCGGCGTCATTCATTTAGGCGTATTAAGCTACAAAGTGTGGGTTCGAGTCCCACCCCAATCGGAGAAAACTTTTCTTGAAAATAAATATCTTCTCTGGTTGGTCACTGATTATTCTGTGGGACCGTTGTCTAATGTTATGTTCAATCTGTACAGCCTTCGGCTGAAGACGGTATAAATTGTATTTAAATATAGTCCTTCTCTGGCATACGGACGATGATCAGTCGTCCCTGACATGGAGAACAGATGCTGCTGTGAGTCGCTTCTTAAATGAAGTACATACGCTTCAGGTTTGCAGAGGCAAACTCCTCTTCCCAGTAGGGCATACGACCATAGTTTTGACCGAGGTTGGTTACCCGATCTTCCCTAAGGTTGCTCGTACCCCGACCAGTACCGCGAGGAGGTAGGGATAGGAGATGCTGGGCAAGAGCCTAAGGAAGTACCAATGGTCCGCCATGCCCAGCATTTACCTCACTAGATATCATATTAAATAATATCATACTAGATTAAATCCACGCTGATCAAACCGCAAGCCGACGATGCTCTGCCGCACACAGTTTGTCAGCCACTGATCGATGTGATTTGAAGGGCCTTGCTGCTTTCCTCCCTCCGGCGCGTTGATAGTGGAAACCCTTCGCCATCGAGCGCGAAGCACTGCTGTTGTGTTGTTTTTGGCAGCGGGCAAACATCGTCGCCTTCGCCTGAGCGTAGTCTTCTTCAGTTTTTAAATAGTTTTGACCTAATTTTTCTGTCGGATGCGTGTTTGTTTTTCTTTTTCGGTGCTCGCATAACGCCTTCATGCACCGAATGCTCACTCTTTCTAGCTCGAGCGGGACCAAGATAGTGTGGGGCCTCGATAATAGTGCGTACCATGCTTTGCCTAGCCATTGAGTCAGTGGAAGGGATCTTCAGCGGGAGGGAAAGGGCCGAAAAACAAAAACTGAACGCACATCGTAGGGCCACCATGTGATCGCATATTTTTTCATTTCTTCCTTTGCCGAATGCTCAGAATTAGAGCACTAGGTTAGAAGGCAGTCAAGAATCTGGCAGTTAATCTTAATTTCGTTTGGTTGGCCTTTTTTTTCTTGTTTTTGCTGCTTAATGCTTGAGAATCTTAATGCGCTTTCTATGCTCGGAACTGAAGTGCTATAGCATAAACTTTGACTTTATCGCTTGAATACGTGGATCTGCAGCAAGTGTGTTATTTTCATTCCAGATGAACTGAATTACTTACCATAAAGCATATTATATCAGGGAAATTTGGAGCAGGAATAACTTACGTTAGTGCTTGACACAATTCTGTATGAAAATTTAACGAAGATTCTTCTCTACCAAGTTCAATATTTTTATCGGCAAAACAAACATCTATCAAACCTGCTCCTTGTAAGAATCGATAGAAAGGCTGATATGAACACGATAGTTTTTCGAGACGGGGTCCCGATAAGAACGATTGAAATAATCTTCCTACAGGTAGCCAATGCACATGTGCAGACTTTGTAAATAAAAACGTCTCCATTAAGTAGGTTAATCGGACAACCGTATCAAGTGTGATATATAATCTGTAATCGATCTACAAGTATTACATAACCATAAGTTGGGAATGGGCACTTGAATTGAAGGGCACACGTTAATTCCAACTGAGCATTATATATAGGCTCACTATCAATAAATATAATGCGTGGAAAAAATTGAAACAGGGTTTTGCGGGACAATGATTCAATTAAACATACTGGCAAAAATGAGCATGAGCATAGATTATCGTATAATTCGAATTTGCTACTCCGTGAATGACCAGAACAATCGAAGTTGCACAGAGATTTAATGAATGGAACATGGGATAAACCAACCATTCTCAATGTGCGCAAATGGAGAGCTCAAAATTTAAAAGCCATTAACGGCGTCAGCCACGTCCTTACGGTTATTGGGGGAGGGAAGGCATGTTGGTTAGATAACCATTGTTACTAGAGACCGAGTGTACCTCTTTTTTTTTTTTTTTTTTCTTCTAAGCAATGGGGGGATAATCTGCGCAACAGACGCCGTGTGGGGTTAGGGACCATTTACTACATGCAAGCAGTAAACAGGACTACACCCCCGACCCACTAAACCATTTCCATTGCCGCCAAACCCTTCGTCTCTCCGGGACCACCAAGAAGGCATTGCTTCGGAGAGGGGCTATTGCACATCGCATCCTCCAGGTTAGCTGCGTAGCCATGCAGCAACGAACATCGATGACACGCTTAGGGGGGTCCACCAAGGTAGCATGCTGGCGCTTTGCCAGCTTCCCAGGTGGTCCTTACCTCCCGTTGTCCGCTGAAAGCGGGCAGGGTCGACCACTACGCCCGCGCCCAGCTGCACCGCAGGTATCAAGAACTGATACTGCGGGCTTCGCAATTTGACCTACTGAAGGCTCAGGCCCTATCAGCTAGCACCAGCTGGGATTGCTGACGAAGGGGCCTCCACCTGCCCCGAACAACCAGAGGCTCGTACTAACCCAGTAGGCCGGCGCTACGACAGCAGCGCTACCAGGATGTTCTCCCCGCGGCCACTTAATCGCTGTAAGGGTCGATTTCGACCGTAGGGCACCGGTATGACCTACGTAGCCGACTGCGAACCCTTGGACCACCTGTTGTTTAGCGTCTGCACTAGCCACTCCTCGAGTCCACTCGCCACCTCCTTTGCAGTTCCGAGACGATGTGGGTGATAGCCGATGAAACGGCATTCCAGCCAAAATCGTCTTCACACATCCTCTGGACCAAATTGTCCGGAGTCGTGTCCCGACCGCATGTGGCTAACATGCGGTCACGCATTGTGCGGAAACGCGGGCACACGAACAAACCGTGTTCCGCCGGTTCCTCTAAACCTGCACAAACTGGACATTCGGGAGAACCCGCATGACCGAAACGGTGTAGATACTGTCTAAAGCAACCATGGCCCGAAAGGACCTGTGTCAGGTGGAATGTTAGTTCCCCATGGCGCCTATTGACCCAGATATCTAACCTCGGAATCAACCTGTGAGTCCACACTCCCTTGGTGGAACTGTCCCACGCACGCTGCCATTTGACCATGGAGGCCAGTCTGGCAGTCCTGCGTATGCCTCTTTTTTTTTTTTTTTTTTTTTTTTTCTTCTAAGCAATGGGGGGATAATCTGCTCAACAGACGCCGTGTGGGGTTAGGGACCATTTACTACATGCAAACAGTAAACAGGACTACACCCCCGACCCACTAAACCATTTCCATTGCCGCCAAACCCTTCGTCTCTCCGGGACCACCAAGAAGGCATTGCTTCGGAGAGGGGCTATTGCACATCGCATCCTCCAGGTTAGCTGCGTAGCCATGCAGTAACGAACATCGATGACACGCTTAGGGGGGTCCACCAAGGTAGCATGCTGGCGCTTTGCCAGCTTCCCAGGTGGTCCTCACCTCCCGTTGTCCGCTGAAAGCGGGCAGGGTCGACCACTACGCCCGCGCCCAGCTGCACCGCAGGTATCAAGAACTGATACTGCGGGCTTCGCAATTTGACCTACTGAAGGCTCAGGCCCTATCAGCTAGCACCAGCTGGGATTGCTGACGAAGGGGCCTCCACCTGCCCCGAACAACCAGAGGCTCGTATCCACCCAGTAGGCCGGCGCCACGACAGCAGCGCTACCAGGATGTTCTCCCCGCGGCCACTTAATCGCTGTAAGGGTCGATTTCGACCGTAGGGCACCGGTATGACCTACGTAGCCGACTGCGAACCCTTGGACCACCTGTTGTTTAGCGTCTGCACTAGCCACTCCTCGAGTCCACTCGCCACCTCCTTTGCAGTTCCGAGACGATGTGGGTGATAGCCGATGAAACGGCATTCCAGCCAAACTCGTCTTCACACATCCTCTGGACCAAATTGTCCGGAGTCGTGTCCCGACCGCTTGTGGCTAACATGCGGTCACGCATTGTGCGGAAACGCGGGCACACGAACAAAACGTGTTCCGCCGTTTCCTCTAAACCTGCACAAACTGGACATTCGGGAGAACCCGCATGACCGAAACGGTGTAGATACTGTCTAAAGCAACCATGGCTCGAAAGGACCTGTGTCAGGTGGAATGTTAGTTCCCCATGGCGCCTATTGACCCAGATATCTAACCTCGGAATCAACCTGTGAGTCCACACTCCCTTGGTGGAACTGTCCCACGCACGCTGCCATTTGACCATGGAGGCCAGTCTGGCAGTCCTGCGTATGCCTCTTGTGCCGCGCATTTCGAAGCACTCTATGTCTTCCATGATAAGGATACCAATAGGCACCATACCGGTGATGACGCAGAGTGCATCGTGTGACACGGTACGGTACGCGCTCGCAACCCTCAGGCACATTAGCCTATAAGTACTCTCTAGCTTGCTACGGTAGCTCTTGGTACTAAAGGCCGTGCCCCAAGCCGGGCCACCATACCTCAGTATGGACGAGGCGACACTGGCCAGAAGCTTTCGCTTGCTGGCGTACACCGCAGAGCTATTGGACATCATCCGGGACAGTGCCACAATAGCTGTGGAGGCTCTCTTGCAGGCATAATCGACGTGGCTACCGAAGGTAAGCTTATCGTCGATCATCACCCCCAAGTGTTTGACGGAGCGCTTCGAAGTGATCGTGCAGTCGCCTACACTGATCACCGCTTGCTGCACCGACTTTCGGTTGTTGACAACAACCGCCTCAGTTTTGTGGTGAGCCAATTCCAGTTTCCTGGAGCTCATCCACTCCTCCACAATTGCGATCGAGTGGGCTGCAGTCAATTCCACTTCTTCGATCGATTCACCGTAGACCTCCAGCGTAATATCGTCGGCAAAGCCAACGATGACCACACCCGCCGGGAATTTTAATCTCAACACCTCGTCATACATGACATTCCATAACACCGGGCCCAGGATGGAACCTTGCGGGACTCCTGAGGTTATGTGAAAGCACTTCCGACCCACCTCTGTGTCATAGACTAATACCCGATTCTGGAAGTAACTTCCGAGAATCTTGTACAGGTACTCGGGTATCCCCAGACGCACCTACGAGGGCTTCGTGATCGCCAAGGTAAACGGGGTCCTCTTCTGTAGCTGCTATGCGCCTCCGAGCTGGTCGACCGAGCGGTTCACGCAGATGCTGGACTGTATGACGACCGTGCTGACAGGGCGAAGGCCAGTTGTAATAGCGGGTGACTTCAATGCCTGGGCCGTGGAATGGGGAAGCCGTTACACGAACCAGCGAGGTCAAATCCTGCTAGAGGCACTGGCCGTGCTAGATGTCGATCTGGCTAATGTTGGTGCCAAAAGTACCTTCAGCCGTAACGGAGCGGAGTCGATTATCGACGTTACTTTTTGTAGTCCTGGCCTAACGAGTAGTTCGAACTGGAGGGTAGACGATGCCTACACTCACAGCGACCACCTGGCGGTTCGCTACAGTATCGACTACAACAACAGCAGGCAGCGGGTTGAGGAAGCGGCTAGGTCAAGGCCAAGCCCTCGTAGGTGGAAGACATCGTACTTCAATGATGAAGTACTTAGGGAGGCGCTCCGCCGTGAGCGTAACCTACTCGGCCTAAGCGGGGACGAACTGGTAGCGGTGCTTACGCGTGCATGCGATGCGACCATGCCTAGAAAAGTCCACCCTAGGAATGGGAGACCACCGACATACTGGTGGACTCAAGCTATTGCGAACCTGCGCCGTGCCTGCCTACGGGCCAGGAGACGGATGCAGCGAGCACGTACCGAGCAGGAGCGTGAAGAACGACGGGCGGTGTTCACCGCTGCCAAAGTCGCGCTGAATTCTGAGATAAGGGCAAGCAAGAAGGCTTGCTTCGAGGGACTCTGTCAGAGTGCCAACGCGAACCCGTGGGGTGATGCCTACAGGATCGTTATGGCGAAGACAAGAGGTGCAATTGCTCCTACGGAGCAATCTCCACAGATGCTGGAGGGGATCATCGAGGGGCTCTTCCCGCGCCACAACTCTAGCCCATGGCCTCCTTTTGTAGGACAGCCGGGGATTGGGGCTGGCGATGAGGATAGAGTAACTGATGAGGAACTTGTAGGGATTGCAAAATCCCTAAGCATGGGGAAGGCACCAGGTCCGGACGGAGTTCCAAACCTGGCCCTCAAGGTCGCAATCTTGGAGGCTCCCGGTATGTTCAGATCTGCTATGCAGATATGCCTGGACGAGGGAGTATTTCCAGATGCGTGGAAGAGGCAGAGCCTGGTACTATTGCCAAAGGCGGGGAAACCACCCGGTGATCCGTCGGCGTATAGACCAATATGCTTGATTGACACGGTGGGGAAAGTGCTCGAGAAGATCATCCTCAACAGACTGTCGAGGTACACCGAGGGTGTAAATGGTCTCTCAGGCAACCAGTTCGGCTTCCGGAAAGGGAGGTCCACTGTAGACGCTATTCTGACGGTTAAGAAAACCGCTGAGTTAGCACTCCAGCGTAAGAGGAGGGGTATTCGCTACTGCGCAGTAGTGACTCTGGATGTAAGGAATGCATTTAATAGTGCCAGTTGGGCGGCTATTGCTGATGTGCTCCTGCGTCTGGGGATACCCGAGTACCTGTACAAGATTCTCGGAAGTTACTTCCAGAATCGGGTATTAGTCTATGACACAGAGGTGGGTCGGAAGTGCTTTCACATAACCTCAGGAGTCCCGCAAGGTTCCATCCTGGGTCCGGTGTTATGGAATGTCATGTACGACGAGGTGTTGAGATTAAAATTCCCGGCGGGTGTGGTCATCGTTGGCTTTGCCGACGATATTACGCTGGAGGTCTACGGTGAATCGATCGAAGAAGTGGAATTGACTGCAGCCCACTCGATCGCAATTGTGGAGGAATGGATGAGCTCCAGGAAACTGGAATTGGCTCACCACAAAACGGAGGCTGTTGTTGTCAACAACCGAAAGTCGGCGCAGCAAGCGGTGATCAGTGTAGGCGACTGCACAATCACTTCGAAGCGCTCCGTCAAACACTTGGGGGTGATGATCGACGACAAGCTTACCTTCGGTAGCCATGTCGATTATGCCTGCAAGAGAGCCTCCACAGCTATTGTGGCACTGTCCCGGATGATGTCCAATAGCTCTGCGGTGTACGCCAGCAAGCGTAAGCTTCTGGCCAGTGTCGCCTCGTCCATACTGAGGTATGGTGGCCCGGCTTGGGGCACGGCTTTGAGTACCGATAGCTACCGTAGCAAGCTAGAGAGTACTTATAGGCTAATGTGCCTGAGGGTTGCGAGCGCGTACCGTACCGTGTCACACGATGCACTTTGTGTCATCACCGGTATGATGCCTATTGGTATCCTTATCATGGAAGACATAGAGTGCTTCGAAAGGCGCGGCACAAGAGGCATACGCAGGACTGCCAGAACGACCTCCATGGTCAAATGGCAGCGTGCGTGGGACAGTTCCACCAAGGGAGTGTGGACTCACAGGTTGATTCCGAGGTTAGATATCTGGGTCAATAGGCGCCATGGGGAACTAACATTCCACCTAACACAGGTCCTTTCGGGTCATGGATGCTTTAGACAATATCTACACCGTTTCGGTCATGCGGGTTCTCCCGAATGTCCAGTTTGTGCAGGTTTAGAGGAAACGGCGGAACACGTTTTGTTCGTGTGCCCACGTTTCCGCACAATGCGTGACCGCATGTTTGCCACATGCGGTCGGGACACGACTCTGGACAATTTGGTCCAGAGGATGTGTGCAGACGAGTTTGGCTGGAATGCCGTTTCATCGGCTATCACCCACATCGTCTCGGAACTCCAAAGGAGGTGGCGTGTGGACTCGAGGAGTGACTAGTGCAGACGCTAATCAACAGGTGGTCCAAGGGTTCGCAGTCGGCTACGTAGGTCATACCGGTGCCCTACGGTCGAAATCGACCCTTACAGCGATTAAGTGGCCGCGGGGAGAACATCCTGGTAGCGCTGCTGTCGTGGCGCCGGCCTATTGGGTGGATACGAGCCTCTGGTTGTTCGGGGCAGGTGGAGGCCCCTTCGTCAGTAATCCCAGCTGGTGCTAGCTGATAGGGCCTGAGCCTTCAGTAGGTCAAATTGCGAAGCCCGCAGTATCAGTTCTTGATACCTGCGGTGCAGCTGGGCGCGGGCTTAGTGGTCGACCCTGCCCGCCTTCAGCGGACAACGGGAGGTGAGGACCACCCGGGAGGCTGGCAATGCGCCAGCATGCTACCTTGGTGGACCCCCATAAGCGTGTCATCGATGTTCGTTGCTGCATGGCTACGCAGCTAACCTGAAGGATGCGATGTGCAATAGCCCCTCTCCGAAGCAATGCCTTCTTGGTGGTCCCGGAGAGACGAAGGGTTTGGCGGCAATGGAAATGGTTTAGTGGGTCGGGGGTGTAGTCCTGTTTACTGCTTGTACGTAGTAAATGGTCCCCAACCCCACACTCCCGGACCTCGGTCCGGAGTCTGTTGAGCAGATTATCCCCCCATTGCTTAGAAGGAAAAAAAAAAAAAAAAAAAAAAACGGTCTGTTGAGGATGATCTTCTCGAGCACCTTCCCCGCCGTGTCAATCAAGCATATTGGTCTATACGCCGACGGGTCACCAGGTGGTTTCCCCGCCTTTGGCAATAGTACCAGGCTCTGCCTCTTCCACGCATCTGGAAATACTCCCTCGTCCAGGCATATCTGCATAGCAGATCTGAACATACCGGGAGCCTCCAAGATTGCGACCTTGAGGGCCAGGTTTGGAACTCCGTCCGGACCTGGTGCCTTCCCCATGCTTAGGGATTTTGCAATCCCTACAAGTTCCTCATCGGTTACTCTATCCTCATCGCCAGCCCCCATCCCCGGCTGTCCTACAAAAGGAGGCCATGGGCTAGGGTTGTGGCACGGAAAGAGCCCCTCGATGATCCCCTCCAGCATCTGTGGAGATTGCTCCGTAGGAGCAATTGCACCTTTTGTCTTCGCCATAACGATCCTGTAGGCATCACCCCACGGGTTCGCGTTGGCACTCTGACAGAGTCTCTCAAAGCAGGCCTTTTTGCTTGCCCTTATCTCAGACTTCAGCGCGACTTTGGCAGCGGTGAACACCGCCCGTCGTTCTTCACGCTCCTGCTCGGTACGTGCTCGCTGCATCCGCCTCCTGGCCCGTAGGCAGGCACGGCGCAGATTCGCAATTGCTTGAGTCCACCAGTACGTCGGTGGTCTCCCATTTCTAGGGTGGACTTTCCTAGGCATGGTCGCATCGCACGCACGCGAAAGCAACGCTACCAGTTCGTCCCCGCTTAGGCCGAGTAGGTTACGCTCACGACGGAGCGCCTCCCTAAGTACTTCGTCATTGAAGTACGATGTCTTCCACCTACGAGGGCTTGGCCGTGACCTAGCCGCTTCCTCTACGCGCTGCCTGCTGTTGTTGTAGTCGATACTGTAGCGAACCGCCAGGTGGTCGCTGTGAGTGTAGGCATTGTCTACCCTCCAGTTCGAACTACTCGTTAGGCCAGGACTACAAAAAGTAACGTCGATAATCGACTCCGCTCCGTTTCGGCTAAAGGTACTTTTGGTACCAACATTAGCCAGATCGACATCTAGCACGGCCAGTGCCTCTAGCAGGATTTGACCTCGCTGGTTCGTGATACGGCTTCCCCATTCCACGGCCCAGGCATTGAAGTCACCCGCTATTACTACTGGCCTTCGCCCTGTCAACACGGTCGTCATGCAGTCCAGCATCTGCGTGAACCGCTCGGTCGACCAACTCGGAGGCGCATAGCAGCTACAAAAGAGGACCCCGTTCACCTTGGCGATCACGAAGCCCTCGTAGGTAGTAGACACCAACTCCTGGACGGGGTATTTACCCGTCGTCCATATCGCCGCCATTTTTCCGGATCCATCCACGACCCAGTTGCCGTTGCCGGCGGGTACTCGGTATGGGTCCGATATGATGGCGATGTCCGTCCCCCACTCAGCAACTGCCTGGTACAGCAGTTGCTGAGCTGCGTCACAGTGGTTCAGGTTCAGCTGCGTTACCTGCACTGTGACTTTTCGTTAATGGCTCGTTTGAAGGTCGGGCACCTTGAGCCTCCCGTTGGATGATTGTTGTTCACGGACTTGCCGGAACAAATCAAGCACTTGGGAGGGTTCTTGCAGCCTAGTGCCTTATGACCTTCCTCACCACAACGCCTACACAACTTGGTCCTATCAGGGCCTTTACAGCCCCAGGACTTGTGTCCTGGTTCCCTACACCTAAAGCAGATCACCGGTTGCTCATGTATGTTCAGTGAGCATACTGACCAACCAACCTTGATCTTGCCTACCTTAGCGGACTTATTTGCGTCCGCCACAGGTAGGTGTACTAAGGCCACCTGAGTACCTGCCGGACCTTTCCGTAGCTGAACGGCAGCGGTGGTCACCTGAATCTCGCACTGTTGCCGCAGTGCTGTGACGAGCTCTTCTGCGTTGGTGATCTCGTCAAGGTTCATCACCTTCAGAGTCACTGACTGCGTCAGAGCCCTCACTTCGACACCCTCGCCAAGGACCTCTTCCGCCAAACTTTTGTAGGCGGCGCCCTTGCGCTCCTTGTCCCGCTTAAGCTCGAGAATCATTTCACCTGTACGAGTGCGTCTGACACTGCGTACGTCGGCTCCAAGATCTGCGAGCTTCGCGTCACTGCGCATCGCCTTCAGGACTTCCGAGTACTTGGACTCTTCCGTCTTGATGATGATCGCATCACCCTTTTCGCGCTTGGCACCTACCCTCCTACTTTTCTTAGGCCTGGTATCCCTGCGCTCCTGAACTTCCTGCTTCTCCTTCTTCTTCTTTCTCACTACGATTGTCCAGGGGGCGTCCCCCCCCCTGATCCGCCCTAACCTGTGGTGATTGAGGACATCTCAAAGGTCGCAACCCCCTGTTCCCATCACTCCGTGAGGGGCCAGCCTTTTCGGGCCCACCCTTCTCGGCTTTCCGGGACGCCTGGCTGGGGTCCGATTTTCCGGCACTTCTGCCGGTTTTCGGGGTTAATATCCGGGCCTGGCCTTGCGAGCGCCGCCGGGTAGCTCCTCCCCTGACGGCTGCCTCGCGCGCTTCTGCGATTGCTTGTTGTAAGCATTCGCTTCCGCACTTTTGGGGCTACCCGCGAAGACGAAGGGCTCCGTCTGGGTAGACTTCGGCACCTTCAATTCCACGGGTTCTGCCGCAGCCACAGTCGCCATGGGTTCAGCATGGTTCTGCTTGGCCGCGAACATCGACTTACGAAGTCTGAACAGGGCCTGCTTGAGGTCCTTGCTGATGTTGGACTTCGAGGACGCAAAGTCAATTATGGAGTCGAGCTGCTGTGCAGCCACTTCCATCGCAGAGAGCCCATCTTTACTTTTATTGATGGCCCTCATCAACCACGCTCCATCCATAACCTCACCCGATGCGTTAGCCGGGGATGAAATATGGTTTCCAGCACTGGCACTACGTGCACTGCTGCCTCCTCCTGCTTCCGCTCTCCTCAACGGAGACCTAGCTAACCCACTTCTTGCGAAGGGGTTCGCTTCCCTACTACTGCTACTACCTGCACTACTACTATTATTTTGATTTTGGTTTAAGTTTGTATTCATGATTGGATCCCACGAGTAGCACGGGAAAAGAGGTCCACCACGCCAGAGCCCTGCATTAACGCGGTAAGGGACAAAATACTGTGAGGGGTGCCCAGGTGCCCCACAGGCTCCGTTAACGGCCGAACATCTTTTTCACCCCTTCGACCATTCATTCCTCAGCACGGTTTTTCGCATCACACCTTGAATTGGGGTTACCCCGTTTGGTGGACTCTTACCACCGGAACAGGTCGTCCGTAGTTCTATTCTTTACGCCGGAACTACACGGCTAAGTGTACCTCTGCATCACCACAGTTGTCATGGAAAGGATATTGGGTTAGTGAGATAAGGTAAAGACCTGGGAGTCACCAATGATTGGTTATGCGATCCATGATATATTCAAGTCTAACTGGAGTCGACGCGATCAATAGATCAAACACTACTAACGATCCACGGCACTTTTTCATTTCACTCATTTCCTCTGATGTCTTGACATTCATTGCCTGCACCCACCTTTTGATCATCACATATTCATCGGTCAATATGCTCCCATCATTATACCTGCAAATCTCGGCTCGTGACACAAAGCCATTGCGGGATGCGTGGAGCTTCTGATAGAACATGCATATCTTGAGACTGGCACAGCATCATAACACATTTAAAAAAAAATGTTTAAATACAATCCAGTTTATAAATCGAAATTGTTTTCATCTGTTGGATTAAAAAGCAATATCAATAATCTGTTTTTGAGCCTTCCTTAGCCCAGTGGTAACGTCCACACCGCAAAGCAAAGCCATGCTGAAGATGCCTGGGTCCGATATCTGGTTAGCCCAGGATGTTTTCGTAAAGTAAATTTCCTTGAAATCCCACTGACATAGAGTATCATTGTGCCTGCCACACGATATACGAATGCAAAAATGGCAACTTAGGCAAAGCTCTCAGTTAATAACTGTGGAAATGCTTATAAAACACTAAGCTGAGAAGCAGACTCTCAGTAGGGACGTAACGCCAGAAAGAAGAATAACACTGTTCGACAAAAAAAAGTCGATCTGAATGCACAGAGACCGGACACCCCGGGCTTGAAAGTATAAAAATAAACAAAAATAATGGCGTTTTCAGAATGTTCGTGTCTGCCCCAGGTTTTAAAATATACTTAAACTTTTTGCATTTTTTATTTAAAAATCTAATCTAATCAATAAGTGTTTTATATTCAGGACACGTCATAATTTTACTGCATAAGACATGCTTCCGGAAATCCGGATTATCACCGGTATCCGGTGGTCATAGTTCATCTCCGTGGATGCACCTCAAAACAAGATCAGTTGACCCGTCCATTACTTCTTAAAGAATTGAAATCGGTCATTTTTTGTCAAAGTTACAGCATTCCAAAGTTGGCCCAATTTTTGCCTGTCCTAGTTATTTTGACAACCCCAAATATTCAAATATTCCATCATTTGCAATACTTTAAAATGGGGAGGGTACAAAAAAAGGTGGGAGGGCTCCCTGCAAATCTTATTACAACTCTTCATATTGTATTTAAAGTTAAAAACATTATATGGCACATGAATTCCGCTGTCCTGAATATAAAACACTTATTGATTAGATTAGATTTTTAAATAAAAAATGCAAAAAGTTCAAGTATATTTTAAAAATGACCTGGGGCAGACACGAACATTCTGAAAACGCCATTATTTTTGTTTATTTTTATACTTTCAAGCCCGGGGTGTCCGGTCTCTGTGCATTCAGATCGACTTTTTTGTCGAACAGTGTAATACATTTTTTCCATTTGGCATCCGTAACATTTGCCATCATGTTAAAAATTATGTAGTTTGCGACATGCGATATCATGCTTCCATAAAAATCGCATCCAATACGGATGTCCGAATAATTTATCACCCGAACTGCAAACGATCTTGCCTAAATGGTAATAACTGGAATCATTACAATCATCATCCTCGTCTTGACATGGCAAGCACCCATAAAAATGAACGCAAAAAAGAGCCCGAAGAATGCCTACCTACTACCGTGCTTCACTGACCCACTTAAGGAGACGCAAATAAATAATATTAAGCGGAGTCGATTTAAATTTTAATTCCTGTCTTGTGCTGCGTACATGTAAACTACCCACCGCTCTCGGTCTTGGTCGTGGTCTGCGTTCGAGGCGTCTGCCGTTTGGTCTGCTCGAGCCTCCGTCCACACTGTCCATTACATTCAAATAATGTTCATTGAATGGAAAGCAGATGCAAAGGGGTCCTAGCAACTTCTGGTTGCCTCTTTTCTTTTGTTCCGATTGTGCGTGAGCTCGAAATACAGTCAAATCTGTATAACAAGATTGTGAGCTCAGTGCACACTGGGTCATGAACAGAATTTAGCCAGACAAAACCTCTAGCGCTTTAGGAGTGCATTTTTTCGGGTTGGTGTCAAAGGAGACTTATCTTGAATTTGTTTGTTCTTCAATTTGACAATAAAAGTTAGTTGGAAATTTTGCCGCATAGGTGGCGCTGCGATGCAAACTTTTTTGTTTTGCGTCTCAGAGCTTTCGCGTCTTTGGCAATGTTTTAGAACGTGTAAAAATACGACAAGTTGTCGAAGACACCAAAGTTCTAGGACTTCAAATAACAAAGTTATGATAAAAAATGTGTTAATCACTTATATTTTATTTTTCTACTTTTTACGTCAAAATAGTGAAATTTTTCGTTTTAAAATCCATGCTTCGCTTAATTTTGATAACATAAATGTAGTGTATGAAAAAAATCTTACTTTTATATAAATAGTTGAACTTTTTGAACAAATTATTGTAAAAATGTCAAAATGTTTAACATAACTTTACTCAAAAAGTTGCAAATGTTTGCAAAAACTTATCAATGGTCCCAAATACGCTATATTTCATCTACTAAATGTAAAAGTTTGCCGGATGTATATTTTGATATACTTGAGATATCTGAATTCAAAATAACCACCTTTTTCATATAAATAGAATATATTTATTAATAATTTTATCATTGTACTACAAGATTGTTGACACATTGCGTCAGTCATGATTTATTATTCAAATACTTTTTGTTAGTCAGGTGTTTCAGTATCTAGATATTTTCATTTTCATTCTCTTTTCTCATCTCCAGCAACTGTCTAATTCGAACTTCGCTGTGGCCTGCTATAATTTTTTTTTTACATCCTGTTATGACCGTGTCGAGACAGTTCTCTCTGACATAAATCGCAAATCAGAAGTATCAAAATAAAAGTATTTGATTAACAAATCTTAACCTACGCAATGTGTCAAAAATCTTGTAGTATAGTGATGAAATTAATAATAAGTCCATTCTATTTGTATGGAAGAGATGGTTATTTTGAATTGAGATATATCAAAATATACATCTGGCAAACTTTGACAATTGATGGATGAAATATAGCGTATTTCGGAACTATGATAAGTTTTTGCAAAAACTTGCAATTTTTTGAGTAAAGTTATGTAAAAAATTATGATATTTTTACAAAAATTTGTTCAAAAATTCAAATATTTATATAAAAATAAGATATATTTTTCATACAGTACATGCATGTTATCGAAATTAAGCGAAGCATGGTTTTAAAAATGGAACATTTTACGATTTTGACGTAAAAAGTACTCTTATTAATGTTCGAATTATCTGAGCAGAATTTCAATAGAGAAACTTATAAGTAAATGTAGTACCGTGTACCTTTTAATTCCGCTCCTAAATGCTTATCTTTGATAGATACGCGTATTTCGACTACCACTTGCAGTCTTCTTCAGTGTCAGTTACTCGTATCAACATCTACAGGCGGATCCTGACCACTTAGAAAGATGGCATCTATCATTGTTTGAGCTATTAAATTCGAGATTTTGCCGCCAGGTGGCGCTAGTGAGCATGCAACTTTTGTTTGTGGTAATCTCAGAATCCTGTTCACTTATAAAGATGGCGTCTTCGGCGAAATCTTGAACTTCTTAACTAGAATAAACATTTTTTCCGAAGACGCCATCTTGCTAGGTGGTCAGAATCCTGGTATATACGCGAAACAAATGTTTCATGCTAACTACGGTATAGCCCATAAAAAAATGCAAAAAACATAATATGACGATGTTTTATGGTAGTTTTTATAAGAAAAATGTGAACGATACATAAATGTTATTCATTATTTGTATTGTTTAATCTGTTAAGACTCTGTTTCTCGCATTGGACATAAAAGTTGTCTCTAACCAAAGGAACAAATTCATTTAAAAAAACTGTTACAGACCTCTGTGTTTATGTTTAATTAAACTTTAACAAAAAATAAAGGCCTATCAAACCCATAAGACGAAAACGCCCTCAAAACTATGACCCCGGCAAAATATTTTATTATGACTAAGTATTAAAAACAGGTTCTCTAAGAACTCCTCCATTCTCTGATACCAAACGAACTAAGATTTTCAACAATAAAGTGTGATTTTCGAAGGTGGAAAGTTAATTACCAGAGTATACTGCAATCAGACGCTGTTTCTAACTTTAAGCGGACAAAACCTTTAAACTTCTTTGCTTTATTACATTATTTAGAACAGTAAGAAAAATATGACAAAAATTGTCCGAGATAGCGAAGTTATGTCAAAATATACTACAGTAATCAGAAATTACATTCACTCACAAAAGCAATGAAAATAACGCTTGTAGATACTAAATTCACGTTCAAACAATTTTTACATTTTTTATGGGTCCACTGTAGCGCCACCAGGTGGAAAATATCGAATCTCTTGACTAAAACAATGATAGTCCTTGAGCTATTGGACAACTTTGACAAACATTCTAAGGGTCTGTCTCAATTGGGCTATTAAAAATAATTCGTACTTAAACTTGACAGTTCGATAATTATTCCACCCCTGATTTCGATCTGTCAAAAATAAATCTGCTGCAGAGCAGACTTAAATTTGACAGATCGATAGATAATTTCTTTTTCGCTCGCTCGGGCGATCGGTGTTTGTTGTTTACTTCCAACATAATGTTGTTTCCCCTATCCGGTAATTCATCTGCGGTCGGACATTCCTGCTGCCTACCCAAGATCCAAGACCAGTAAAAGTAAGTTTAACGAAATATTCTGGCCAGAATAGCTTTATTTACGATCACTTTTTCTCAGTGACGGAACAGGTTGCAAGGGTGGGATGAAATCCTCACAACCAGAATTCTTTCCTGAACAGCTGGCAAGGTACTCGCAAAGCATTTCGACGGACAAAACATCTGGAAAGCAGCGACCACAGGAGACCTGATGATTTCCAGTATATCTCAAGCCGGAATCAACCAAAATAGTCTTCTCAATGTGCACCATGCAAGGACCTGCGGAAATTTGGAGTATGTCGAGCTTCTAGTGTCCAAAATAGAAGTCAATAAAGTGCATGTTGGAACAGGTTGGAACAAACGCCGCCAAGGCAAACTTTCTAGCCTGCATCAAGAAGATTATGATTGAGAAAGCTGAGTTGCTATTGGTGAAAAATCCCAAACCCCGTCTATGTGCCCAAAAGAAGTTCATCAGTTCTCTACATGTAGCCGTGAAACGGCGGAACTGAAGTCTGGTTGAACTACTCGTTGATAATCATGCGAACTTGAATGTTTCGGATTTCGCTGACGAGACGCCACCCCCACAGGATTAGAATAAGGAACCGTAAGAATAGGTACAATAATAAATGGAGTTTTCTCAGAATCCATGCAGGATACCACTCTTTGCAAGTAGGGCGTATTAGAGCCGCATTCGTATGCGAATCGAATGCACCACTTCCGACCTCGCATAGATTTAAAAAAAAAATCCAACTTCGGAAGCCATTTCTAACTTTAACCGCAAGCGCCGACAATAGTAACACAATTTTCCTCATTAAGGCTGACGATACATTGACGGCATATTTGCAGAGTCTTGTTCCCTAGAGATCAGAAATGTTGAACATTATTACAACATATCTCATATGTTTGATAAATAAAAAAAAAAACTATTTACTTGGCTTGGCTAAAACAGATACACTTCCAATGATTCGAAGCAATTTTCAACAGACAAACAAAATAGAATGAAGTATTTTCTTTTCACGAATCATCATAAATCATGATATCGTTGGTTCGGCAACTTTCGCGAATTGGACCAGCAAAAAATAATATTTGACAGTTCATTAATCGTTTTTAAGGAAAATTATTTTCGAACTGTCAAATTTAAGTGTGAATTTTTTTTAATAGCCCAATTGAGACAGACCCTAAGAGCTCAGGGTCCTGAGATATCCACAAAACAAAAGTTTCGTACACACTAGCACTGCCTGGTAGCGGAATTTTACTTGAGCAGTGTTGTGAGCTACGACAACATTTTGAAACCTTCCAGAAAAACTGGATTAGTTGAAGAGTATTGTTATGGTGCTAAGCGTTCAATTTTTCTATTCATCTCAAGTTTTATGGTTTGATCCTTTCTTAATTCTTCTTGACCAGTGTTGCCAGCCCATGAACATTTGCGCTTCGGCCGACTGTATGGCATGCAACACTTCCTTCAACTTTGGTGAACATTCGGTACCATTATCTTTAAAATTTATTGTTATCTGCATATCGTCCCCTTAATGCTACATCTAGATAACTCAAAATTTGTAGTTTTTAAGTTGAGTATGCCAAAGTTATAGTATAAGTTACGGAGTTATAGTATAAGTTACGGAAAAAAAGTTATAGTATAAGTTACGGAGGACATCAACCCACACAAATTCGCAACGGTCATCAAGTTCGATAATCAACCAAAGGTATCATCCGGTCACATCGCATAAGTCCACATCACCACCAAAGTCCAACCCCAGGCGAAGCCACGGCAGGTGCACCAAACGACGACGTAGCAAATCGACCTAGCAACAGACGGACCCCGGACGACGGAAGTATGCAAAGTATGCAAACTGGACTATAAACGTAGGTCAGCAGAGTAGGGCAAGTGTAGGTTTCATTATAGCATTAATTAGCCAATAAATTCATTCTTTGTTCAATCGTGGAAGTGATAAGTTTAATTCTTTTGAAAAACTGATCTCCGATAGCCCAATACTTAACTTACATTTTCAAAACTAGATAACTCAACGTAGAACAAACGTATTTTGTGCTAAAACTAGGTAACTCAAGTTACCTAGTTTGAGCTCTGAAATTTGCTCTCATGCCATTATGTAGATTTGTGTGCTGCAACTGGATATCTTATAAAAAATAAAGAAACAACTAGCTATTACGAAAACAACATGGAAAACTAGTCTCGGGTAGAGATCCCCCCGTCATCAATTGAACCATATAATGAAAACTTCGAAATTATTCAATGACAGCATACTATAAATAATTTATTAAAATAACTTATCTATGAGAAGTCAAATCATGACTGTTCATGCAAAAATAGATTTGAAAATATTGATATGAGCTTTGGTCAAAGAACTGCAAATAGCAATTTTATAAGATGTGCTTCATTTCATTGCATGCTTTTAGTTCAGGTGAAATTGAGCGTTTTGGACATAGATGTCAATCAAGAAACGTCTTAATATTTCTAGACCTTTTACCATTTACTGTGCTGGTCTTAACGTTCAGCATATCTGTTTTATTGTATGTCTGAAGGTATGGTCGTCAAAATAAAATAAAAATAAGTGTAGTTTTAGACACTAATGTGAAAATAAGTATGATTTCCTGCAATATATCATTGAAAATGAACTGGAATACAAATCATATAAGACCAAAACTTTTGTTCACGTTCAATTCAAATGGACTGCGAAACGCAATCATACTTTCAATTTTTTTATTGTTTTTAATTATGAGTGTTTGATCCAAACAAATTTTCAAATTCAAATGTATTGTTATTAATGTTTCCAAATTTGACGCACCGTCAATGATCGAACCTTTGTATTTGCTTAAACTAGTACATGGTTTAAATTTGTGTTATTTCACGAAAACAATGCTCACTAAAACAGTTGGAGAAATAATTTTTGAACATTATTCAGTACGGGAAAGTGTCTGGTGCCTGGAAATCATCTTTTTAATACTAGTTGCCATTTTGGTGTTGGGAATCATCTTAAAAGATATAAATTATATAGCATTTTAGTTATTTTTATGCATTGGCTTAAACTAGGTATCTTGGCATATGAAGAAATGGTTGAATGATTGTGTATGCTACAATAGATAACTCGCCAAATTTTCGAATTATGATTTTTTCTCGGCTAAAAATAATACTGATGCCTGAGTTTGTACATGATAGGAAAAAAAATAAGTTGATTAATGTATATATCATGACATGAAATTAGTGAAACACTGTGGAACGGAGAACCATGACCTTGAAAGATGGTCAAATTTTCAAAGTCGTTCATCTCAAAACGTCGATCTTCGAGTTATCTAGTTGTAGCATTAAGGGGACGATATAACACCCCCATATAATTGTCTTTTTTTATAAGAATCGAGCAATGTTGCCATCTATTACCAGAATATGAAAACTTGAATGGCCATTTTGGAAAGTTCTCATTCCATGCTTCAACTTGCCGTATATCTCGGCTGATTTTTTTACGACCTCCCGATTACGGTCGTAAAAAGAGGGTGGGGTATATGAGTATAACGATTTTTTTTTAAATTATTCATGATCTACTTGGAAAACATATCATCGGGTTTACAAACTTAAAGAATGATCTTTCATAACATTGCGTGCAAAGGTAATACCTATGCATGTTCATATAGATCAGTTCTGCCATGTCTTCAGTTCAACGGCTATAAAATGTCATCCAATAATTTAATAGAGCACAGGTATTTAAATCTGCACAATGTTCGGGCTTCATAAAAAAGCGATCAATGCTTTTATAAATGATTTTGTTATATTTACGATTTTTAACATTTTCATATATACATAATTTATCATATTAATGTGATCCTTGATTGAATTAGAATTTATATTTGAAATAATTTGACATATATGCCGTTCAATTGGCTAATATCAATAAATTGAAAAATGTGATACTAATAAAAACTACAAAATTCATATTTAAGGCATGCAATATTTTTTCCCAATGTTATGGCACTATCTGAAACCTCATGGCTCAATACTTTAATCAAGCATTAAGAGGTAAAAATATTTGGTTGATGTTTAAGTACTATTGAATATTGAACTTCAGTTATTTTTATGCTTTTAAACATGAAAAATCTTGTCGCGTCTTGTCACCGCCTTTTCGAATAGTAGGGTGCAGAACTACTTCAGCACTTCCATGATTCACTTTGGCATGGGAGTTTTTATCGACCGAATTTACTGAAATTTAGTAATGAAATGTACTTCAATACGACGCATAATGTAACCATATATGAGCTCCACAGTTTTTAAAAAAACCCCACTGCAGAAGTGATAGGATCTGACACATCAAAAAAATTCAAATAATTAAAAATCATGTCTTCAACTTTGAATTTAACACATAGTGTGTGTTTCCAGTATAGTGGAAATGTTTTCCATAGAAAAATCCAACGTTTTAACTCAAGAATAATTTTGGATAATGGCCCATGAAATTTGAAAATTCTGGTTCTAAACCGTTGATTTTAAAGAAAATAGTTCTATTAAAAAGTTGTAGCGAACCGTTTAGGGTACAAAAAAATACAACGAAAAAATATTTGATTTTTTACTATGGAAAGTTCACTAAATAAACTTAAATTTTAAACGTTTTTATATTCTTCATATTTTTTTCATGACAGGAAATTGATCTTTGGAACAAACTTACATGATAGAGAATTTTATTGATTTTTTTTCTTAGAACCAATTGCCAAACTCGCCTCGGCAACACTGTCGCATCTGTAGGTGTAATGGACCGTGACGTGAACAGCCAAGAAACGTCAACAGCAGTGAGCATGCATAAAAAAGACAATACACAACAGTCCGTCGAAGAAAGTGTTCTTTAATTATCAAATTACTATTATCGATCCACTTAAAGCTGTAAGGTTTAGTTTTTATTATTGTCAAACTATCTTCAAAGAACTTATTCTACAATTTACAGCAATCTACAGTTTCTAAATCTAATCCTACAAAATACTATTCAGAAATGTAAACCGAAACTATAAGATATTACAACCGTTAGTACGACACAAGTGAAATTGAATATTCACAAACTAATTATGTAACGTTCACTAGATCCACATTATTTGGAGTGTGAAGTTGCTGAAATCCAATACCACTTCCATATTTAGAACACTAAATTTGTAAGCACTTGAATTGAAGTCACCTGAATGAATTTAACAAAAATCCTATTCGTAGCTAAAATCACACTAACATAAAGAAAAGCGTTTGCTCAACGGAGTTGGAGACATAACCCAACAGACCTGAATCATAATGATAACCATGATCATTTCTCTAGAAGTAACCATGTCCGAAGTATTCCAAGTGTAATGCAAAAAAATAATAATTTTATTATAAAATAGGCCTTCTTCATTAGTTAACTGCGATTTTCCATCGAGATACAATACGTTGGTTGATGAAATAAAACCTCTTCTTTAGAAAATCTTTTGTTTTTGATTGAGAATTACGTTCAACTAATGAAAATGGCCTATTTTTTTGCATCAAACTAGAAATAAATCGAAAATGGATACTTCTGGAAATGTGATCATGAAAATCATTAGGGTTGAGAATCACTTAGAGATCCTAGTTTTATCATCAAATATTTATTTATTGAAAGAAAAAACTGAAAGTTAGAAAATCGACCTGAACTCGTTTCTAGAAAAAAAAAATTTGATTAAAAATGTCACCGTCACGAAACTTTTTCTCAAAGATCTATTTTCTGTCACTATACTAGAAAAAAAAATTAAAAGCAAAAAGGTTGTTGCGTAATTTGGACCTTAAGTTTTATTTTTGCATTTTTCATCTTGGGAAATATTTTCTTAGTTTAGTGTATATTTTTTCTTGTAGGTAGTTATCTAGACTACAGAAAAAATAAACACTACAACTTCTTCATAGAATATATATATAAGATTGGCCCCCAGCTCAGTATGGGAGAAAAATAAAGATGTACGATTCCACGGGGCACCCTCCAGGATTATTCCTAGGGGTTAGAGGAAGCCTTTCTGAAAAATTCAGCTCATTTTGTCGTTCCATGAGCTGACGCATTTGAATTGAAATTAATATGAGATTTTCAGCACATACATATGAGAAACAGCGCATCATCTACTGTTTGGTTTAGGGAAATTGTTGATCGCATTCAATTGAACCCAGAATGTCAAAACACTACTTGATTTAATAGCGAACAATATTGTAGAAGGTTGTATCATGATTAAAATTGATACAATTGGTGTTTTAACTATTTGAAGTAGATCATGCAATGAGCCTCTGTACGTGCCATAAATTCTTTTGTTCTCTTGACTTTACTTTTACTGTGTCTCGCTCTCTCTCACGGGTAGTTTGAAAACAGGGCGCACAGTAAAAGTCAAACGTTTTATAGCATGCATAGGCTCATACTGCTTTGTATTTCTTCGACATAGCTTGGTGGTAGCCATAAAGTGCATCATAGCCACCTATGACTCCGGGCGAGCTGCTGCCCAAGGCGCATGCATATAAGTGATTGTACGGGAGTGCTGATCTAAGCTTAACTTTCAACAACTGATAGGGTAAAGAATAAGAAATTGAATCCAGTTACAACATTCTGCAATTATGTTCATTAGGGTATCAACTTGTGTATCTGCCATTCTGGGCTCAATTGATCGCGATCAACAAGGATACGGGACGAAACAGTGACATAGGGTCAATTTTCAATATATTTTAGACGAATATTCCATACAAAATTCAAATTGAATGTGCCAGATGGTGGAGCAACCAATTGAGTTGAAATTTTGAGAGAGCTTTTTTCTTACCCTAAAGCTCATATCTAGGGGGTGCCCTGTTGAGTTTTACAATTTTTTTGTTTAAGGCCAGTCTAATATATATCCCAAAAATTAACAGGTATTGAACAAAAATATGTGCTTGGATAACATTTGAAAGGCATTAAATTCAAAACATCATGGAATTCCTTAGAGGAGTTAACGTTAATCCAAATTATATCAATCTGTGTATTTTGTATATCAATATGAAGCTATACAACCAGCTAAATTTGGTTTTGCTAACTACCTCGATGGTTTCTTTAACCGAAATTGCTCTGATGTTGAATTCAAAGTCTTTTTAACTCGATAGTCTTTTTAAACGTCGATTTATAAAGAGTTGACTGTATACTTATTCTGAAGTACGGAAGAGCGAAAGATTCATAAGCGAGGGCGGCAGATGATGTTGCATTATTTATTTCGCGTTGAAACGTGATAGATCTGGTGTTGTAGGGATCTTCCTATCCTAGCTACCAGCGGAATCTTATAAACCAATAATAGTAGGCTCTTATTCTTACCCAATAAAATCAATTCAATGCCTATATTTTGTTTTGAGCCAATAAAACTAAAAATAAAATTTGATTTAGCTATTTAGAACCATCTGCATATGCAAGTATCTGTATTGCTGTATATTAAAAAAATAGAATAGTGAATCACAATAAACGATTTGAAATTTATTCCATTCTCATGCGTGAGAATCTGGTGGTTCCTTTCATAGTCATGAACTTTATATTCACACTTTAACCTATTTCTTGTCCAGTTTCTTTTACCGGTAGATGCGGCTCCTTCGCACTGTGTCATAAACCGTATAAAAATGCGGCAGACTAGATAAACCAACTAGGGTAAATTGGAATAATGCGCCCCAACCGGGCAATACGCCTCATTTCATTTTCAAGGGATTGAGGGTTCTTTAACACGTAAGTATGATTACATATTTTAAATATCCGCGAAAAAATATGTAGCGCATATAAGATCTTTGGGAAGTACAAACAATCAATAAAAATACCAAAGATCTCGAAAATCAGCTTTTTAGCGCAAAATTTTGGGTCCGATAGGCAAGCCTCGTTGTAAATGAAGCCCATCCTTTACTATTGTACTTATTACAAAAACTTTTACAGGAAGAACTGGACTGGACCCTTTTAAGCTTAGCAAGTGGTGGAATTCTCCTTGGAAACATTTCTACAACGCTGCGGAACTTTTTCTTCGCGAGGTGCATATTGCCCGGTTTGTTTTGAAACGTCAAGATTTGGACCTTTTACAGAAAACGTCTTGTACTCTTTTTACAAGCTACCTGGCAAGGGAAAGTTGCATGCAGAGCATGGCCAACTAAGTAAATAACATTTTGACACCAAAAACTATAGAAGTAATGCATTTTCCACTTCGATAGAGCAGTTTTTCCTTAGGGGGGCGTATTATACTTGTTTACTCTATATCGAGCCCAAAGCTCCTACGATCGGTAACCAGTGGGGCTACTCGCTATGATGCGCGGGTTGCCAACCGGAATGATGATGTTGAATTAATCATGAATCTTATGCGTCTCTGAGCGACGATTATTCAATAGGCTGCGTGGTGATGCTTGGAGCCATCTAAGAATGCATATTTCATAGCACTACTAGATTCATGTTCTGCAGCATACGATCGAAGAGCGAATACGCATTTGAAGACGTCCATTGATTACGTCAACCTAATTGAGTGAATCTTAACTTTTGACCCAGTAACTTCTACCCTTGTTTCCACGCGTATTTGACTGAAGGACGAACAGCCCATGGGAAGATCGGGTTATGCAACACGGGGATATGGGATATCGAGACATGTGCTAAGTTTAACTGCATTTTTATTTTCATTTTTTTTAGGACAGAAAACATTTGAAATTTTTCTTTTGTCAGTCCGCCTCTCACAAGCGAGTGCTTCGTGAAGCCCAAGCAGGACAGTTCAGTTTTGCGTCGTCCGATAAATTTGGCTCACGGTTTCGCGCATGTTTTCGTCGCCGGAGATTTTTTTTTTTTTCCTGTTTTCAAGCGTCTTGCTGGGTAGTGCTTCGTGAAGCCCAAGCAGGACAGTTCGGTTTTGCGTCGTCCGATAGATTTGGCTCACGGTTTCGCGCGTGTTTTCGGCTCCTAAGATTTTTTTTTTCTGTTTTGGAGCGTCTTGCTGGGTAGGTATTTGGAAGGCACAAGCAAGACGGTTTGTTTTCGGGACGCCAAGAAGTTTTGCTGTCAGTATCAGTTTTGTGTTCAGTCGAGGATGGATTACCAACTGGTGAGTTCGTTTCATTCTTGTGATAACACATATTTTCTTGAAAGCGTTACTTTTAAGTAATTTTAAAACAAACTTTGTATGATTCGTCACTATAAGTGTCGGCATTATGTTTTTTTTCTTATACAATTTCAATATACATATATTTGTCTCTTTTATACGTTATTAAAAATTATCTTTTGAATTGTTCGACATTGTGAATGTTGACGTATTTTTTAAAACTTGTACCATATCGAGACAAAATGCACAGTATTACTCATATGTAATTTTCAAACAAACTATGTATAGTTCGTCACTACAAGTGTCGGCATTATTCCTGTTTCATATAATTTAAAATATATACATGTAATTTTCAGTTTTCGTCATTAATAAAAACATCTTTTGAATAGAGTAGTGTTTGATCCTTCGACCTTGACACTTGCTCCTGCTGGGGCGGGTGATGAGGGCAGGATCAAACATGTCGCGCGTCGGTAGTGAAGCGGTGAAAAAGTGATCGGTTCGTTAGTAGTGTTTGATCCTTCCACCTTGACGTTGGCTCCTGCGGGAGCGGGTGATGAGGGCAGGATCAAATATGTCGCGCGTCGGTAGTGAAGCGGTGAAAAAGTGATCGGTTCGTAAGTAGTGTTTGATCCTTCGACCTTGACGCTTGCTCCTGCGGGGGCGGGCGGTGGGGGCTGGATCAAACTTGTCGCGCGTCGTTCGCTCAGAGAAATGAAAAAGCGCCGCGGATCGCTAGTAGTGTTTGATCTATTGATCGCGTCGCTTGCTCTTGCGTGGGCGAGTGACGAACACTTGTTCGGCGTTTAATGCGATTATCGAATTATTTCGCGAATCCGGTTAGGCGTGATTATATCATGGCTCGCATCACCAAACATTGGTGACTCCCAGATCTTTACCTTATCCCACTAACCCAATATCCTCTCCATGACAACCGTGGAGATGCAGAGGTGATCTCGGTCTCTAGTAACAACGGTAGTCACACTAACATTCCTTCCCTTCCCCGATGACCGTAAGGACGTGGCCGGCGCCGTTATTGACTTTTAAATTTGAGCTCTCGATTTGTGCACATTGAAGAATGGTAAGCTAATCCCAAGCCCCATTCATTAATTCCCTGTGCAACTTCGATTGTTCTGGTCAATCACGGAGTAGCAACTACGAATTGTACGGTCATCTATGCTTATGCTTATGCTTATGCTTATGCTTATGTCAGTCCGCCTCTCACAAGCGTATAATAAACGATTTCTAAAGAGGTCGAGTGAATCATAGCCGGGATGACTCCCACTGGGCTCATCATCAAGGAGGATGTTCAATGCTTCAACTCAAGAGGTATCAGAGGAGTCCTCAACGCGTGTGAAGAGACAACGTTTAGAGGTTGGCAGGAATGGGATAAGGACCCAAAGGCTAATACCAAATGTGCCAGATTGGTATAAAAGAAAGCATGGGAAAGTGAGCTTTCACGTGACGCTGTTTTTGTCAGGACATGGTTGCTAAAGGCCGTACTGCATAGATTCGAGCACACAAAATCTCTTGCGTGCCCTGATGGCACTAGCCACCATCTCAACCGCAAAGGGTTGGAAGGAGATTATCGGCCACACAGGACGCCGACGGCAATACACTTCAGTAGGAAGCCACTCGCAGTGGCAACAAAATGGCGGATCCAACGATGGGTCGACGACAGCGAAAATATGACGCCAGCAGCAATGCTGCCTGTCCACTCAACCTGCACCAGCTTGCTGTTGGGAAAGGCTCAAGCTCTGACAAGAACTCGAGAATTATTAGCAACTCTTTCTGGGCAAGCAGGTAGCAGCGTCGAGCGGGACAGAGCAGCAACAAAAAAAAACAGCAGACAGGACTCCGATGGCATCAGCAGACACAACTTTCAGGAACCACTTTCGGATCACTTCCGAGAAATAAAACACTTTTTTTTTACTTTCTCCTCTTCATCGATGTATTCACTTCGAACACTTGATACAAACTGACAAACTGACTAAGGATGGTGTTTCTTTTATACAAGGTACAAAATAAAAAAAAAGGACAAAAAAAAACTAAAACATTCTGATTGGTTGCCGGTCGGCAGCGAATGGTCGCAACAAATAATGACGCTTAGTTTACAGCACCGATATAAGCTGAGTTCTGATTGGCTGATACATGCTGTAACGTGATTGGCACGCGTTCGATGTTGGTCGGTCGTTGTTTCTGTAGCAGTGATGCCATACGCACGTTCGCTACAGCGAACATACACCCCCCACGGAACTTCCCAGTAGATCGGCTTGGCTTGAATTCGGTGACGGTTTAGAACGGTTGTCCTCAATTGGTAGCAGTGAAATTTTCACGACGGATCGTCGATACACAGAGTCTCCCACCTTTACGTCTACAACCCTTACTAGACCATCTTCCCCAGGGTACACTTGGACAATCTTTCCCAATTTCCAAACCTGTGGTGGCAAACTCTTGTCAGTTAGAAGAACTATATTACCGGGTTTGACATTAGAAAGAACTGTGCGGTTCTTGGATCTTGGTTGCAAACTGGTCAAATAATCACGCTGTCACGACTTCCAAAAATGTTCACGCATTGATTTTAGGAGCTGCCATCTGGATAAACGATTTTGTTTTATACCATCATACGATGGTTCTGGAATCGCGTTCATGGGCCTACCAATGAGAAAATGGCCTGGAGTGATAACTTCATCATTGGGGTCATCAGAGGTCGAAAACAGAGGACGCGAGTTTAAGATAGCCTCGACTTGAACCAATAATGTAGAGAATTCTTCAAAAGTCAAGGGAGTGGTCTTTAGGATGCGCTTCAAGTGGAATTTTGTGGACTTTACGGCGGCCTCCCAAAGTCCGCCAAACTCAGGGGACTCTGGAGGAATAAATCGCCAATCGATTTCTTTATCCAAACAGAATGCTTCGATATTTTTTGTAACACTTTCATCTCGGAACATGACGAACAAATTGTGCAACTCAGTTTTAGCGCCACGGAAATTACTGCCATTGTCTGAATGGAGTTCCCGAACCAAACCACGGCGACCGATAAACCTTTGAAGTGCTGCTAAGAAGGCTGAGGTTGTCATGTCCGAGACTAGTTCTAGGTGGATTGACTTTGTCACGAGACACACAAAAACAGAGATATACGCTTTGACGATGATGGGCTTACGGTTTCCCTGTCGGACCAGAAAGGGTCCTGCATAATCTATGCCTGTGACCTCAAAAGGAACAGCGGGCGTCACTCGACTGGCTGGCAAATTGCCCATATACTGAGACACTGCCTTTGGATTAACGCGAAAGCACTGAACACACGACCTTGTTATTTTTCGCACGGCGGAGCGTGATCCCAGCAACCAGAAACGTTGTCTTAAAGAGGATAATAAGCCTGACGGTCCAATATGCAAATGTTCCTCATGGTAGGTTTTAATAATGAGGTCTGTTAAGGGATGGCGCGGAAGTATGTATTGGTGTTTCGACTCATAAGGCAGCTTGGATTTTTGAATCCGTCCACCGACTCTTAACGCTCCGTCTTGAAGAAACGGACCCAATGCTGCAATACGATTGCAAGGTTCACCTTCAACTCACCTGGAAGAGCTTCATGTTGAATCACCTTAACGATTGTATGCAAAGAGGCACGGAGTTCCGAAACTGTAGGCGAATTGTGCAAAATGCGATTCTCAGGGAGTTTTTGGCGGCAATTATGAATGAAGCGTTTAACATAAGCGAGAACACGCTGTAGCTTTCTAAATGAACTGAATCTGGTAAACAACGGCAACTTGTCGATGTTGAGGACGGGCGTTACTGTTACGTTTGCAGCTTTTACATCTGGTAAATCGGAATCGAGTATGTCGTCAACAGATTGAACATCGATAAGTGCTGAGCGCAAGAATGGAGGGCCGTTCTACCACATATCGTTAGTATTCAGAACGCTAGGCAATTGGCCACGTGAAATAATGTCGGCCGGGTTTTCCTTGGAGGGCACGTAGTTCCAATTCATGTGAGAATTTTCTTCAACCAGTGAAGCACAATTTGACTATCAGTCCAGAGCTGAACAGTTATGAAACTAACTTGCAGCGAGGCTAATACTTTAAGAACCAGTCTAGAAAGAAGCACGGCGGCGCAAAGCTCCTTTCGCGGTATTGTCATCTCCTTCACTGGAGCTATTTTCGATTTGCTGCACAGAAGTTTAACTGCCACTGAACCGTTTGATTGAATGCTTCGAACGTAGAGACATGCTCCAAATGCCATTTTTGAAGCATCCGAAAACCCATGTAGTTCTAGGACAACATGCTCAGGAAGAGAAATTGAACGAGGAATTCGAATTTCTTTCACATCGATGAGAGAATTACTGAACCTTAACCAAGACTCCAGAAGGATGCCATCCAATGGATCATCCCATTTGATACCAGCAATCCACGCATCTTGAATCAACTTTTTAGCCAAAACTACAACGGGAGACAGAAGCCCAAGTGGATCAAAGAGTTTCGCGATATTCGAGAACATGCTTCTTTTAGTGATTGGGAGGACTTGATCTGACAAAGCATTCACAGTGAAAAGAAACTCATCCTTTCGAGGATCCCAGATAAGACCAAGAGTTTTAATTACCTCATTGGCCGACAGTTGATCAAGGTGGAGTAATGTTTCTCTTTCTGAAGGTGGAACATCTTGAAGAATTGGCTCGTAATTTGTACACCATTTGTGAACGGGAAAACCACCCAATGCTAGCATATCTTGGGTTTGTTTTCGGATTTCTTTGGCCTCTTCGACGGAGTCAGCTCCAGACAGCACATCGTCTACATAGCAATCGTCATGTACAACGTGTTTTCCTAGAGGGTACTTGTCACCTTCATCATCACAGAGCTGAACTAAGGATCTGGTCGCTAGAAAAGGAGCTGCAGCCGTACCATAGGTCACAGTTGACAATTCTAGAACACGTAATTTTTCTGCTGGGCTTTCACGCCAAAATATTCGCTGAAGGGAAGTTTGATTCGGATCCACTCTAACCTGTCGATACATTTTTTGTATATCTGCGGTGAGAACAAAACGGTGTTTTCGAAACCTCAGCAAAATGCTTATCAAATCACTTTGAACAGTGGGACCCACTTGCAGTACGTCATTGAGTGATAGACCTGATGAATCCTTAGCCGATGCGTCAAAGACTACTCTAAGCTTTGTGCTCGTGCTATGCGGTCTAAGCACAGCGTGGTGGGGCATATAATACTTCAACATATCCGGATGGTCACCAATCTCAAAGACCTCTCTGCAGTGTCCCAACGACTCATACTCACGAATGAAATTTGAATACTGAAGCCGGAGATCGGCATCCTTATTCAAGCGTTTTTCCAAAAAATGAAATCGACGGAGAGCCAATGATCTGTTACTCGACAATTGAGTGAAATTGTCTTTCAATGGTAGTTTGACAATGTATCTGCCAGTTTTATCACGGCGATGATGTTTGCGAAACGAATCTTCACATTGCTCCTCTTGCTCAGAGCGAGCGCCCTTTACTTCAACTTCCTCAACTTCCCAAAACTGCCTGATGCTTTTATCGAGTGATGCCAGCGAAACCGAATGGACATGCTGACAATCAATTACCGCATCGGATTTTGCCGTAACTTCACCAGAAGCGACCCATCCAAGATGAGTTTCGCGGAACTCCGGCATTCCGTCGGCAATTGTCACGCTGCCTGTTTTCAACAAACTAAAGAAGTGTTGATTTCCGATAAGGAGATCAACTTCGGAAGGACGGTAAAACTCAGGATCAGCCAACTGTATACCACAAGGAATATTGAGATCAGACACGTCAACTGATTTGCTTGGTAGAATACCGGTAATCTTCGGGGTAACCAGGCAATTGAGAGTTAAACGGTAATCACTGTACATCGAATGCATGTTCACTGTTACGAATCGACTGGATGTACTCTGTGTATCGCTTACACCGAAAATATTCACACTGACGGATTTTCCTTCGATACCAAGTTTTTCAAACATGGATGCGGACAGAAGGTTGACTTGCGCACCGCAGTCGAGAAAAGCACGGCACGGCACGAACTGACCATTACAGTCGATAAGGATGACCTTTGCAGTCAGAAGCAAAACATTTGGCAAGACGGCAGGATTGGTGAGCGAGTACGACGAGGAGACTGTAGTGGATTGAACACAATCGCTAGGAGTTTGTGTCGAAATCGGCACCGTATTCTGTGCAACCATGGCACGATCATGAGAAGGCTCGGTCTTAGTGACCACATTGCTCTCGGATTTGGGAGTCTCATCATGAAGGAGGGAGTGATGGTGTTTGCTACATTTCGCGCATACTCTCTTGGACGAGCAATTGACTGACCGATGGCCATGACGCAAACAATTGAAGCAAAGGTTTGCTTCCTTTACCTTGGTTACGCGATCAGGGATGGACAGCTTTCTAAATTCCGGACACTGGTAATTGAAATGCGTTTTTGAACAGAACTGACAAGAAACAAACTTGGAATCTGATGCGGCAGTATGCACCTTAGCACCAGGAGGTTTATTCGAAACTTGTGGCGATTTAACTGGAATTTGTTTCGAGGGAATCGAAAGATCAGCTTCACATCTTTCAAGAACTTGGCACTGTTCTTTGAGGAATTTTAGAGTGTCATCAAGATTTGGTAGTTCTCCATGGGCAAGAGTTCGTTCCCACAATTTACGAGTGTTTGGATCGAGACAAGAAATTAAAACTTTGTTTATGATCAGGCCAGCAGTATTGTCGGTGGTTTGTTCCATAAACTTCAAACCTTCAATGTGCCGAGTACATGTATCAACTAACTCCCTTAGTTCTTTATGAGATTCCTTACCCATTCTCTTCATTGAGAGTAACCCCCCAATATGAATGTCCACAATGACCCTGGGGTTTTCATATCGCTCTTCGAGTATTTCCCACGCATGGGCATAATTGTTGTCGGCTAATGTTCTTGAGTCAATGATATTGGCTGCATCGCCAACAAGAGATTTTTCCAAATGATGCAATTTGATTGCATCTGAATCCGAACAACGCCCAACGATGTCCAAAAACATCGATTTGAAGCGGGGCCAACTTTCATACCGACCGTCAAATGTCGGTATGGGAGCTTTTAGAGGCTGCTGCTGCACAATTATTTGGTTTTGATTGGACGATGAAGGCTGGCTGCCAGGAGAGCCAACCGGCTTAGAACACTTCTCCATCAAACATTCGAGACGCATCATACACTCCGTATGAAGATTGTCAAACTCATTCAACTTAGCATCTTGTTCGTCAATTCTACTTTCGGGAATCAAATTCAAAATTTCCTTGTGCAGCGCGTTGTACTCAAGATAGTGAGCGTCTAGTTTTTTGGTGTAAACTTTGAGTAGTGGGAGACTCACCTGATTATCATCTTCGGCTTTCTCAAGGGCGTTGGAGATTGCTGTAACTTTGGCCTTCACCTGGCCACGCTGGTGCATAAGCGGCTTCACTTCATCCATCTTCGATTTACTTGGTGTTCGATCAACCGGCGACATCACAACGAGAGTAATGTTACTGCAGGGAGAGTAACATAAATCGGAAAATACCGGCTGATACAGAACAAACCAAGATGAGCACTTTACTTATCTTCTTTCGGAGCACGTTCAGTTCATTCCTTTGCTTTCACACTCATAGTCTTCTTCGATAGCACTTGAGTTGTTTCCTTCTTCAAAGTCAATGTTCAACTCGCACAATCACATCAAATCACTTCACAGTTCAGTTTTTCTTCTTCACATCCGGGATTGAAGGACCAAAATGATGGCACTAGCCACCATCTCAACCGCAAAGGGTTGGAAGGAGATTATCGGCCACACAGGACGCCGACGGCAATACACTTCAGTAGGAAGCCACTCGCAGTGGCAACAAAATGGCGGATCCAACGATGGGTCGACGACAGCGAAAATATGACGCCAGCAGCAATGCTGCCTGTCCACTCAACCTGCACCAGCTTGCTGTTGGGAAAGGCTCAAGCTCTGACAAGAACTCGAGAATTATTAGCAACTCTTTCTGGGCAAGCAGGTAGCAGCGTCGAGCGGGACAGAGCAGCAACAAAAAAAAACAGCAGACAGGACTCCGATGGCATCAGCAGACACAACTTTCAGGAACCACTTTCGGATCACTTCCGAGAAATAAAACACTTTTTTTTTACTTTCTCCTCTTCATCGATGTATTCACTTCGAACACTTGATACAAACTGACAAACTGACTACGGATGGTGTTTCTTTTATACAAGGTACAAAATAAAAAAAAAAGACAAAAAAAAACTAAAACATTCTGATTGGTTGCCGGTCGGCAGCGAATGGTCGCAACAAATAATGACGCTTAGTTTACAGCACCGATATAAGCTGAGTTCTGATTGGCTGATACATGCTGTAACGTGATTGGCACGCGTTCGATGTTGGTCGGTCGTTGTTTCTGTAGCAGTGATGCCATACGCACGTTCGCTACAGCGAACATGCCCCAATTGTGCCGGTGTGCACTGGCCCCTTCCCGAAGAAATACCGTAAGGTGGTTCCGGGGAGAAAAAGGTCTGAGACCAAGGGTAATGTCTGTACATTTTATACACCAATTGAGCAATTCAGCGAGAATATCTCACTTACTCAGGGATCTGCAGATTTCACCCATGTAAAATAAAACACGATATACAAATGCAAAAATTGGTCAGATGGCAAAGATAGGTCTAAGTAAATAAATGTGACAGTGCTCTTAGAATACCAAGCTGAATAGCAGGCTTTGTTTCAGAAGGGACGTAATACCAAGAAAAAGAATTAGAAACTTTTACAAACCGGAGTAATACAGTAAAGGTAATTGTTTGAAGTCACCACTGCACTATCCATTACAAATTCAATGACCGAAAATCTCGTTAATAAAAGAAAAAAAAATCCATTACAAATCGACAACATAATTAACAGCACTGCTGCCATCGACACTATAATCAAATTTGAGCAGAGAGATAATCCAAACCAATGTAAATCTTCCTCCGCCGCATACCCTTTGATGAACAGCTGGTTGCATCTCACCATCTCAAAGCAGGTTTCACTTGACCAGCATATCCGACATGGTCGATATGCATACAACGTTGGCGACGTCGTTTTGATTACTTGCCATGGTTCCTCCGAGTGTAAATAGTATAACCGTCCCTTGTGCATTTCCACACTTGCCGGTTCTTGGCACTTAGGTCACTTTTCCTCATTTAAGGTGACGATGAATCGAAGCCAAACCTCAAATTTTCAAGAGCACAAATCTGGAGAACCAAACATTCGTTTAAGCTGAAAATTTAATAGATTGGTCACTCGCTGGTGGTGACCAATCGATTAAGTTTTCAGCTCAAACGGGTTTTCGGTTCTCTAGATCCGTGCTCTTGAAAATTTGAGGTTTGGCTTCGATTCATCTTCACCTTAAGAGAACCTTTTCAGAACCGTTGCAGAAACGCGTAACGTACTGCCAGCAATTTACTTTTCATCCCAAACATCAGTCAGTCAGTGGCAACGGAACGCCAGCTCAGCCAGAGATCGGATGATGAGAATTTCGGGAAACGGTGGAAATTTCAACGACGTTGATGATGAGCAAAATAAAAATGCATGCGAAGAAAGCGAAGCATAAATAGGTTCTATAATTAGAATTTAGGTCCCTTTCCTCCGGTGCATCCGGCTGGCTGACTGGCTGGCCCGAATCGGTAGGAGCGAGCAGTAGGTCAGTGGTGGCCAAGTGATTTCGGTAGAACATATGCTCTTAACTCTGATCCCTCATTTATCTTTGATGCTTCCTTCATTTCTTTTCCGAGTGGATATTCAAAATAGTTCGCTTCTTCTGAAAGGGCTAAGATATGACATTAGGACCAATAATTCGTAATATGAAACAAAATTAAATGTATCCATCGATCGCTTCCGTTGGGGGTCCCCAAAATTTGGAAGTAATAGATATCTTGTACGGTGTGCAAATCGCGTTTGAATTTTAATTGGGAATCAATATGGAAATGTATTTATGTATTTTTGTATTACAAGGTGACCTAATTAAGCAATGGTGAAGGCAACCTTATGTTTCTCCGAGATTTCCAGCTGCCATCATTTTGTTTTAAGACTGAGGCCTAATAAGGCCTAATGGCGCATTATGGGTTTAACACAGTGTATTCTGTGCTTTTAAACGGCAACTTTTACTAGATCTTCTTCTTTTTGGCATTACGTTCTCACTGGAACAGAGCCTGTTCCTCAACTGAGAGCTTTATTTGCAAAAGTTGCCATTTTTGCATTCCTACATAATGTGGTAAGTACGATGATACTTGATGTCCAGGGAAGTGAAGGAAATTACCATAACTAAAATATCCGGTACCGACCGAGAATCGAACCCGGAAAACCTTAGCATGGCTTTGTTTTGTAGCCGCAGACTCTAAGCTATGAAAGGCATCCAAAAAATCCTAATTTAGTTGTTCTATATAAGGATAATAGTGTTGCCTAACACAGAGCATTATGATAAAAGAAAATAATGTAATGTTAAACATAAAATAAATAAAGAGATAGAAAAAAAATGTCAAAGTTTTCCTTATAAACGAATTTTAATAAAGGTAAGATTTGTTCAAAGATTATAACAGAGTTTAACAATGAGAAAATAGGCGAGGATTATTGGAACATATTATTTTTCATGGTGCCTATCAGTATTGCTAGTTATGGCATTCTTGTTAAACCTGCAACATTTGAGGGTGTTCCGAAAATCAGCACTCCGGTGCGGCAGGGTCACCTGATCCACCGTGTTTTTTTTATAGTAGGGTACAAAAAAGCTTCAAAAGCCAGGCCTGTTGTGTGTTGGCACGGTGTGGGACTCACGTTAGGCGTGCTTAACCACTAAAAAACTTTCCCTACTGCTCCTGTGCCTCGATCCCCCCCGGAACTACATCAGGCAACTTCATCGGGGGAGGGCTGTGCTCATGCACTTCTGTGCTCATGCACTTCTGTGCTCATGCACTTCTTCAATCTCAGCCTCTAACTGTTCTGCTAGTTCGCTGTTGGAGCGTTTTGCCCAATTGGCGGTTGAACATCTCGCCGGGACTTTGGACAGCTTTCTGTGCGACGACGCATACTTCCCTTGGGCTGGCCTCGCGTCAGAGCTCTGTTGATCTTCTACGGAGCTCTCTGGTCTTCACGCCATCTCCTTTGCAGCAACGACATAATCGCCGTTATTCCCCTGTTCACCGCATTCCAGGTGCTTTCATGCTGGCACATGTTCTGCACGATGTTGTCCGGATTTAGGACGTTTGCGGTTTCTGGCATCATCTCGCTTCGTATATCCGTGAATCGAGGGCAGTCGAATATAACGTGCTCCGATGTCTCCTCGATATTTGGACAATGTGGAGATTCTACGTGTCCGAATCTGTGCAGATATTTCCGGAAGCATCCATGGCCTGACAGAAACTGGGTCAGGAAGAAGTTAACTTCTCCATGTTTTCTGGTCGTCCACACCGACACGTTAGGAATGAGCCTGTGGGTCCACCTTCCTTTCTCCGAGTTATCCCACTCCTGCTGCCACCTGGCCATTGTGTCCAACCTAATGGTATTCCTCACATTCCTAGTGTCCCTTTGCTGGTAACATGCGATGTCCTCAGCCAGAGTGATGCAGATGGGGATCATTCCGGCGATAACGCACATTGCCTCCGATGATATAGTGCGGTAGGCGCTCGCAACCCGTATAGCCATGAGCCGGAACGTACCTGCCAGCTTATCTCGATTACGTTTGGTTCCCAATGCTGCAGCCCAAGCCGGGACTTCATACCTCAGTATAGACGATGATACGGTCGCTAGAAGACGCCTCGTGCTGCTTCTTGGTCCTCCAATGTTGGGCATGGTCCTGGCTAAGGTGTAAGCAGCTTTCGCTGCCTTTTCGCAGACATAGTCTACGTGGCTGTTTAAGTTTAGCCTGTCGTCGACCATTACTCCGAGATGCTTTAGAGAGCGCTTCGATGGGATTGCGTGCCCTCCGACGTTGATTTCCAACTGCTGTACCGCCTTGTAGTTGCTGACCAGCACCACCTCCGTTTTATGATGAGCCAACTGCAGCTTGACTCTAGTCATCCACGATTTGATGGTGTCTAGCGATTCCGCCGTCAGCATCTCCACCTCCTCCGCAGTCTCACCAGTTATCGCAAGAACGACATCATCTGCGAACCCGACGATCTCGACTCCATTCGGCAGTGACAAGGTTAGCACTCCATCGTACATCATGTTCCACAATGGTGGACCAAGTATGGATCCTTGTGGAACTCCCGCCGTGACTTCAATTGACATCCGTCCCTGGTTTGTGTCGTAGACCAGTACCCGCGCACGAGATGACTGCCCGAATAGCATCCACCGTCCAAGTCTTTTTACGGAATCCGAACTGCCTTTTCGACAATCCGTTCTCGCCTTCCGTGTAGATCGTCAGCCTGCCGAGGATGACCTTCTCCAAAAGTTTGCCAAGAGTATCCAGCAAGCATATTGGTCTATATCTGAGACGAGACTCGCGAAGACGGTCTTCTTTTTCTGTGATTGCTGAGTTTTTTCTTATTCCACTTTTTGTTTATGCCAATCATGCGCAAGCCGTTCAAACTCTCACGTGAACCTCTCAGCAAAAAATGATTGCGTTTACATCACATCGAATCATAAACAGCCTTTTGAGTGAAATATCATGCCATCAAAGACATTAGAAATAACTAATCTTGTGTTTAGTTTTCACAGCAACTTTGGAAAAAACTGCTCCTTCGACTGAGGTTTTTAATAACAGTTTATTGAGAATACAATATTTTTCAATTTTGCAGCCATAAAAACGGCGGGCTGAATTTCACGTTTCGTGACAGCGGAATTTGGGCTGCGTATGACGTTGATATTTTTCCACTTCGCGAGTCTCTCTCAGGCAAGGTTGCTTATCATCACAACAAAGCGAAAATCGCTGTGTTGCTCCATTGTCGGAGATGGAGAAGTACCACAAGATACCGGTTCTCTTTTCGTACGCAAAAGCTTCTCTCTCGCGAAAGGGAAACCATCATTCTGTTTTTTGCATCTTCCACATTCTCTCGCTGCTCTTTGAGCTACCGCCGTTTGCGAACCGAACATGCGTCACTCAGCGTGCTGCTCGTTATTGTTCGATTTTTACTATGCCCGATCTATCCGATGACTCCTTATGGAAGAGTTCCGTTTGTCAGGAGTGCAATTTACCACTCGCGACGAGCGTTTACTGCGATGCGGCACATTGAGCTAGGCGTTCGAATAGTGATATATTTGAGGCGTTAAATAAGAAGTCAACCATGTTGTCTGTATGATATGCTGTAAGTTTGTTAGTGTAAAATTGGGATGAAATTTTTATAACAGAACAACACATTTTATGGTAAATTTTGTTATATCTTGAAGATAGATTTTTCGATCAATTTCTTCGACACTTGACGGATCAGTAGTCGCACTGTTGTACTTTATGCAATACAGTTGTATCAAACCACGCAAAGACCGGGAAATAAAGCGCCAAGTGAGATCGTTTTTGTTTTGAAATATCTTAATCAGCAATAGTTCCACAAAAAATGGTTTATTTATACACTTATAGCAGTGACAATTGGGGGTGGTAAGGGCACGGACCTGGTGTAATGGTTAGAAAACAAGCCTCTCACGCCAATGACCTGGGATAATCCCATACCTTTCAGCGTTGTAAAATTCACGAATTGGCCCTTATATTGATTTGAACAACCGGTAACGTCGAATGTAATGGAAATTCGTTACCGCCGTTTTTCTTCGAAACAGATCGGTTCACTGTATAGTCCATTTTACAAAACGACAACACTGATGATATTGCTGTTACTTTCAAACGTTACGACACCGCCTTCTGTCAAAATTTCATTCATAAAATAAGCGATCAGCTGTTCAAAAACATCTCGTAAAATGGACTATTCCATAGATATAGAGTACATTCTCAAAATTGGTGGTGAGTCATTTGGCCTGATGTCGTTTGGCATATGGCCAAATGGCATGAAGCCGATTGGAATACAGGTCATTTGGCGTAACAGTCGTTTGGCATAAAGAGTCTAAAAAAAGTTTTTTTAGGTGGAATTCATATCCACGTTTCTCTTGAACTTCACTGACGATTTCAGGATTGTTTTGGAATGAATTGATGCAAAAAATATACATTATCTCTCAATTCTATTCTCTTGGATTATCTAAGGTATGCTATGGATTATTTAGTATGTATCGCGATTACCGAAAATTAGGAAAATATTACAATAAGTTTTTCATTATTTGACCATAGATCACACTTCTTTCAAAAATCAACTATTCCTTCAAGCAGCGCTGTTATAGAAAAGTACAAGTGGACGGGATTCAACTTAATTTTGGGTTGTTTCAACGCAATTCCGTAGTTGAGCCCAATTACTCAGTTATGGCTAACTTTTCAATAGAAAAAAAACTAGTGTGTTAAAGTTAAATTAGTAGTTTTTTTCTCTTAAACATACTTTAATAATCCCTTGCATAAATTTAATAAAAAAAAGTGTAGTAATTTTCCAAGATCCCCACTAGGTAGTTTGCCTTTCATTCCATTAGAAAAATGTGTTAAAAATGCAAAATTGAGTTTTTACAATCCAAGCTTGAGAAAAGTTTGTTTTACTCAAATTTGGGTTATTGGGCCAAAGTATTCCCATTGGGTAGATGCAGCTCTCTCTATTTTACAACATACGTATGGAAGAAAGAGAATACCGAGAGATTTTGGGTTGAAAGTATCATCGATATACTTAATTTTGGGACGTAGACTCAACATTTAGGTTAACTATTTTTTTTTACGTGTAAACTGTCCTCGTAATTAAAGTTATGGAAGCTGTTAAGGTTTTAATCTGAATTATCCTGAATCTGAATTCTGAAAAGTCTAACAAATTTACCTGTCCAGCATATTAGCAAAACAAACTAAATGAAAGAAACCGATAACTTCAGCTATTTCAATGATTTTTAACAACACATTCACTGTTTATAATTTCTTTATGTTGCAATAATTTTGGCGGTCCATCTTTTACTGTTCAATTATACACTTTGCCTTCTGTCAAACACATTCTTTGTTGTAAAATATTAAGGTAAGTTTTGTTGTTAAATTTCATTTTTTAATATTGCTAGACTAAAATTCCATTCAAAGCAAAAAAAAACAACCCGGAAAATCTTCGACCAGACCGGTATTTGAAACCGTCAAAGATTTCATAAAAATTTGCGTTTAAAGTGAACAGTTTTAAACATTGGTTGTTTCTAAGCGTGTTTTTATTTTCAATTTGGTGTAGTTAAATCACCTATGAGGAGCTCGGCATTTGTTGGTACCGACTTGTGCTCGACAAATCTCCGAAAATTCACATCGCTTGACATCTCGTCAGAAAGGTTTGCGTAGCACTGGGTGCAATATCGGTAAAACGCATTGAAAAAGTGTGTTAATTATTAAAATTGCAGCAGAAATGGTCGGTGTTCAGACAAACCCGACTAGATGATATTTTGGCCTTCTAAAGATACGTTCAGGACTTTATCAATTCAAATTTTTACGACGTTCTTTCGATAAATATGTGGCATCAAATAATAAAGTTCCATTATCACTGCAAATGATGCAAATATTTAGATACACCCGATTCTGTTTTTGCACGGATTTTTTTTACACGGCCGTGCAAAATAAGTTTCCATACATTTTTTTCCATCAAAACCATATGAACCATGAATCATGAAACGTCGAGAAATGGTGTTACTTTTTTTGCACGGTTTTTGAAATTTTGAACTGAAAACTTTTTTTGCACGGTACGTATCCCCCGTGCAAAAACAGAATCGGGTGTATATCACTTGCCTGGGGTACGTTTTCGTAAATATTTTACTTATTTAAAAATTATTGAAAAATTTTGATCTGGTGGTGATTTAATAGCTCATTATGGAAAACGACCATTATACCAAACTAGCTTATGCCAAACGGTCGTATGCCGAACGATTTAATGTGAAGCGAGATATAATCTTCAAAACTTGCTGTCCTTTTCAATCTTCAAATCAATAAAATCCTGGCTACGCTATGGTTTATCCTAAGTGTAAAATGATCAAACAATGAGTGAGGGTATATTGTAAAATGAAAAATATAGCCGAAATTGAAATTAAAATTTGTAACAAATACCATAGTGCAGTGTAGGAGTCTCAAAAACGCTGGTTAATAAATAGTCAACATGATTGCTATCGAGGTTGCTACGGTGCTTGGTTTACATTGGTTCCCTCTCCTACCCCCCATTTATTTTATTTTCATACTAGTTTATTTTATAATAATTATAATAAATATAATAATTACAATACGTATTATAATAATAATCAAGGAAATACCATTTTTGACGCATATAATAGAGTTTCAATGCTAGTAATGAACCTCTTAGTAGCTGAAATTCATTCTAGACGCTTTTCTGGAATGATATCTCAGACGCATATACGTTTTGTGGAGTCTAACAACAAGTTCAATGTTTTTACTTCATACTTTTCCAGCGAAATATGCATTTGAAAAACTGTTGTCCGAATGCCCATTATGGACCCTCCCGGGGTCCTTAATAGGAATGTTTACAAATTTGACGTTTTCTATTATGGACCCTTCATTTGATTCCCAACAATCGGTGAATTTTTTTTCCATAAATTTTATATGGGCTGAAATGCGTCTAAAAACGGGATTACCATGGGTTTTAGTATGAAAAATCGCTAAAAGGTAAAAAAAATAAAATTTCACCGTTGGAATATTTTAAAACCTTGCGATTATAAAAATACAACTTAAACACTGTGCGCTAGCGAGAAAAAACCCGATGGTCGTTCGAATTTTTTTATGATTTATCGGCTTAGACAAAGCGTGCGGAGTTGATAAAATTGCAGAATCGGATCGGTTTGGTTTCCTCACCGTACTTAATTGTCATCTCATGTTGAACAAGTGCGGTAAAGACACCAAATCCGACTAGGCGTAATCCCGCACGTTTATTCACAAACCAGCATTCGCACCAGCAACGCTATATGGTTTTGATCAATTTGTTACACATCCTTCCTTCCACGGCAGCAACAATTTTCCTTTCCAAGCTCTTACGAGCCGGTCCCCAACGACTCGCGGCGAGCGTTAGCCAAAACTCGCAGTGAGCCGTCATTGCTGCTTGCACTCTTCCCCGATCGCAACATTCCCCGAAGAGTTGTTAGAATCGAGCCAGACTGAGCCGCAAATCGCGCAAACACTCTTTCCGCAGAAGGCTCTCACAAGCCTCCCGACGATGCTATCGGTTCACTCATTCGGGAATAATGCTTTGCTCTCGTTTTTCCGAACGCGTTCAGAAGCGGCAAGCGATTTCGAGTCGTTCGAGGCAAGTATCAGTAACCTTGCTCTCAGGTCTATATGAAGCAGGATCTCCTGGCGGTTTTCCCAGTTTTGGCAGTAACACCAGCTTCTGCACCTTCCATCTGTCTGGGAAGCAGCCTTCCGCTAGACACTTCTGCAACGCTGTCCTGAATATGTCTGGGAACACCAAGATTGCTGCCCTTAGCGCAACATTAGGGATACCATCTGGTCCGGGAGCTTTGTTCAGCTTCAATCCTTTCGCAACCGTTATCAGCTCGGCGTTAGACACATGTATACCGGCATTTTCCTCATCTACGTCAGCGTACAGTGTGGGCGGCCACGCTGTTGGAGCATGCGTAGGAAAGAGACCGTTCACTATCGCCTTCAGCTTGTCGGGACACATTTCAGCTGGGGTAACTGGGCCCTTGATCTTCGCCATCACTCCTCGATAGGCGTTGCCCCAGGGATTTGCGTCAGCTTCCCGGCACAACTCCTTGTAGCAGTTCGTTTTACTCGTCGATATTTCCCGTTTGAACGCGGCTCTGGCCAGTCGGTAGGTTACTTTACGCTCTTCCATGCTGGCTTCGGATCTAGCTCTCTGCACGCGTCTTCTGGCTCTTAAGCAGGCTGCGCGAAGGGTGCTGAGTCTGTCGTTCCACCAGTATGCAGGACGCCGTTGATTCCTTGGCTCCAATTTTCTCGGCATAGTTCCGTCACGCTCTCGCCAACGCTTCTGTCAGCTCTCCTGCATCCATGTTTGGAGCGTCGCTGTTTGGGCGTAACAGCTACACACGAAGATTTCGTTAATTTTAACGATCACGAAGCCCTCGTATGAGCGTTCGACTACTTCTTGGATAGGGAATCGGCCCACTACTTGAATTGCCGTCGTCTCTGCTCTGTCTGCTACCCAATTGCCGTTATCGGGAGGAACCCGATACGGTTCTGCACTGATCGCAATGTCGCACTTTGTTTCTGTTGTCGACTGCCACAACAGTTGTTGTGCGGCTTCGCAATGATTGAGGTTCACCTTCGTTATCTCCATCATCATTACTGCCCTGCCTTCTGATATTTGGGCACTTGAAGCCACCCGTCGTATGGGCGTTACCTTCCTCCACCTTACACAGCATGCACCTAGGTGTCTTCAGGCAGTCCCTGCCAACGTGACCTTTTTCACCACATTTCCTGCAGTGTTCGGACCTGTCCGGGCCTTTGCAGTTTATTGCCCGGTGGCCGAAATCCATGCATTTGAAGCATCTCTCCACCGGATTTGTCTCCCGAGGGATCAGTTTCAGCGGGCAAACCGACCATCCCACCTTGATCTTACCAGCCTCGACGAGTTTTTTCCAGGTTGCATTGAGATAACAGTGCACCCCTCACGTCGTCTTCTGTTGTGATCTCGTCCAGTTTTCTGCATTCGATCACTGCCTCCTGGGATAAAGCTCTCACACTTGCCTTGTTGTCCAGCGACTTCGCGACGAGCTCTCGGCAGGTCGAACTCTTGATCGACGGATCTTTTTTAAGCTCAAAGAGCATGTCACCTTTCTGGGTGCGCCTGGTTCTCACCACGTTTTCACCCAGCTCCTTAAGCTCTGGGTCCTCCCTCACTCTCCTGAGAATCGCCGCGTAGCTTGTCTTATCGCTTGCCTCAATGACAAGAGCATCGCCCCTGAACCTCTCGCGAGGTGACCGTCGCTTTTCTTTCTTCTTCGGTTCCTTTTTTGCCGCTTCCTCTCCTTACGAGCTGTATTCTTCTCCTTTTGACCTTTCACGGTGCGCCATTCACTGCCGTTATGCTCACTGACGCACTCATTGTCGCTTCTCTGCTTTTTGGGATCTTCCTCCTCTCCTGGTGTATCCCTCGTTCTTTTTTCCGAGCGGGTGGTCGGATTGCTCCTAGGCGTCTCCTGTGCAACGGCTGTTGCATTCACCGAAGTTAATGCTTTTTCTGCTTTTTCCGCTCTACTCCGCAATTCCTTTTGTCCGCGTTCTGCGGCTGTAACGGCAGACTTAATGCTTGTGACCAGCTGCTTGATTCTGAGGTGGACGTTGTTTTTCGTCTTGACGAACTCATAGAGTTCATTGACCTTCCTCTTTACTTCCGACAGCTCCGACTTCTCTTCGTTCCCTCCACTAGATTCTCCATCCAAATCGATTATTTGCTCCATTCGATTGGGTCCCCCCTTCGGGCCGCTATCTCTACTCGTTGTAAATAGTCGCCTCTTGTGATCCCATGGTTGTCTATGCAAGCAGGGAGGCCATGCTAGGGTTGACACAATCCTTCATGGGGGTTGTGTTCAGAGCCGGATCGGCGTAAGTCACAATACGATTAATCTCTCCATATCTCGATATCCTACTTATCTCGTTATTTCCATATCTCAATATACCTAATCCTGTTGATTTTTTGTTCACATTTTTTTTCTCTATACCTATGTCGATATGAACAGTATCAAAGGTTAACCAGATTTAACCAATTCAGAACAATTTGGAAAGTCGAAATGAAGTTTGTTTGTTTATTATTTTCCTAGTAAAAGAGTGATTTTCAATCAAGTGTGTATTAAATTAATGTTCTTTGTCTCGATCACTCCCTATCTCGGTTGTCCCTTCGATATCGAGATGTGGAAAGGTGGCTGTATATCGTGAAGCTAGTGAAAAATTTAAGTAAATTTCCTATTTCATGTACAGTTTGATATTAATTCATCCCTAATTTGTATTGAGAAATCTCCCGGAAATGTCGAGCTCTACAAACCTCCCCGGCGCGGCACCATCAACGACGCAACAGCATCCAGAAGGTGTAAACTAGAGATTGGCAAAATAATCGGTTCCTATCAAAATATCCGTGAGTGCGCATCGTACACGAATTCTCTCTGCACTTGTAAGTTTTCTTAAAAACTACCTAAAGCAATAAAACAGTACTTTCCAGTGCTAAAATTAAAACGGTACTTTTCAGTGCTACTAAAACAGTACTTTTCAGTACTATTTTTTCTACTATTGATTCCTTTACGATCCTTGTTTGGACCCGTGCCTTCGATTTTTCGTTGGGCCCGTTGGCGAAAGCTAGCGGTGGTAATCCTTCTTGGACACCGTCTTGGGAAAAACCTCTCGAAGGTCACGTCTTCTTTCGTTTATTAATTAAACATGGTATCAACAACAGTCAAAAGGAAAGGTGAATCTCTGAATTCACTTACTTACCTTACCAGTCAGGCTAAGGCCTGGGTGGCCTCTGCTGTACGTAGGAGACGTCTCCATTCGACTCGGTCCATGGCTGTCCGTCGCCAGCCACGCATTCTGCGAAGGGTCCGCAGATCGTCCTCAACATGATCGAACCATCTTGCTCGCTGCGCACCACGTCGTCTTGTGCTGGTCGGATTGTTTTCGAGAACCATTTTCACCGGGTTGGTATCCGACATTCTGGTGACATGCCCAGCCCACCACGGCCTCCCAATTTTTGCGAGGACAATGGTTGGTTCTCCCAGCAGCTGGTGCAATTCATGGTTCATCCGCCTTCTCCACGTTCCGTCTTCCATCTGCACTGCGCCGTAGATGGTCCGCAACACCTTCCGTTCGAAAACACCAAGGGCGCGTTGATCCTCTGCACGTAGGGTCCATGTTTCGTGCCCATAGAGGAGTACCGGTCTAATCAGCGTCTTGTAGATGGTCAACTTCGTGCGATGGCGAACTTTACTCGATCGGAGCGTTCTACGGAGTCCAAAGTAGGCACGATTTCCAGCAACGATGCGTCTCTGGATTTCTCTGCTGGTGTCATTGTCGGCGGTCACCAGTGAGCCCAAGTACACGAATTCTTCGACAACCTCGATTTCATCACCGTCAATATGAACTCGAGGTGGGGGGCGTGCCGTGTCTTCTCTTGAGCCCCTCGCTATCATGTACTTCGTCTTTGACACATTGATGTTCAGTCCGATTCGCCTAGCTTCAGCCCTTAGTCGGATGTACGTGTCCGCCATCGTCTCAAAGTTGCGTGCAACAATATCAATGTCGTCGGCGAAACCAAGTAACTGAACGGACTTTCTGAAAATCGTGCCACTGTGTATATCCCCGCTCTTCTTATCACACCCTCTAAAGCAATGTTGAACAGTAAACACGAAAGGCCATCACCTTGCCGTAATCCTCTGCGAGATTCGAAGGGACTCGAGAGTGTCCCTGATACTCGGACTACGCACATCACTCGCTCCATCGTCGCCTTAATCAATCTTATCAGTTTGTCCGGGAAACCGTATTCGTGCATAATCTGCCATAGCTGTTCTCGATCGATTGTATCATAGGCCGATTTAAAATCGATGAATAAATGATGTGTGGGTACATTGTATTCGCGGCATTTCTGCAACACCTGGCGGATGGCGAATATCTGGTCCGTTGTTGCTCGTTCGCCCATAAATCCTGCCTGATATTGTCCAACGAATTCTCTAGCAATTGGTGATAGACGGCGGCATAGAATTTGGAAGAGTACCTTGTAGGCGGCGCTCAAAATTGTGATCGCACGATAATTGGCGCAATCCAACTTGTCGCCCTTTTTGTAGATGGGACACACGACACCTTCCATCCACTCCTCCGGCAATACTTCCTCCTCCCAAATCTTGGAAATAACCCAGTGCAGCGCTCTTGCCAGTGCATCACCACCATATTTTAGCAACTCGCTCGGAAGTTGGTCCACTCCAGCGGCTTTGTTGTTTTTCAACCGTCTAATCTCCGTTTCCACCTCTTGAAGATCTGGAGGCGGAAGTTTTTCGTCGTCCGCGCGTGCTCCCAAAATTATTTCCGTGCCACCTCCGCTACTGGCCACATCACCATTAAGGTGCTCGTCGTAGTGCTGCCGCCACCTTTCGACCAACTCACTTTCGTTCGTGAGAAGATTTCCGTCACAGTCTCTGCACATGTCGGCTTGTGGCACAAAGCCTTTGCGCGAACGGTTAAGCTTCTCGTAGAACTTCCGTGTGTCTTTAGCGCGGAACAGCTCTTCCATCGCTTCGCGATCTCGTTATTCTTGATGGCGCTTTTTTCTTCGAAAGATCGAGTTTTGTCTGTTCCGCGCCTGTTTATACCGTGCCTCGTTCGCTCTCGTGCGGTGTTGCAGCATTCTCGCCCATGCTGCATTCTTCTCATTCTTCAACTGCTCGCATTCGCCGTCGTACCAGTCGTTTCTCTGATTCGGGGCCGCTGGACCTAGTACTGCTGTTGCGGTACTACCTATGGCGGATCTTATGTGCCTCCAGCCAACTTTGATCGGCTGCCTTGCGTTGATCGGCTGCCACCCGATAACGCGTTGTCGCATCTTGTCCAACACTATGAAGCCAGTTCTTAGCTCATTTGTGGTGCCACAGCTTTGATAGAAGGTAGCCGCTCGATGCCCGCTTTTCCACACCTTCTGTCCAGTCCAACAAAGTTCCTGCAGCGCTACGATATCGAAGTTACGGGGATGTAGTTCGTCATAGATTATCCTGTCGCAACCTGCGAAACCAAGTGACTTGCAGTTCCATGTTCCAAGTTTCCAATCGTAATCCTTATTTCGTCGCGTGGGTCTTTGCCGATTGTTCCGGGTCGTATTATCTCCTATGTTATTCGCAATAAGGTTTTTTACGGGTGGCTTATTGGGCCTACGCCAACACTCCTGTCTCGCCGGAGCGCCATCGTGCCAGCTCTGTTTAACGTCCCAACTAACACTAGGACGATCGCGCTGATGGGACTACCACCTCTGAATACACTACTTTCTTCCAAAAAAGTGGGTTAAAAATCTGTCACTACACGTGGAAAAAATGGAAGAAAGGACTTTTCCCGGAATGCGAACTTTCTTCCAAGGGTGAAATGAATAATTGTACCGAAATGAGCAATCAGTTCGATGCTTTAGACAAATTTTCCGAACACCAAATCGAAGCAGCCTCTAGCCCAGGCTCTTTGATTCAAGTGAGGAAGCAAAGAGTGTCGCCTATCGTGGTCAGTTGTTCCGAATTTGGGGGATTTAGGTGGAAGATCTTGAACTCCATGAGGGGAATCAAGGTTTCCTTCCAAATTGCAAAGAAAGGAGACTGTTACGTTTTGCCGGAAACTGGGCTAGAGACTGCTTCGATTTGGTGTTCGGAAAATTTGTCTAGACTCTAGTACTCTAAAGTACCGTTTTTAATTTCAGCACTTAAAAACACTCTTTTTGTAGCACTAAAAAGTACTGTTTTATTGCTTTAAGTAGTTTTTAAGAAAACTTCCAAGAGCAGAGAGAATTCGTGTAAGCACAGCAGAAAGTACGATGCGCACGAGCGTGCCGGAAATTCTTAAAGATCGCGAACTTTTTCTCAAACATCTTGAAAAAAGAAGCACTTTTTTTTTACTTATGACGACAAAACTGAACGTTTGTTCAAAGTCGTCTTGAAAGGTCTCTCAAGTGACTATAAGTCACCTGAAGAGATCAAAAATGGAATAAATGATTTACTTGGTTTTTTCCCAGTCCAAGTAATCATTATGAAAAAGAGAACCCAATCTGGCATTGTTCGGAAAGGGCTTTCTCAAGAATATTATTTAGTTCATTTTAACCAAAGAGAACTAAATAATATTAAAGCTTTAGAAAAAGCTAAACTTATGTTCGATGTCCGTGTGAAATGGGAACATTTCCAGAAACCTGGAGGAATTTACCAGAACCCCACTCAATGCCGTCGGCGACAAAAGTGGGGTCATGGTACAAAAAATTGTCGCATGAATGCAAAATGCATGATTTGCGGGAGTTCTTCTCACGTCTGTTTAGTGAAGGAAGATACCACCAAGTTTATTTGCTCTAATTGCGGGGCCAATCATAAGTCAATTTTTGGAATTGCCCTTCACGCTAGAGAGTCGTTGAGGCTCGTGCCAGGCAGATGAATGATCCGTTACGGTAACGGTCGTTTCCGGAATTTCCCTGGTAGAGTATCGTACAATACTCATTTTTCAGTTAACGATCGCTTGATCATGAATCATACCCATCAGGAAGATCATAATCATACTCATTCACAAACTAATTTTAACCCGCCGTTCGAATCTTTTAATTTCGAATGTATCTACCTACGGTAAATCCTTTGCCGATATCGTAGCAGGTAATTTGAACTCCTCCCCTATTCGTACTTTGAGTACCCATTCTATTTGTTTCAAATCAAATGGAAAAAACCCTACCGACACAGGTAACATCTACTTCGCCTCTTCGTCTATCGAAAATTCTAACGGAAAACCATCAAATGTACCCATTTCAAGTGATATGTGGCCGGGGTTCTGCTAAACCGCACCAAGTGCCAAAATCTTTATTCCGAGATATTTACTTTAAAGTATTTTCCTGTACTAGTTTATCGCGGATGATAATTTTATTTTTTTATCGCTGCGATTATCACATGCGATTAACAGTGTTAAATAAGTACACCGAGATTAAATATACTGGTGAATAATCAAAAATTAACTATGTAATTGGATTTCATTAAACAATATGAAGCACTCAGTTCACTCTGGCTGAACAAAATTTGAAAAATATGGTTCTTGGTTCGGTATGGTTGGATGTGTTTCACAGTTTTCAACAACACAAGTAAAATTGGAGACAAATGATGTTTATCATCACCGTGCATGTTGGAATCCATGTCACAAGTGTTTATGGGAAGGATTCGTATGTATTGAATCAAGGTTCTCACGTGTTCATACATAGATCCTAATGAATCTATGTTTGGGTAGTGGCTACGGTTAGGTTAGCTCAGATCAATCTTCAGCATAAAAGAACAGTAACGATCAATCTTTGCAGACTCATGCAAAATGGTGCAGCCCAAGTGGCGCTAGTTCAAGAACCCTACTTTCGTAGAGGAAACTTCTATCTAGGTAACCTTGTGGACCCAGTTTTTGCTACTTTCAGAAAACTTGAAATGGCAAACTCGCGCTCCATGCCCCGCGCATGCGTGCTCGTAAATAAAGCAATCGTTGCTACACTCATTTCTGAGTTGACGACCAGAGATGTATGTGCTGTCACAATTGATGTTTCTGTTGGTGACCTCAACAGGAAATACGTCTATTGTTCGGTATATTTACCACATGATGAACCATCCCCAACGGATGACTTCAAACGAGTTGTCGTACACTGCGTAACAAAAGGCCTTCCGCTGATTGTGGACAGTGATGCCAATGCTCATCACATCATCTGGGGCAGCGCAGATATCAATTTGAGAGGCTCCAGTCTGATGGAATACTTAAGTAGTACAGACCTTGGATTACTTAACATAGGCAATCGCCCAACCTTCATGGTTTCTAATAGAGAAGAAGTGTTAGACATAACGCTCTGCTCGAATAGAATCAGTCACGAGTTGACGAATTGGCATGTATCAGATGAGGAATCATTATCTGATCATCGCTACATCTTCTTTGAACATTCAAATGTAACTGCGCAGACTTTGCGTTTTAGGAATCCCCGATCAACAAACTGGGAACTCTATATTGAATTGGTTGCGACCAAATTTCATGGATATTCTCCGTCCATTGAAAATCCAAGTGATCTGGATGATGCCGTTGATACTACAACATCCTACATTATGGAAGCTTTTGAAGAAGCATGTCCTCTGCGGTCTGTAAAGACTACAAGAGGGACCCCATGGTGGAATTCCGATCTGACTAGACTCAGGAAACAATGTAGAAGGAGTTGGAACAGACGCCGTTCAGCTGGATCAGAGTCGTTCAAGTCGGCTCGCAAGGCTTACAAGAAGGCTCTTCGTTCTGCTGAACGATCTGGTTGGAAAAACCTTTGTACAAATGTTTCCAGTTTGATTGAAGTCAGTTGGCTGAACAAAATCCTTGCAAAATCTAAGGATTTCCAAGTGAAAGAAAAATTCGCTTACCTAATGGTGACTTCACTTCTTCTGACGAAGAAATTTTAGAATGTTTATTCAATACACACTTCCCCGGATGTGTGGACATAGCATCTACGGATGAACCAAATGTCTTTTCATGTAGTTACAAGTCTCTGGCCTCGGCTCGCAGTATCGTAACTAATGAATCGATTCAATGGGCACTTAATAGTTTTGCTCCTTTCAAATCTCCAGGAGCGGATGGGATTTATCCTGTTCTGCTCCGAAAGGGATATGAGATTATCAAACATGTTTTGAAAAAGCTACTTGTAAGCAGTTTTGCTACCGGGTATATTCCCAGATCCTGGCGTGATATTACTGTAAAGTTTATCCCGAAAGGAGGACGTGCGTCGTTTGAAGAAGCGAAGAGTTTTAGACCAATCAGTCTGACCTTTTTTCTTCTGAAATGTCTGGAACGCATTATCGATCATCACATCCGTGATGTTTATTTGGCAAACATGCCTCTTCATGTGAATCAACATGCTTACCAATCTGGAAAGTCCACTGTGACTCTTTTACACAAAGTTGTATACGATATCGAGAAAGCATTCGCTCAGAAGCAATCCTGCTTGGGTTTCTTGGATATTGAGGGTGCCTTTGATAACGTGTCTTTCGATGCCATATTGGAAGCCGCACGAAACCATGGGCTACCTACAATGATTACCAATTAGATTCATCAAATGCTCAAAAACCGACATCTCTTCTCGACATTGCGTCAAGCAGCGATTCGAAAATTGAGTGTTTGCGGATGCCCCCAAGGGGGAGTCTTGTCACCACTTTTGTGGAATCTCGTAGCAGATACGCTATTGAGGCAACTCAATAATAGCGGTTTTCCAACATATGGATTTGCCGACGACTATCTAGCTCTGATAGTTGGTATGTGCATAAGCACCCTATTCGACCTGATGCAAAGTGCTCTTCAGGTAGTCGAGAGTTGGTGTCGCCAATATGGCCTTTCGGTTAACCCGAATAAAACATCTATTGTTCTGTTTACGGAAAGACGAAACCGCGATGGAATTCGACCTTTACGTCTTTTTGGCACTGAGATTAATGTGACTGATCAAGTAAAGTATGTCGGAGTCATTCTAGATTCCAAACTTTCATGGACACCTCACATTGATTTCAGAGTCAAAAAAGCTTGCATTGCCTTCGGTCAATGCCGGCGAACCTTTGGTAAAACTTGGGGCCTCAAACCCAAATATATCAAATGGATTTACACAACAGTTGTTCGACCAATATTGGCATATGGATGTCTTGTGTGGTGGCAAAAGGGCGAAGTGAGAACAATCCAATCAAAATTGGGCCATCTCCAAAGGATGTGCTTGAAGGCGATGTCTGGTGCGTTCTCTACAACTCCCACAGCAGCGCTCGAGGCCATTTTCGACGTTGCGCCACTACACATATATCTTAAACAAGAAGCACTTTCTTGCTCTTACCGTTTATGGGTACTGGATCTACTGGAGAAAAATCCAATGAATCGTAGATCTACACACACTTCGTTGTTTCCACTTTTGGTGAATTGGGACAAAATTGTCCTTGCTCCAAGTGATCTCACAATTGCTTGTAACTTTCCTTACAGGACATTTACCACACAATTCCTTTCACGGGAAGAGTGGACGTCTGGCTATTTGGAAAGAAGTATATCAAACAATATAGTATGTTACACTGATGGCTCCCTCCTTGAAGGTGCAGGAGTATATTCTCGTGAGCTAAGGCTGAATCAGTTTTACTCACTTGGTAGAAACTGCAACGTTTTTCAGGCGGAAATATTTGCCCTTATGTGTGGAGTGCAATCAGCACTTCAACAGCGCGTAATGGGTAAAGTCATATACTTCTGTTCAGATAGTCAAGCTGCTATAAAAGCTCTCGCTTCGAAGGTCGCTCAAGGTCGAAGCTTGTTATCGCATGTCGAACTCAAATTGAGGAACTGAATTCAGTCAACTCTGTAAACCTTGTATGGGTACCTGGCCATTCTTCCATCGTTGGAAATGAATTGGCTGATGAGCTAGCTCGCGATGGAGCATCGCATGACTTCATTGGCCCTGAGCCGGCTATTCCAATTTCGAAGTGCTGGGTGAAGCTTCAGATAAATTCTTGGGCGGCAACTCAGCACAAGCAATATTGGAATAGTTTGGAGTCATGTCGTCAAACAAAATTGTACATTACTGAGCCATCCCCAAGGGTGGCGAAGTATTTATCAGATCTGTCAAAGCAGAATTGCAGTCTCTTGGTCAGAGCGTTGACAGGCCACTGCCGACTCAACTATCACATGGCAAATATTCAGCGTGCTGACTCATTTGTGTGTGATGGTTGTGACTCCGATTATGGAACTTCGTATCACCTGATATGTAACTGTCCAGTTTTTGCACAAATGCGATTCCAATTACTTGGTAAACACTTATTAAGTGAAACTGAATTCAGAAGCCTGAATCTTCAGGACATTCTGTTATTCTTAACCCGCTGTGGTAATGAGCTATAGGCTCTCTTTACGCCCATGCGTTTTGCAGTGCCCTTTTTAGGGCGCTGTTCGTACCCATTGTGGTATGGAGCTACATGCTCTCATTTCGCTTATGCGATCTTCCCTCTTCAAAGGACCCCACTCCTATTTCCTCCCATCTTTCCCTTCCCTTTCCTCTCCCATCGGGTAGATGATGAAAAAGGCTCAAATATGGCGACGGCACATATCTCCCAACTGGTGGGGAACGTGCCGTTGGAGCCGGCCTTCTGATACCTGTACTAGTTTATCGCGGATGATAATTTTATTTTTTTATCGCTGCGATTATCACATGCGATTAACAGTGTTAAATAAGTACACCGAGATTAAATATACTGGTGAATAATCAAAAACTAACTATGTAATTGGATTTCATTAAACAATATGAAGCACTCAGTTCACTCTGGCTGAACAAAAATTGAAAAATATGGTTCTTGGTTCGGTATGGTTGGATGTGTTTCACAGTTTTCAACAACACAAGTAAAATTGGAGACAAATGATGTTTATCATCACCGTGCATGTTGGAATCCATGTCACAAGTGTTTATGGGAAGGATTCGTATGTATTGAATCAAGGTTCTCACGTGTTCATACATAGATCCTAATGATCGAAGAAAACCATGAATTCGCTCTGCCAAAGCGCACTAAGTTGCTCCCATTTGGTGCTCTTTTGCTGATAAAGTTCACAGTTCAATGCGTGAAGTGTTCACCAGGAATCACCATCTTTTCAGATGTACATTGATCTGCTGATGTTTTTCTGCAATATAAAAATAAGCACAGAATCTAAAAGTTGTTTGATTTCCATCACCATCGGATAGAACACCAGAAAAAAAAAATTTCACCGTGATTCGAACTCTTGCCTTCTGAGTGGTAATCTAGTGTGCTACCACTAGGTCATCTTCACTTCTTGAAGGAATGGTGATAAACTTGAATCAAATAATGTGCAGTTTGTTTGACGGGGTTTGATGGCGATAATGCCATTCTCTGAACAACTAAAGCGCACCAAGTCCACCTGAGTTGTTCACACAGCATCAGATTAAAGTAATTCGTTTTTTTCATTACGGCTTCTGTGTGGTTTGATAAACATATTATAAAACAAGCTAGTGCAAGTATGTATTGCATGTAAATGCCTTTACTCCATGTCTAAATGTGATTTTCAGATAAACAGTACTTAGTGCGTTGTGGCTGGATAAAATTTGAAAGAAAATGGATCAACGCCACCGGAGCTATATTTTATTTTATTTAATCAATTGCTGTCCAATTTCACTGGCCTCTGTTTCTGTGAGTTGCTTGGAATGGATAAATTGTAAGAATATAGAAGGAAGTTGAAAATATATAGCTTTATATCTGAAAAACGAATTCCCTCTCATGACGTGCGTTGGATTATGGTTCGCTCTGGCTGAACAAAATTACAGTTTTACATGTCCATCTAAAGAAATTTTTTGATGTAAGATTACAAGAGACTGTTCAAATTACTTGATATTTTTATGGTAGAAAGGTAATGATTATTTGAGTTCTCTGGTGTAAAAAAGTCGATTCGGGAAAAAATGGCACTTGTTGCGGTTTAGCAGAACCCCGAACATGTCTGCCTCTGATTTTAATTTTCTAACTGAACAATTGAATCTAATGATTGATACAATGTTCAAAGCCACCAGTATGACTGAAGCAGTCCAAGTAGGTGTAAAATTTACAAATCAAATTGTTATTGGATTACGTTTTTCTAATGGATCCAAAAAATAATATAAATATGTTAAATTGGAATGCTTGTTCTCTGAATGGTAAAGAGGACGAGCTGTTTAATTTTCTTACAGCTAATAACGTGCATAAAGCAGTCATTACTGAAACGTATGTATATGAAACCTGGATCTAAACTGAAAAGAGATCCTAACTTTTTTGTTTATCGTAATGATCGACTTGATGGGGCATGTGGGGGAGTTGCAATCATCATTTATAGACGCATAAAACATCAACTGTTTTCGTCATTTGAAACCAAAGTTTTTGAAATTTTAGATGTTTCAGTTGAAACACAACTTGGTAAATATACTTTCATAGCTGCCTATTTGCCTTTTCAGTGATCTGGTCAGCAAGTTAATTTGCTCCAAACTGACTTGCGAAAATTGACTCGCAATAAGTCAAATTTCTCAGAGTAATTCTAACGGCAGAATTTTATTTGATGAGTGCTCATCAGGATATTTCTCAATTCAATACCCTGATAGCTCTACATGTGTATCTTGATGTTAATAGTTTTTTACAAACAAAACTTGATATTGACAATGCTCTTGAAACATCAACAAATTCCATTGTTGAAGTCAGTTGGCGATTCCAAAATGTGATGTAAAATTTGAATCCGTGATTATAGACGATGATCTTAAAATTTTGATCCGTCTTAAAAACGTGAGGAGAAGGCAATTTCAACACCAACTACTAAAATTATATGACAGGATTTGCAGATAGAAATCAAGAAGCGTTCTGCACAATTAAGAAACAAAAATTTTGACAATAAGTTTTCTCAATTAGACCCTGGCTCTAAGCCCTTTTGGAAATTATCTAAAATCTTGAAAAAAAAACCTCAGAAGCCAATACCGGCATTGAAAGAGGAAAACAAATTATTACTAACTTATTGCGAAAAAGCTCAAAAACTTGCTATGCAGTTTGAAAGTGCGCACAATTTCAATTTAGGACTTTCTAGTCCAATAGAAAATCAAGCTACTCAGGACTTCGAAAATATTCTCAATCAAGAGAACGTTTTCGAAAATGCCAGTGAGACTGATTTGGAAGAAGTGAGAACTATTATTAAAAAAAAAAAAAAAAAAAAAAATATGAAAGCTCCTGGCGATGATGGAATTTTCTACATCCTCATCAAGAAACTTCCAGAAAGTAGCTTATCATTTTTTGTTGATATGTTAAACAAATGTTTTCAGTAAGCATATTTTCCTGACAAATAGAAAAATGCTAAGATTGTACCAATTTAAAACCAGACATAAATCCTGCAGAAGCATCTAGCTATCGTCCAATCAGTTTGCTTTCCTCCATCATTAAACTTTTTGAAAAGGTTATTTTGAACAGAATGATGGCCCACATCAATGAAAATTCAATTTTTGCCAATGAACAGTTCCGATTCCGCAATGGGCATTCGACCACTCATCAACTTTTACGGGTAACAAATTTGATCCGTTCCAACAGATCTGAAGTGTTTGGCATGAAGATATGATCGTAAAATTAAAAAAAAAGTTTTCCAACATACATTGTTAGAATAATTCAAAGTTATCTGCCACTTCAAGTTCATAAGAACTCCAGGTCCGAAAGACTTCCTGTAAGGGCTGGTGTTCATCAAGGCAGCATTTTGGGACCAATATTATGCAATATTTTCCCATCTAAATTACCAGAGTTAACTCAGGGATGTCAAAAATCTTTGTTTGCGGATGACACAGGCCTCTCCGCCAAAGGACGAAGTCTGAGTGTCATCTGTAGTCAATTGCAAAAAAGTTTGGATATTTTTTCTTCATACTTGCAAAATTGGAAGATTTCTCCTAATGCTATAAAAACTCATCTAACAATATTCCCACATAAATCAAAATCTCCTTATTTGAAACCTTCAAGTAGACATGTTTTCACGATGAGAGGGGTTCCAATAAATTGGTCGGATAAAGTTAAGTATCTAGGGCTCATGCTAGATAAGAATTTAACTTTCGAAAATCACATTGAGGGCATTCAAGCCAAATGCAACAAACATGTAAAATATCTCTATCCTTTCATTAATAGAAAATCAAAACTTTGTCTTAAGAACAAACTTTTGATATTCAAACAAATGTTCAGGCTATCCATGTTGTATGCTGTACCAATATTGACTAGCTGTTGTAATACCAGGAAGAAAGCTCTGCAAAGAATTCAAAATAAAATTTTGAAAATGATTCTGAGGCGGTATAGTACCAAAAAAAGTAGAATCTCTAATGTTGAAACATTGGAACAAATGTCAAATAAAATAATAAATAATTTCAGGCAAATATCGTTACAATCTTCTATTGCCACGATTAATGCGTTATATATTTAGGTTAAATTAGGTTAAAAAAAATGTTCTGTACTATATGCAGGTAAAATCAACTCATCTGTAAAAATATGAACTGCTACGGTAAATGAAATGTAATGCTGTTCACCAAATGCTAATAAAAGCTAAATTTTGTTTTACCAAATTGGGATGATAGTGTTGTCTAACACAGAGCCCCTTTATAAAAGAAATTAATGTAATGTTTGGAAGGATACTAATAAAGAATTAAAAATATAATAAAAAAAAATAAAACTCCTGTGAAGGAATTTATACAAATGTGTATAAATACAAAAATGATATCTCTAAGTGCAAAACAGTTTGGCAATGCAAGTTGCTTAAGCCTTACCTTACATCTTCCAATATGTAGAAAAGTTGTTTGAAAAATTCTAAACTTTACTTTTGCGAAATTTATGGTTTCAATAGAGTTGGGTGCTTGAATAAAAAATGTAGAGCGGTCACACTATCACGGGTCATTATTCAATTTGAATAACATGCGGAACAGAGTACCGAATTATCATAAATAGTTGACCCTTAATAATGTGATCAGTGTACATTAAAGCAGGTTTTCCATATAAAGTTACATACCAATTCCAATCGAGATGCGCACACACGTCGACAACACCGAATCACACCCAAAATTTGCTCAGCTGTTTGGAGCTCCACAGGGACCAGAAAAACCTTGATCTGAAAAATATAGTCACGTTTACCCACCCTAATACGACATCTCACGATTGACATCTTTTTCATCGATCGACAGTTGATGAGTTCAACCATAAAGCCTTACGAAGCATAATCCTATTACACCGGAATCAAAATGTCACCGGCAGCAACCGGGCAAGGCTAAAGTGCGCTTTATAATGGTTCCTATTGTCGAAAAGTTTTACTATTTGGATTTGAAGTGAAAGTTTAAAGCGTTTCCCTTCGCGCGATTCCGGCCAGTAGTAGACGGCGACACGTCATCAGGGTACGCACATTTCGCGTCTCCATTCAAATTGGTCGTCGGTGGACAAATATCAGAAGCCAGTGCATGAGACCCCCGAAAACTGAAACGCTACGTTGTGCTGACAAAAAGCATTTACGGGCGGAATGGATTTAATGCCGGTGCGTGCGATGGATGGCTGTATGACTCATGGAACTCGCGAGATGGAGAGCGTAATTGAGTGTTTGGAAGTTTCATAATTTACTAAGAACTAGTGATATGGCATAGCTGTATCTGTATTGGATAACTATTTTCTCAGTTTTTCACTATCAAAAATGTGCATCTTCAAGGCCAAACAATCTTTGTCAAGCTATCAAAATATCCAAGATAATTAGGGAGACACAGGGCAGGTTTGCCACCTGGGACAGGAGTTCCACCTCCAATTTAACATAATTCAAATACTTATTCTACTTTTTAACCGAGGATAAGCATGACTGAAGCTCCAAAAGCGGTTTGTGCAAATACTTTGGAAAAATATACCACAAAAAATAAATAAATGTCTGAACAAAGGTTTGTCTTTTTGGACTTACGAGCTCCTTTCAGTATAGGTATTCAGATTTATGGAGTAAACCAATGCTAATCGGAAACTTTAAGATATACTTTAACTTTAAGATCAAACAACTATGTTCTGTTATGTTAACAGTTCAACGATTAAAGATGAGAGCTTTCCATGCCAAAGTTGCCATTTTCGCATTCGTGTATCGTGTGGCAGATACGATGATACTCTATGCCCAGGGAAGTCAAAGAAATTTCTATTACGAAAAGATCCTGGACCTACCGGAAATCAAACCCAGACACCTTCAGCATGGCTTTGCATCCGCGGACTCTAAACTGGGCAATTTTACCCCATGAGTGCAGCTTTGGCCACTCTTCCCAAACCTTTTGTTGCACGCACCTCGAACGCGGTTCATCGAAAATGAAAGTTGACATTTGCATAAAAGCTGCGTGTGTTCATATTTTTATGTTCCTGTCGAACCACAACCCTCTGCACTTAAGGTGATCCAACGCTGGTTGTATTGCTAGCTCCTATATTAATGACATCCCAACGGACATCGCACCTTTTCAAACAACGCCATCCCTAAGATATCCCTGAAAAAGCGAAAATCTGCTTGTCAAGAGTCAACGAGCTCGCAATTCATTGCCATCGCTGGCTGACTGCTGCCACTGGGTGTGATTTATGTGCTGCGCGTAACGGAACATTAATGAGTAAGGTAGTGTTATTTTACTTTGATTCTGTTTTTGTTTCTTACAGTTCAGCTTTTGGCACCATATGCCAGAAGATATATTCTAGCAGCAGTACGTTATAATAACACATAGGGGAAGAGGTGGTAAAATGAACACCTTAAGGAAATCACCTTGTTTCAGATAGAAAAACGAGGAATTTGTATAGTGCTATCGCACAACATCGAAAATAGGGATGTAATCTATAGCAGCGACATGGATTCAGACTAAAATAGCTAAATTTTCACATATTTTCATCGCTATCAAAAAGCGATGCAAATGTTCACTTTACCTGCACTATGTGGCTAAAATGAACAGCAGTTGGTGGTAAAATGAACATCACGCAAAAAACGTGAGCAAAACAAATTTTGTCTGAAAATTTGCATTGTCCCACCGAAAATATATCCATTAATTATTGTAACCCATTCAAAAAGAATTCTAAAGGTATCAGATTTGACATCATATCATAACGATATTCACCTCACTAAAAAATCTCAAGCCTTCCGAGCTTAAAGTTACGTCAGTTCTAATTTTCAAACGTGGTTTTCTAAAATCTTAGTTTTCGTTGATATTTACACTTCAATTGACCTACGTATCAACTCGAACACTCAGATTTATGCTCTAAATCGTCCGTGCGTGATAAAAATTCATCGAAATTTGTTTTTTCTCGGTAAAAGTAACGGTGTTCATTTTACCACCCCTGTTCATTTTACCACCACTTCCCCTACCTCCCAGTACACAGGCCCGTAATAATGAGCTATCCTTAGTGCATTCGCGATGCATCATATTACAGTTGGACGATGTAAGAATTATTCAATTCAGTTTAGGGGCTGTCCATTGATGACGTATGGGGTTGTTTGAGAAGAAGGATTTAAGATTTGTAACATAACACACAATTTATTTTTGATTTTTCTACAAAACAAATCTTTGGACTTTGGAGACTCATCAAAAATGTGTAACGTAATTTATGAACAGCTCCTTATTTGCATGCCACGAAAGCAATGTAAGACTCTCATTATTATTGTTCACTTGTACAAATACTTTTCAACAACACTTAGTCGTGAGAATGGCGCATTAAAGTCTTGGTTAGATCTTTACACAGAATAATGCTTGAATCACTTTTTATAATTTGAATATTGGTTTAACATCCACATTTTATGCAAGTTTGTAAGTTTTTCGCTACATGTTTACTCGATTTGGATAACGGTGAGAAAAAATCTTCTAAAGTCTCAACACTGTGTCATTCAACTGTGATTTTTGGTATTTATTAGTCAAATCATTTTTAAAAATGATGCAAAAGGATGATGCAACGAAAACGAAAATAAAACGTCTTATTATGAATAAGCAAAAAAGCAATTCAAAATGGATTTTTAAAATTCAAATCTAAAATCTTTTCAAGCTACTTGGGCTCTAAAGCAGAAGTTTATTACACAGAAAAAATGTAATTTAGTAATATGGTGTGATGGGTATTAATGAGCAATTAGTTTAGACTGACTACTCCGTGATTGATCGAAGTCAGTGAATATGCACAAAGAATCAACCAGAAGTTTGGCTGAGATTGGTCATAATCTTTTTCAGTGTGCATAGTTCAGTGCCTCTATTTATTTTTGGCCAATAACGGCGTCGGCCACGTCCTTGCAGTCAGGTGGGTTTGGGGGAAGGAAAAAGAATCTCTGTAGGTATCTTTAAAGAAATCCTTAGTTGAAATTTTATATGAATCTTTGAAAACAATTTTAAAAGAAGTTCATTTAAAAAAAATATGGGAATATATGAAGAAGGTTTTGATTGCATTTTAGAAGACGTTTTGACCTGGGATGATGTCCCAGAGAAATAAAAACTTGATGGAATTAGGTCTTTCTTGAATATTTTCTCAAAGAATTTTTGGAGTAATTTAGATAGTTTCTGAAATAATCTTTAAAGAAATTACATTTCTTTTGTTCTACTTGGAAAAATCCAGGTTGAATTTTTGAGGTATTCCTAACAAAATTCGTGGTGAAATTTCGTAGGAAAATTCGTTGAGAAAATCCTTAGGAAATAATCACTAAATAAACTACTTGAGAAATTTCCAAAGTAATATATGAACATTTGGCCTCTTTTTGATTCCTCTTAGGTCTCTTTTTTTCTGGCAAGATCCCCTGAAAATATCATTAGAACCCTTGGAAACAGTAGAATTTTCTAAACTCAACTCTGTGCACAAAATATTTGCTAACGTTTGTCCTACTCATAATTTCGAACGTGAACGCGCTTCTGGTGGGGAGGATCGTTGGGTCACAGGATTCACTTTGATAAGTGGTTAGACCATGATAAACAATCATTTGTGAAATATAAACATGCTGGTAAATATATTTTTTAGTAAATACCGAATGGTAGGAAATTAATGCCAACACATGGAGTGACGAACCATTCAAAGTTTGTTGAACAACTACAGTAACGCAACATTCTTACCGTTGTCAGGCCATTACGTAAAATATGAGTATATATCAAAAAATGAGTAGTGATATCACAATTTTTTTTCTGCACATTACTCATGCACTCACCACGTAATCCTCGCATGACATGACATTTGAGAAAATGTAAAAACATTAATTAAATGACGTTGATTGAAAAACCTCGTCGATCTATACATGTTATTACTGAGACCCTTAAAAACAGGGGCGCAGCGCCAACATACAGTTGACATGTTAACTAGTCAACAGGGCTGGTTGCGGCTAGTATCTTAAAATATTAACTAAGAGACCTCATGCCAGGAAAACGTGATGAAAAGAGACTAATCATCAACCAATTATCTTTCAGAGTGCGAGGAGATGGAACAGCTGTGCCGGTCTCAAGAAACACGTAAGTTCTATCAGAAGCTCAACGCATCCCGCAACGGCTTCGTTCCGCTAGCCGAAATGTGAAGGGATAAGGATGGGAGCATCTTGGCGTGAGGTGATCGAAAGGTACAAGTAGCACTTCGATGAACACATAAATGGCGCTGAGATCACAGGTAACGAAGGAAATGCCTTCGTGCGGGTGATGGAAACCAACCAGCCCCCACATTGAGGGTGTTTAATGATGCCATTAACCAGCTCAAGAACAATAAAGCTGCTGGTAGGGATGGTATCGCAGCTGACCTCATAAAGATGGGACCGGAGAGGCTGGCCATTTGTCTGAAACGGCTGATAGGCACAATCTGGGAAACATAATAGCTACCGGAAGAGTAGAAGGAAAGGATAATAAGGACTGTTCATTTTATAAAGTGGACACTTTGTTTATGCTATATCTTTTCTATTTATTGATAAAATTATAATCGGTTTTCTCTGCATCGTTCAACTATTCACCTTTTGTACTTTCTACAATGTTATGAAAATATAAAATTTTACAGAATACTTTTGATTGAAGAACTAAAAAATTTTTCCAAAAACTCATAAAACTCATTACGCAAAACAAAAATTATCATTTTTATGAATCAATAGTATGTTAGTATCCTTAATCATTCTACTAAGGGTAGCGCTTTAAAAAACAAATCAATAACACTACGGAACACGTTTTTGTCTCCAGTACCAAAATACCGCTATTCAGTTAATTAAGGGTTGCTGAATCCATTGCCGTTTTCACAAATATCGTAGCACGTCTAGTTTTTGAGATATTAGCTGTTGAAAATGCAAAATATGACTATTTCAGCCAACTTGCATGCAAGTTTGCCAGCTTGAAAGGTAATATATTGGCTTAATTTGCCACAGAATTCAAACTTTATGTGTATAACAATACTTATCATCAAAGTTTGTAATACTTTCGATGCGGAAAAGTTATTTTTCGATGGTTTAGAGAATTGTTGTATGTTGCCATATAAGGGAAACTAAGAATTTTGTATGGAGAATGCAAGCATGTTAAAAAAATTGGTTTAATCGAAATTTAATCGCGCGATTTCAATCAAATTATGTCTGACATGAGAGTTTGAGTTCTATTTTGCATGTTTGGTGGATTAGATTACGAAAAAGTTTGATAAATTGTACTTTTAATTTCATGTAAACATCAATAAAAACAAGTGTTTTATACAATTTTGGCGACCTGTAGCTAAAAATTGTGACGTGCTGGAACATTTCTGAGAATGGAACTAGATTCAGCAACGCCAAATCTACTAGAGACACATAATTTGATCCTTGCGACACGCAAAAATGTCATTTTTGTTACGCTGTGTAATATTTAAACTTTCTCTGATTCTAAGTCATTCTAGTAATTTATCCTTCATCGCCAAATTTACCAAAACACCATCCTTTTGCTCCCAGCAAAAAGGTAAAGTAAAAACCGTATTAAAAAATGGTTTAGATGACTAAAGAAACTAAATTTGTATAAAAGAGAGCTAAATCACGAACCTAAACCGCAATCTTAGGTGTATTTTTTTTTTCTTTTAAAGGTCGTTTTATTAAGAAAGCTCATACTTTTGAAATCTTGTACGCATATTTATCAATCTACAGCAAATTTTAATCGTTTTTCTGCAAATATTTTGATGGGTAATCTTAGAATAAAACATTATGAAAACAATACATGGAAAATAAATTCAATTTCATTACAACAGTGTTCCCATCATTGATGATTGTCATTGTGCTTTGAAAGGTTTTCTGGAAATGAAGCATTTGTTTTTCTATTGTGCTTTAAATGTGACGTAGGGACAAAATTGGCAACTCTTTAATGGCGTTGTTTAATTTTCATATTAATACTATATTAGTATTTCTGTCAGGACGTACTTTTAACCTGAAAATTCTACTCATATCAGTTCCATTTAAATTTAAAATACTTGTCATTAAAAAAATCGGCGTAAAATGATTTTATGATATCTGGAAAATTGTAGCTTCAAAAATAATATGATATTTTTCAGCAAGCTTCTAATTGATGATGCTGTCGTAGGACAAGCATTTTCCGAAAATAAAAAATATTGATTGTAGAGTTTTTCAGCCAATTTCTAATAATCATAAGTTTTGATAACCTCTAAAAATCGACTGTTCTAAACATTGTGCCTTATTAGTGTGAAATATAATTATTTTTGTGACTTTCTTATTATCACAACATTGTACAATATTAATCGAATAATGTGCAGAAAACCGATTGCAATTCGAATATTAAATTAAAAAGATGCATGTTTGAACTGAACAGTCCTTATTCTCCATCTACAAGACAGGCGACAAGTTAGATTGTGATAACTTCCGAGCGATCACCATTCTAAATGCGGCTTACAAAGTATTATCCCAGATCATCTTCCGATGTCTGTCATCTGTATTAACCGAGCTCGTGGACGCGACAACGGACCAGATTTTCACTTTACGGCAAATCCTCAGAAAATATCGTGAATACCAGGTCCCAACGTAACACCTTTTCATCGATTTCAAGGCGGCATACGATAGTATCGACCGCGTAGAGCTATGGAAAATCATGGACAAGAACAGCAGGACTACAAGGTTATGAACTCTCGTGCCTGTTGTTCAATATTGCGCTAGAAGATGTAATGTGGAGAACCGGGGTACGATTTTTACGAGATCCAGTCAATTTGTTTGCTTCGCGGATGATATGAACATTGTCGGCCGAACATTTGAAAAGTTGGCAGATCTGTACACCCGCCTGAAGCGCGAGGCAGCAAAGATTGGATTGGTGGTGAATGTGACCAGAAAAGTACATGCTTGCGAGGTGGTCGTACTATGGCCTCCACAATAAGCTGCGGTCAAAAAGATTCACAACCGCACCAAATGCACCATGTACAAAACGCTTAAAAGGCCGGTAGTCCTCTACGGGCTTGAAATGTGGACGATTCTCGATGAGGACTTGCAAGAACTTGAAGTCTTCGAACGTCGGGTGCTTAGGACGATCTTTGGTGGTGTGTAGGAAAATGGTGTGTGGCGTCAAAGGATGAACCACGAGCTCGCCTAACTCTACGGCGAACCCAGTATCCAGAAGGTGGCCAAAGCTGGAAGGATACGATGAGCAGGGCATGTTGCAAGAATGCCAGACAGCAACCCTGCAAAGATGGTGTTCGCCTCGGATCCGGTCGGTACAAGAAGGCGTGGAGCGCAGCGGGCTAGGTGGACGGATCAAGTGTGTATCGATTTGAAGAGCGTGGGGCAGAACCGAGGATGGAGAGATGCGGCCACGAATCGAGTGTTGTGGCGTGAAATTATTGATTCAGTGTTATCTGTTAACTAAATAAATGAAAATGAAATATTGAACATCTGAACAACTTTGCCGAAGATTTCATCTTTCCAAATGGTCAGGTTCCTAAAATATTCGCAACACAAAAGTTTTATGCTCACTAGCGTCGCCTTGAGGCAAAATCTCGAATTTCTTGCCTCAAATAAAGATATACCTTGAGCTAAATAACTCATACCCACTAGTGTCACCTAGTAATCAAATTTCGAATACCTATTAGAAATTGTGTTCTACTCGAACCATATATATAAAGAGCATTCATTTTATGTAACTTCTACATACATTTGTTGATATTATCGCATTCTAAGAGCTATACTGTAAACAAACACTGTCGAGTATGGTTCTGTAGAAGATTTTTGAGGAATATGTTTTGGTTTGGTTTCCATAGTTATCTTTGTTGCCAAATTATGGCATTTAAATCACAAATGTTGTACAAAGTACAACAACGCGACAGCTCGAAGGTAAAAGAATTCTGCACTGATTTACTCTATTTTCAAGTTATTAAGTTATGTTATTATTTCAGGTTTGATGCTTTTTTTTAATTTCTTTATTAATATCATTCCAAACATTACAATCATTTCTTATATCTAGGTGTTCTGTGTTATTAGACAACACTATCATCCTAATTTGGTAAAACAAATAATTAACATTTTGTTACCAACATATTACATTACATTTGCCGTAGCAGTTCAGATTTTTTACAGGTGAGTTGATTTCACCAGCTAGGTTTGATGCTTTTGATTTTCAAATGATTTAAGTAATAATATAGGGCGTAATCTCTTCATAATCGAGACTGATTAGCTTCATATTCAAGATGAAACCCTTGAGTTTTAAGTAATTTAGCTTAGATTCATTTCGAGTTTAGATTGATAATTTTCGTTTCACTGTATTTTCCAGTGTTTCATATCTGATTCCCTTCATTTCCAAGCAGTTTAGGACTGATTCTGTTGCAGAACACGTTTTTGTCTCAAGCACCAAAATAGCGCTTATCAAAATACGAGTTGCTGAATCCATAGCCATTTTCAAAAATACCATAGCACGTCTAGTTTTTGAGATATTGACTGTTGAAAATACCAAAATTGACTATTTCAGCCAACTTGCATGCAAGTTTGTTAGCTTGTATGCCATTTTATTTGCTTAATTTGCCACATTATGCATACTTCATGTGTATAACAATACTTATCAACAAAGTTCATAATACTTTCGATGCTCAAAATATGTTTTTTGTGGGTTAAAAAAGTATTGTATTTTGCCATATAAGAAAAACGAAGAATTTTGTATGGAGAATGCAAGCATGTTGAAAGATTCGATTTTATCTAAACTTAATCATGTAATTTCAACCAAATTAAATCTAAAATAAAAGTTATAGTCCTATTTTGCATGCTTGGTGGTATTGATCACAAAAAAAGTTGGATTAATCATACCTAAAATTTATTTAAACATCAATGAAACCAGTGTTTATACAACTTTTGCGAACTGTAGCCAAAATTTGTGACATGCTGGAAGATTTCTGAAAACGGTATCAGATTCAGCAACCCCTTATCTGCTAGAGACATTATTTGATCTTTGAGTCACGCAAATATGTCATTTTTGTTACGCTGTGTATTCTAATGATTCAGGTCTAATTCACTCCGTGTTGAGGTCTGACTTACATCATAAACAAAAAGTAATAGTTCTGAAACACTTCATATTCCAGTGATTCCGTTCAGATTCACTTCATTCCCTAGTGGGTATTCAAGACTATTTTATTCTATTCTATTCTATCCACTGACTGTTGCAGTACTTTACAGGTGAGTACGTATTTACGACGGGTAGTGCACATCCACCCTCAGAAAACGGGGAAGGCTCCATCTCGTGCATACTACCTTTTAGCCCCACTCTTCTCCTTGAATTAGCTTTAAAAATTTCGTAATTCGGTTGGCTAGTTTCTGAGCCATTTGAAGCAATTCTTACCTTTTGGCTATTCAACGTTATTTCCGTTCGAACTTTTGTTATTAAATCTTTTCTCATGAATTCGCCCAAAACAAATTTTGTTTTGTATCAAGCATTAATATACCAGCATTAACTTAATTTTAGATTTTTCGTTGCAATATTGGCCGTTGAAATGCATCAATGAAAGTTTATCAACTTGTACGGCGCTTCATTTGTTTAATTTTCCACAGAATTCAAACATACTGTGTTTAAGAGTAGTTATAAACACAGTTTTTTCTTCTTTCGATGCACAGAAGCTATTTTTTAAGCTTAAAAAAAACATTGCAAACATCTTGTCATTTCAAAGAAACTAAGAATTTTGTATGGATATGGCAAGCTGTGATTCAAGGTTATAATTTAAACCAAAGCATATATGGTCGGCGTTAAGTCAGAATGGACCAAGTGACATTTTTGATATTTCGTGAAAAATGGGTTTAAAGTCTAACGCTCTGTAATTTTTGAACTCGTTAAAATTTTGGTTCAATATTTCTACACGTCTCTATGTTACTTTCAAACAATATAATGTGAAGTGATAATCATGAAAAATCACAATCCAAACCTCTGATAGAACGATTTTTTTATTGACTATGTGTACTTGGTCCACTCTGACTGAACTCAAGACCATCTTTCAGTGAGTTGGTTCACTCTGACTGAACAATTTCTGGGAAAATAACAATCATTTAATGCTTGCATGGTCATATTGGGTGCATATCTCTAAGATAAACAGATTATCAAGACCCTTCGACACCAGTATCGTAAATTCTTAAATAATTCATATAGTAAATACCAAAATCAGTGGCATTACGGTAGCTTGAAAATTAAGGTTTCGCAGGGTCAGGGCATTGAAGACCAGAAATATTCAAATATGCGTTCAGTCAGAGTGGACCAAGTGAAAATCTTGAGTACCAGCCAAAATATGCTGGTCCAATAAGCGGGTCCTAGGACATGCCATACATACACCATAGAACTACCGTAAACTTCTATCGGACTCGGAAATTTACTCAAAAATGCAGTAATCAATCATTTTATTGCTTTTCAACAGTTGGTTCGCTCTGTCTGCACAGAATTTGTTGCAATTTCTGACCACCCATCCGAATATAGTAAATGGTCGAAAATCAAAATCAAATGCATCGAATTAAGTAATATTTATAAATTTCTATGGATGGATAAGTAGAAGAATGATTCGATGTCGAAAAATCTGCCAAATCTCCCGAAATGTTTTTCATTTCGTCGCATTCCTCAGCGTGCTGATCATTTTCGCTGTTATGGTAATAAGCACTTGGTCCATTCTGACTGCACACTTTTATCGATATTTGTTGATCATCCAAAGTAAATTTATTACATATCTCTCGCAGTTTACAGCATTTTTTAATTCTGATCAAAGTGTAACGGAGGTAAGGTAATTTTGCATCTAATGAGAGAATAATCTAATTTTCTCAAGTTTTGTACTTGGTCCCCTCTGACTTAACGGCGACCATATCAAGGTTAAAATATTATTTTCCAATTTTGTTGCATTGAAACATTAAAAAGATTGATAAATCAAAGTATGAATATTAGAGTGGCTCAAAAAATCGTTTTTGCTCCACACCGCTCATTCGATTCTAGATCAAATTCTGAGTGTCCTCTCAAAGTTTGAGCTCATTTGGATGAAAACTGAGACTGCACAAGCCCTTTAAAGTTTATATGGGAATTACTATGAGAAAAGCAACCAATTCATTCAATCGGTCATAGTGTTTGCCTATGTGCTCTTGGGGATTAGAACTACGTTGATACTGTGAGATACATTTATCAGCTACAACCTTGCCGAAGACCGTTTTCAAATCGGACGCCTCAGTAATAAGTTATTGATTTATATCCAGTCACAAATTCTTCAGCACTGCTCATTTAACTTCTGAACAGGCAACATTGCTCCACCTGGCGCGAAAGATAGCACGCACAAATCATGGCTACTATGTTTACAGCATACATCCAGTGATTCCTGCAGAACAGCTCAATAATTATACCCAAAGTTTTACAACTCATTCAAAAATCAATAACTAATTACAGGAGCGTCCGATTTACAAACGGTCTTCGGCAAAGTTGTAGCTGCTTATTGTTTCTCACAGTATCAACGTAGTTCTAATCCCCAAGAGCACATGGGAAAACACTATAACCGATTGAATGAATTGGTTGCTTTTCTCATACTAATTCCCATATAAACTTTGAAGGGCTTGTGCAGTCTCAGTTTTCATCTAAATGAGCTTGAACTTTGAGAGGACACTCAGAATTTGATCTAGAATCGAATGAGCGGTGTGGAGCAAAAACAATTTTTTGAACTACTCTAATGAATATCATGTGAATAGTGATAAAATCATTATGATGATAGTGATGATTATGATGGTCACGCCAATTATGAACAAGTTGAACCAGATTAGCAAGCAATAATTAGTATGATTATTTTTACAAATAATGCGTCCGAATGCAGGTCAATTTGGGGATGGGAGGGAACTGTTAACGTGTTACTTGCTTAATGGAAGCCGATGATCTATGGGTATCTTGCAGAGTTAATTAAGAATCATGTTTAGACAAACTGAACTCTAAAAATATAAATTGCAAGTTGTCTAGTTGTAGCATTAAGGCTCAAGTAAAAAAGGTGCAAAAGTCAAAACTGAAAAAGCAGTTTTCTCCTTTTAAATAAAAAAATCAATGAAAATAAAAACACACAGTTGTTTTATTTGTCAAATGAAAGAGCTGTGTAGAAGAGAAGATTGCTTTTTTAGTTTTAACTTTTGTACTATTTTTACTTAGGCATTAAGGCGATAAAAAACCAGTGATGTATTGAATTTCTCGATTTTGCTGGCCGGAAGCAAGTTTATAAGGATTTTGAATGCCCAATTTTGAAAATTCCCTCTGCAAAATGAGTAACTGTTATTATTAGTCATTTGTTTAATTTTTATATTGACAAAACCGTTAGTCTTGAATGCATCTTACAGTAATACCTAAGCCATCATATTAGCCCAAAGTTCAAGTTCAAATTAAAACCCTGGCGATGATTTTTTTCATTCATCCTACCTTACCAAGAAAAATATAAAAAGCTGGTTATCGTTTTTTGTTGATAGAGTAAAAGCACCGGTAAGGTAAGGAAAAGGTAAATAAAAATTATATGGCAAGCCGTATTTATAAGGTACAGTGGGGGAAGTGTATCAGTGGGGTAAGTGGATCATTCGTCAATATTAAGCATAAATACTTAAATATGTTGAATGTTTTCGCACCATTGCTTCGTTTTAGGTTATATTCTTACGCCCACACTGATACTATTGCAAAACTGGTACTACACGTACACTAACACAAGCAAACTTGTTAGCTGCTAAAATTAATTAATTTGAAAATTGTTTTCCATCAATCAAAAATCCATTGCATCTCTGTCTAAAATCGAATACTATTATTTTTTTCGACACGTGATGAGCATTTCAGTTCTAATTGAATAAACGACAATGAAAAAATGTGGTTTATATAAATAAATACAGATATATTGTACATGGTACACTTACCCCTACTTTTTAATGGGGTGGGGTAAGTGGATCAAGTATTATTATTTGGCAGACTACTAACGAGTATTTTTATAAGTTTTAATAACCGCATATGTTGTTTTCCTTTATTTTTTCCATTCCCAGCTTAAATTTGTCAAATTGATCAAAGAAAATTTGAATTAATCCACCTTGAAGTTTTTTTGACCTCTCCGGTATAAAAAAAAATAATAATTTCAAAATTCACACGAAATTTTTCGTGGTTTGCCTAAGCTGAGTTGCAAAAGAGCAAAATATACTATTATTGCAATTGAAAGCATAGTATAGTACCTTATTTGACCATGTATATTGATCTAGACAGATGATACAAATATATTCATTAAAAGTATAGAAGGATTTTAATTTCTTATTTAAAAGTTAATGTCATTTATATTTTTAAACTACATTTTTTAACGAAAATATCGTTAGGAATAATCCTACGATACTTATGTATAACTTATGTGTATAAATGGATGAATTTTCTCCAAATTATTATAGTTACCATATTGTTTTTTATTCGATTACTGTGAACTAATGTATACATATGTTTTATTATTTTTTGATTGAATAAAGAAGCTTATTAATTTTAAAGTAATATAATGTAACATTACTAGCACTAATAACAATAACGGGAGAAATATCATTCTTACTATACATAATTACACCACATTTGTTTTGAGAACAGATTTTTTTTATTGGTGATCCACTTACCCCACCATGGTGGGGCAAGTGGATCATTTGGCGCAAATTTTTAAGTCCCTCATACTCAATACATAACAATCAGAAAAATCGAAATAAATGACGATTTTAACAATATTAGTCCCTCATTTGTAATCCACAGAAAAAAATTTGAATTACATTATTCACCTTAGCTGTACATAACAATGAAGTTGACTCTTGATTTTTGTGTATCCACTTACCCCACGGTACCTTACTACAAATATATCAAATGCAAGCTTTCAATCCATATTATGTATGTAAAATATCAAAACCGAGCTAAATCCATGTTTTCACTTTAAAAATCTCGTTGGTCAATATAGGCCACCAGAACCAGTTTCGGCCAGAGATTTAACTTCAAAGCCTAAAGTGGCCAATCACATTTATTTCTTATGAGAGTGGCCAAATTAGGAGTACCCTGGCTAAATAAGGTGTATGGGAGTCAAAATTATAAGGAAATGAACTGTTTTCTTATGCTTTGAATCAATTCGGACAAGTAAATGAATGTAGCTCTATCGTGTGAATGTGATCTACTGAACACAAAAGGTTCCGTGCCGATTGGTCATGTAAAACGGTGTATAATCCACTATGGCTAAAACTGGCGTATGGCCGAAACCAGTGCTTCTACCCTATATTTAACAAATATTTTCATGTAGACAGCATGGAAAAATGCCAAGGTGATGCCAATCTTAAAACTGGACAAAAATTCCTCCTGAAACTTCTAGCTTTCGTCCAATCAGCTTACTTTCCTTCATCAGTAAACTTTTTGAAGAGGTTTTTGAACAGGTTTGGGGTGGGGTTTAGGGTTTAGGGTGAAACATCTCCAAATCAAAATATGGCCGTCATAATGGCCGACTTGTGCACCTACTCGCATTTTCAAAGGCACTCAACTGAAGAAATAGTGGACAAACAATCATGATCTTCTTATTTTAATCTTTCTGCTAGTGCCGAAGCAATAATAAGAAGCACACTGCGTCCTTCATCAGATAAGTGCTTTTAAAGTTGTAGTGTAATCTTGAAAGTTAGATTCCAAGCTGTTTCACCTGGAATGAACGGTAAAAAAATCAACAAACGTTCACTAGAAATTCGTAAAGAATCTTTAGGTGTTTTTCTCATTTCCTTAGCTTGCGAAATCAGCTATAAATCCCTAATCCTACACTGATAGCCACAGATCGCTTGGGTGAAAGCACTGTGAACTTGATCTAAATATACCGACAATGTATATCAAGACACTTTTCTCATTATACATAGAGAATACTTACTTTGCAGGACGCCGATCCATTTTGTCTAACAGCTGATGCATTGCCAACAACGATGACGCTGCATTTCATTGAGAGGAGCGATCCGGCATCTAATATAGTAGCCACTCATAAGCAAGGCAGAAACAAACGAGGATTAGCACAGGAGGAAGAGAAGACCACCATGAAGAAAACACGTTTTCGTTTTATTCACCTTTTAATACATTCTTTATTTGATTTCTTACTTTCAAAACAGACTTTTCAAGCTGAGAAAAATACAGTACTTGTATAATCGTGTGTGTGTGTTTTTGTTTCAGGTTTGTATGTGTTCTACGCTTTAATAATAGAATTTTCAGTTTTCGTTTATCAGGAAAAACTAGCCAAACTTGCATCCACGATCGTTTGCTTTAGAATGATACATGACAACAACAGATCAAAAGAAAAAAACTTTTTAAGGATTCAATAAAACATCCAAAAACAAATTACTGTTTTTCCCGTTCATTTAGCTAATTTGAGAGAAAACTTACTTTCTAGTAGTAGTCCACAGTTTTACAGTATAGCATTAGCCTAAAACATGGTAACGAATCCGTCTCAGTTTCTACGGTTTTTTTAAGTTTCCCTAGCTGTGAGTTTTATGTATATACGAATATTAGTTTCGATTCTCACCGTTTGCGGATGATTAAGATTTGCATATCTACTCCATCAGACATTAATATTCATAAAAAAGGAAATAAAGGTACTTTGTCGCCTTGTGTTTCGATAAACTATTCTGATTATTAATATTTAGTACGGCTGTTTGAGTCTTGTCACTTTCGATTTTTTCCATTCTTTGTTGTCTTGTCTACTACAAACTAGAATTCTAGATCACTTTCTCTATGCAAAATTGGTCTAGTTACACCTTTTGCTACCGAGCTTCTCTGAACCAGTGTGCGCAATACATGGTGCTTATCAGTCTGGTTCGATTTCGGTCTACTAAAATTATTATTGCAGCGATCTCCGAGGGATTTTGCGGAATTAAATTTACACAGTGGTTGGATTTTTTTTCTGCGTTTGGTCGCTTGATACAAGAGTATACATAAATAGATGTCTTTTTATCTTTGTATGGATGTTTTACATAGCTGATTGAATGGATGAGATTTTCTACACAGTTTATCCTAACAAGCTGAGATTGGTAACTTCGGTTCTTAATGATCACGTTTTTCACTGTTTACGAAAGAAATACATTTAGTGAATCCTATAAATACAGATAGCCATGGAAAGGGAAACAGAAGATAATCTGAGGCAAATTGTGACTGACCTTGGGTTTTTGCTGCATTTTACGATTTTTTCTATACAATGAATCTTCTCAAGTTACGAATAAACGAGCAAAGGAAACAACAAAATTTCAGCTGAAGAAATATTTCTTTCTGTCGAGCAAACATAACACTTGGTTTATAAGCCGTTTTCTAAACATTTATTCAACATTCACAAACGAATAAAATATTAATCTTAAAAAAAGGTGGTGATAATAATAATAAAAACAAGTCTTATGGAAGCTGTCCTGTGTTAAGTAGAAAATATAACTTTCTTGCACTTTAGCAGCTGAAGATGGTAAATAAAATTGATTAAGTATATGTACAGGTAATCCATTTCCATCCAAAAAATAAATCAGCTTTGCCTCGCTTAGCTCAACACTTACAGTTTTCTTCCCCATCGTTTTCAAAGGGAAGTTAACACATTTCTACACATACTGTCTTTGGTTCAACGTTCATCAAAATGGTCCAATTTCAAGTGAAACTATATCCATCAGTTCCAATACAAATCGTACATAATCTTCCCCGTCGCCAGGTATCTAATTATATTTACAAAGATTTTCAATCTACAAATTTCCACTAAATAATGCGCGATTTGCGTTTTAATTTACTACAAACTAGGGACAGACCACTTCACGTTATGAAGAACAGGAGGGGGTGAAGATGATTACATACAATAAAATCACTAAATCTACATATGATCACCCATGTTTGATAGATTCAACGCACTGCGGCAGATCTGATTGATCTCTGGATTGCTGTGGTTCATCAGATGCATGTAGAGTTGTTTGTAGAGTTGAATTTCGTTGTTCTTCTCTTCGATCTTCCGCAGCAAGAGGTCCTTTTCTTTGATGAGAGTTTTCACCTTTTCTTCGACTTCTCGCGATCGCACCTTGGCTTTCTCGCGAGACTTCCGTACTGCAATGTTGTTCCTTTCGCGCCTTCTTCGGTATTCGTCAGTTCCTTTGTCTACCGACTTTGGAACCGACTTTCGGGCAACATGGGGTAACATTTTGTTGTGTTTGGTAAGATTTGCCAGATGGGCAGCTCCGGCAAGATGAGGCAAAGCTTGGTGATGCAACACCGTGGCCGGAGTCAGGTTTGAGAAGGTGTTTCCATTACCATTGGTAACGTAGTTTCCCGTACCGACGCCACCACCACCGCCTGCTAGCTGATAGGTCGTATTACCCATGAACTGTGCTCCACTATTCTGCAGCTGGCGACGGTACTCGTTGGGATCTACGGGCTCTTCTTTGATGTTAGCTGACTCCGAAGAACCTACACTGCTGTTCTCGTCACTCGAAGTGTTAGCATAGGTTGCACCAGTGTGAACTGGTTGTGGCATGTAGGCCAGAGATCGTTGATAGCTGTTTCCATTTGTGTGCTGAGACAATCGAGCTTGCTGTAACTGAAGTGCCTTAGCAGCCGCTGTCTGAACCAAAGGGTTTGGTACGCTACCATTGGTACTACCAACGGTAACCATTTCGGTGAAGATACCGAGGGCCTCCGGGTCACGGAACTGATCATCGATCAGATGTTGGAGGTCCAAAGAAATTTCTTGAGATGTAAGCTCGTCTAGTTCACTCTGCGAATACTGAATTTGCTGAAGCATCTGCTTGGACAGAATATTCCCGTTGGCCAATGCATTTCCATTTGATTGTGCGTGTTGATTCAGTTGAGCCTGTTGCTGCTGCTTCAAAGCCAACGTATTCTGGTTGACTGCCGTCGGGGAGTTGTTGTTATTATTGGGCGTCGAAGCATTATTGTTGTTGGTGGTTGTGCTGTTCGCTGCCATTGTTAATTTTTTGATATCACTTCGCACTTGAATTTGATTCGTATCGTACATTTGAGGCGATTCCATATTTTGCTAGACACTACACACAGATTCTTCCAATGTAGGCTTCAAAGTCCTTATATGTTCAATTGCACGAGAAAATTCTTATTGTTTTCCGATTGCACTTTTCCTTCGAGGATAATTTTATTGCACTGCTTTTTCTTCGAGTTTTTTCCAGTCCATGTCACACTGTTTACAACAAAACATCAACAGTCCATTTCCGTCACAATTTTTAAAAACCCAGAATATTCAAAATATCCACATTTTCATTTTCTTCGGTTGTAAATCCAAAAGTAGAAATAATCCATTGTTATCCTGGCGTCAAACTCCAATGATAAAATTCAGCTTCCTGCTAATCAACGGTACTGCACGATCCCGGAAAATCCTTGAGAGCGGATTCGCGTGCCACGAAAACAATTCACCGTCAGGATTGCAAAATTCCGAAAATAGCTTGAGATTGTGCGCGCGGAATCCCAAAGCTTGTTTGCTCCCAGCGTCGCGGCGTGTTTTTCTTTTTTTGCGAAAGATGTTTATTGGTGGTTCACTTTCTTAAGACTGAAGTCTTAAGACTATGATGCAACTTGTTATATATTAACAACTTCTTCTTCACAACCCAATCACGGTGTCTCTCTCACTCTGTCCCACTAAGCACCCGTTGTCGACCCGAGCGCCGTCTGTGCACTTTCTCACCGACTGACACACTACTGGGTTGCTGCAAGTAGCCCCCCTTTGAGTATAGGTGTACTACAACTACTACTACTACTACCACTCAAGGGACACACCACAGGCAGAGGGGTTGTTCTGTTTTGCTTAGCACCGATCTTCTCCCACCTCCTTGAACCGTTCTTCACCACCGAACTTCGGCTAATGTCCGAATCAGACGTCAAAAACCAAGAAACTCCAAAACGACCAACCAAATCCACTAACCGAGGAAGAGAAAGAACAGCCTTCAGCCGCCGAGAGAGAGCGCGCGCAATTTTCGCTGTTGACAGTCGGATGGCCTAGACTTAAGTGAGGCAAAACAGTATTAAGCAACCTGGTATCAATCGAAATAAAAAAGCAAAACTCTTTCTCGCGAACGTAAATTCTCTCCGCATGCAGAACGCCACAGCAAGCCGGTCGTCATCATTGCCTTCGTCGGTCGGGTGTCGGCCGCATCTTTGTAACGGCGAGTTTGGGGTAGGGCGGTCTCGTCACGGACCCGATTCACCACCGCAGCACCGGTCATCGTATTCGCATCGAGTGTGGCCCGAGCGGGTGACAGTATGACTTTGAGAGTGAGAGTTTCCTCATACCGGAGTGGAGTTTGAACCCATCGCGTCGTAATCGCCTTCGCCACGCGGTTGGTCGGTTCTTTTGCTTGTGACGGAATAACGGCACTCTCACTCTCCGTTGCTCTCGCGTAATATCGCTACGAAGCGCGCGCGACTTTGTGCGAACTGTTATTCAGTGGCCCCAGAAGCAGCATGGACGAACAGGCGTCGGTGCTCTATGCGCTTATTAGCGATGACGTTCGAGTTGGGTTTCTCGCCTCTCGTAGAATCTTTCGCGTAGGCTGTGTAGGTGGGATGGTATGGAGGAAAAGAGATGCGTTCCAAACTTGGCCACTTGTTGAATGTGGATGATTGTTTGCCGTCTAGAAGTGATGCTGTTCTCATTGTTTTCATTTTTCACTCTACGATGGAGTATTTAGTTGATGAAAATAATTACAATCATGCAGTTTAGTATTTGACTATTTCAAAAACAGTTAGGTCTCTCATAAGACGCTGACACCTCTTTTCCACTCACCGCAATTTTTCATCCATTTTCAATATGATGAAGCTGAATTTTCGTTTGTGGTCGAGCGGATTATGAACTTATTAACTAAGTACTTACTGAATCGATTGGCCACAGCCGATAAATTTTGGAGGCGTATAGTGGGTGGCATGGAGATCTGACTGTACCTACATTGTAGTAGAAAAATGATTAATCAAGCATTGATTTTCATACAAGAAACTCATTCATCGTTCAAAAAATTCTCTAATTTGATTATTTGACTTGACATAAATAATAAATGATACAAATCAACATTAAATTCTATATAGGTATGAAACACGTTGAACGTTCTCAATGAAATCCACTAATATGATGACTATTATTTGTAATCTAAAATTGGCTAAATAAAAGTCCCAAATTCTGAACAAAACTCATAATCCAAACATTCGAATCTTAATAGTTTTTCAGATTATTTACTCAAATATTTTTCAGGGTTCATTAACCTTCCTATTGACAGCATATTTTTCACACAAAAACATTTTTACATTGCGATTTATTGTATTATATTATATTGCGATTATTTATCATTTTTCAACAAGTTCTTATAAAACTGTTCCACTTGTAGAGACTGTGTCGATTTTGATCATTGGTCAAATTAGATAGTTTTCATGATAGAACCTCCGTGGCATCAATCCCAGATACAGTAGTAGTACAAATAGTAGGCGTTTTATATGAAGTGGACGGATTTAGATTAATTTTCTTAGATGTACTGATTTCGATTCCTCACGGTACAACAATTCTTTGTTTCTTCCAAACTGGTAAATTTGGGTGTCATACTTAACCATTTTCAAATCACAACTCAGAGATGATCGAGCGGAATTATTTGAGGGTATCGGGAACGAAGATTTCTTAATCTAATTGGCCTGGGTTCGGAATCTCTCGAATTGTTTGAAAAAATGTTCACGGCAAACTCACCTCAACTGCTATCCAGGTGGTCAGTTTCCTGGCAATTATTCCGCATGGCCACTTCTGAATGTGTTTGTTTGTTTGTTTGTTTATTAGAGACCTTTTAACCGCTTGGTCATTCAGGTCTTGGGTATAAGATTACAGGGTTTATTTACTTAATGGATAGTATAGTATAGTAATCTGGTCCGTCCTTCATACAGGGCTGATTGCGGCCCTGGCTGCCTTGGTCGCCTGCTTCTGCAGCTGGTTTTTGATTAGCCTGGATTGACTGTTTCATCGGTTTCCTCTGAGTCTGAATGGATATACTCTATTTGATCACACGGTGTCATTTCGGTGATTCCTTTCTTCTTCCTGGGGGGTGATTGTATGGTGTTTTCTTGGCTCCTCATATATTTAGGGGCTCCCTTATAACCGTAAAGTTTCAGCATTTGCTCCAGTTTGATGCAGTTCTCCTTAAGTTTTTCAACTTCTTTTTCAGCCTGCTTTCTTCGGTGTTTTTCTTCTTTGTACGAAGTTGCGAGGTGTTCGCATCTTTTCTGTAGTGCTAGCATATTTTCCTCCATTTGTTCCATTTTCTTAACTTTTTCTTGAATGGAGTTATTCAGCTCCTCTTTATATTGGTTCAGTTTTGCGTCAAATTGTAGTTCCAGTTCATTTTTCAGGGTCTCAGCGTATGTCTTTTTTTCTTCGTTTAACTCATCGATTTTTGCACTTTGAGCACTGTTTTCTTCTGTAAGCCTTTTCACTTCTTCGTCGATCGAAGCTTTGACGGTGTTTGAGTACTTGGTTTTGAGTCCTTCTTCAACAATATTCCTGGCTTCCCAAAAGGTAATGTTCCTGTCGATTTTTAGCTTTGTGATTTGTTTTTCCTTAGCAAGCACTGGACACTCCTTGGCGAAAGCGCCATGCTCATTTTTACAGTTCACACATTTGGCTTCGTTGTTGCATTCATCGTGGAATGCTTCACCACACTTGCTACATTTTTTTTCACTATTGCAGTCCTTGCTAGTGTGTCCGAACTTGAGGCACTTGAAGCACCTTAGCGGGTTCGGGTACCATGGCCGGGTCTCCAGTAACAGATATCCTAGTTTTATTTCCTTGGGAGGACAGATTCCCTTCACGGTCAATATGAATATGCCGGTGGGGGTTTTGTTGTCCTCCGGGCCCTTCATAATTTGTTTTACTTCCGTTATTCCTTGTTCTTTTACGATTGTTAAAATAGCGGCGTCTGTATCATTTTTCACATCACGGCAAAAGACGACGACTTTGCACGAGTTCAGTGATTTGTGCTCGTATACCTTGACCGTTATTTCATCAGCTAGTTTGCTTATTTTAGCCAAGTTTTTGGCTTGGCTCTCGTTCCGCACTGTTACGAAGATTTTTCCATCCTTGGTCTTCTTTGCAGCAATGACTGTTCCACAATAACTTTGGATGGTCTTCTCCACTAGCACTGGAGACACGCCATGAAGATTTTTGCCTTCCTCTTGTCTTTCAATCACCATAATTTTTTCTCTGGAACCTCCGCCAGAGGTTTTCCCCAAACGGGGGAAACTAAGGTTGTTCATCTGGCTCGGTTATCGCCAGCTGATTTTAATTTAATTTGCACTCGCATATGCTATTCACTAAGGTTGTTCACTTTGTGTCTGAATGTGTAAATCAAAAAATTGACATACAATCATACCTCGACATAACGTAACTCGATACAACGTAACTTTTATCGCGAAATAACTTATTTTTTTATTGGCTCCCATTATTTTTTCTAATTTTTACTTGAGAAAAAAAATATTTATGAACTATAATAAACATTCTTGAAGATTCAAACAACTTATAATACTAAATAAGAGCAATTCAAACGTTTACTATCAATACAATCATAAATCGATATCGAGAGAGCTCAATGTTAAAACACCATTTTGTCTTTGCTGTACATTTTTATACATCATTCTTCATTATTTTTGTTGCATGCTTCCACTGGAACCAAACCACTTCAATTTTCTACGAATAGTTTTTGATTCAAATATCAAACACGATTGGTCTTGATTCCGTTGCTCACCTTACATAAGCATGTAACAGAATCGAAAGACCACACACTACTATGTATGAAATTTAAATCATATTATTTAAATAATTCCGTCAGGGATCTCCCAGAAATTCATGTCTAATTATTTTGAGATTTTCTTTAGAAATGATTGCAGGGATTCCACCAGATTTTTTTTTCTCAAAGCGATTTAAGAGATTACTAGGAACATCTGTTCAGTATTTATATAACGGATTCCCGTATTAAAGATTTTTTGCGGAATTTAATCAGAAAATTCTCATTGAGTTCCAGCGAAATTGTTCAATGAATGTTCATATATTCCTCCAGGAATTTCTCCAGAACTGTCCATGGGGTGCACGACGTTAGGCATAAATACGTAAGGCATAAGGACGTTAGGCATTATGGACATTTGGCATAATGGATGTTTGGCATAATGGACGATAGGCATAATTTCCAAAATGAAAATTAAAATCGTTTATGTGAAAAGTGAGCTGATTTTTTGATAATTGTGAAGTGCTTCAAAGATCAAAAGTGTGTCTTTTGAAATGCGGTTGTCCCATAAATGTGAATCCTTTGAGGTCAATTGCTAGGACAAAGCTTGATGATCAGCGCAATGCTTAAAGGGCATTCATTAGCTTTGTGGTAACTTCTGCGGCCATACAGCAAAGCATTGCTGAAGGTATCTTAGTTCGGTTCAAAGTCTATTCAGAATCTTTTCGTTTTCTTGGCGATGAAGCATAATCGTGCTCGTGTATCGTGCACAAATAAGAATGCAAAATGGTTACTTTGGCAAAGCTCCCTCCCCTTGGTTATGCGACCTTGCCGCGATGGGAGGGCATAATCCATTAGCCCATATAATGGAAACCAAAGGCGTAACCTGTAGTGGTGGTATCACATTTTGGCATATTTTGCTTAAAGCCGCGTCGTAATTCATATGGCATAGACGCAATAATATCTCAGATGTGATCCAATGGACATTCTGCGTCGTTGATAGAATTGATGCCCATTTTAAATAATTAATCTATTCGAAGTGGACATTAATACTATTGGTGACGATCAGTTTGCCTTTTGCTAACCAGAATGATCCGAAGCCACTCTTACTGTTAGCTAGCTAGACACATCGTTATCATGTACGACGTAGAGAATATTACTCTGAGGAAAATGGCTACTAGATTCACTGAGTAGAAATAAGTGGCGACAAGCTTATTTTAATATGGTTTTTACATTGCCATTATAAGAAATACCTCTTTTGTAACAATGGTATAAATAATATAATTACAGCTTCATATTCGCAAAATTTACAAGGAGAAAGTAGGCGTTGTGAAGCATTGCATTTGCCACCGAAAAGTGAATCTTGTAGGGGACTGTAATAGAAGCCTAAAGTAAATTTACTCTTAAATATTCACTATAATGATGACTATGGAAAGTAAGACGCTGAGATCGATCATTAGGGTACACATTAAACAGACATATAAAATGAAGCATTTCTTTAAGAATATATGAACGTAATGACCAATAAATACAACAACAAAAATCGAAATTAACTAGAACTACTACCAAACAGCCTAATTTTGTTAAGACTTGACGACAATTGACATTTAATGCTCTAATCTTACGTAAAAGACAGTAGTAGTCAGAATAGTACTTAAATGACAAATTTTTCAAAACCATATCGACTAGACAGTATGAGTAATGACACTACTACACTACTAAGGAGTGTATCGAAAAGTAGTCGTAAACATTGAAAACGGTATATCTCAGAGCATAGTTCATCTTTTAAAAGCTTTTTTTCACGCAAATGTTCATCATGTCATCAAATATTGAAGCAACAAAAAAAATTGAATAATATGCAGTCGTAATATAGATACAACTAGGTTTATAAAGCATAGAAAATAAAATCTTGCACAAAATTACATTTTTGAAGTGTCTTCTGAAGTTTCGATGTTTTGTATTGAGCAAGATGTATATCAAACAAAATAGGATGAAAAGCTAATTCTATCGGAAAATATGTTTACTTCACACAACATGCAAAACGGATTTCAAAATAATAAAATATTGCTCCAAGAAAGCTCAATTATTGGAATAAGGTCGGTTTTAGAAAGTCACTTTTGTATAATCAACTTTTGAAGCTCTGTCATATACAGCGGTAATTATATAGAATACCATATTTTGCTTACGTTTCTTCATAAATATACAAAGAAACTTTTTCAATCAAAAAAACAATGTTTTATTCGTTACAATCGTTCGACATTACCATTACCGTGTAGAAAGAAAAAAATAAAAAAAGAGGTCCTTAAAAATCGACATTTTAAATTTTTGCAATTGCTCTCAAATGCTTGTTAATGTATTTTTCAAAATATTTTTTACACTATTTCATGACAGTTGTGACACAGAATATATTAGCGTTAACAAAAACCATTTTTTTTAATTTAACACATTTATTAACATATCAATTTTTCCAGAGGTGTGCATGATTTTCATCGACATCTGTTAGTAATTTGCAAAATGTCACTTTATTGAAACAATGTCACCGCATCATCATTTTTGAATACATTGTAAAGCATTTCTGATCAAAAAATTGTTTGTAGGTTCAACCCAATATGAGACTGTTTTGAATGTTTGCGACTACTTTTCGATACACTCCTTATTTCAAACAAATTCTGATGGAGCTGCTGATTTTCACAATGCTTCCTTTTCTAAGAGGCAAGGGAATATGGGTATTTTTCAAAAACTACCACGTCACAATACGAATACAAGACAGTGTTCATGTGGGCACCATAGCCTAGTCCGTCTGAGTATTGGTCCTGGTAGAGGAGAAACTTGGAAAAAACCCCAGACCGAGGATTCAGCCTTGACAAGTTAAGCTGTCAGGCAGCTCCAACTGAATACCATACAAAAAAATGGTTACTTTGGCAAAGCTAACTTTTGGTTAATTATTGTGGAAGTGCTCCTACACTTTTAATAATTCACATTATGACTGAATGACACATGATGTAAGTGATGAAATGACGTAAATATGGATTCTGAAAGATGTATTGAAAGAAAAATGTAATTTTACATTATGAAGGACATGGAAACGATGCCACTATGATTGACATTTCCCGAATCAGACACCTTCGTATTTAAAATGTAACACTAAGGCTCTAATGATGAGAACGACGCTGTACTTGATCTGCTGACAAATTTTTCATCAGATATTATCCCTTCTTTAAATGGAGGGCTGTTCTTCGAAATCACCGAAACCGATCTGCAATTCATAAAAATACAGATGTTTCGGTAAATGGCCAGCTTTTGACAGTGCGTCATTAACAAAATTACTGAATTTCGGTAAGCTGGGGTAAAAAAATACCGAACATGTTGTTAATTTACGACATTACCGAAGTCTGTAAAATATCCCACTGACAAGTCGGTAATTAATGAGTTAGGTTACCGACAGCTCAGTAATCTGGCCCAATCGAAACGTCAAAACAAAACTTTTGGTATTTACCAGTGGAGTTTGAATTTTAATTTTATCTAGCATTCTAGAAAAACATTTCTTTCAAAGATTTAGATGGATGTTGGTTTTATACGATAAGGTAAGTAAAGTGAACCTACACCAAGATTACACGTTATAGCTTCATTTTCTGTATTTGGTTGAATTCGGCAGCATCGGCATGTCCCAAATAAATGCCAAGCCAAGTGATTCTGATAATAATAATAAATCTGATAATAAAGTGTTGTGGAGAAATCCTATACGTTTGTTCTATTTCTTGGTAAAACAAAATTCCGGAAACAATAGCTTGCACGAAGTTACAGATTTTCGGTAAACGATTACCGAATGTTCAGTAATTATGACAGATACCATCCCAAACGCAAATTACAGACCGTTCGGTAATCTTTTCATTCATCGAACCGGTTACCGATCGCTCAGCTGTTGAGATTTCGGTAAATATATTACCGACTTTGGGGATTTGTTCTAAGTGTGTAATGACAAAATTAGTAGAATTATTGCTGCTAATGTTTTAATCCGATAATTTTCCTTTTAAAATAAGCTGTTATTTCTAAATTCTAAATTTAAGGTCTAATTTCAAAATTAATGTCATTATAGCTCTAAATATTTCCATCATACACTTAAGGCCAACAGTGACTTCAAATGCATCTGATTGGCATAAAATGGCTTATATTTGTGTAAATTTAAATTTATTCACAAAGTCTAACTGTTAGCTGTTGGTTGTACCAATAAAAATGTTGATTTAATTAGTTTTGGTATTGTTTTAACGTGAAAGTATGGAACAACATATTGATTCAAATGCCGAACACTGTGTTTATTCTGTCTCATATTCCGAACACCTTGATTCAAATTCCGAACAGCACGAATAAATCGGAATCAAATGAATTATTTTGCAAATAAATTTATCTGAGCTTGTTCTACTGGTCTCAAACTTGAGAGTCATCACTACTCCCGCGGTAAAAATTACATTGGAAACGTTTAAATTGAATTGCAATTGACTTCCATTTCCTTCTTATTTGGTGACATATTTCAGCGAAACATTTCAACCAAATCGCCATACAAAAACCGAGTGTTCGGAATTTGAGTCTGTTCGGAATTTGAGACAAAACGGTATGGACAAATTACAATTTTGGTTAAGCACCTCCTGTCCCTCAGTTTCGGACAGCTTGATTTGTTATATGATATCTTTGTAATTATTGTATCAGTGTCTCAAAATACTTTCATTTTTCATGGGTTCCGTCGACCATGATATCAAACATGCAATAAAATTAAGAAGAATGAACATTCATAACAACATCGTAAAATGTGCTATTTTTCATCATACATGAAAGAGGTTTTTGATAGGCATCTTGCAAACTAAGAAAAACTCAAACTATTTTTGTAAATGTTGCAATTGCATTGAATTAGTAATTATAAACTATTTCTATAGTGTACACATTCAATGATGTTCAAATTTACAGAATTCGAGGCATTTCCAGATCGTGTCCGGTATTGGGTGCCACCTTTTGGTACTAAAATACATCATCAAAACTCAATGTCAAAATTCATATTTATATTTTCAAATTTATTTTTGTACACTATAAAAATGATAATATTTATCATAAATGGGTAACACGAGCCCATTAAATCAATATTTTTCGAATTATGAATTTAGTGGCTTAAGTGTCCGGTACTGGGGGATCTCCCCCTATTTTTTTCTTACAATGACATTTGAATTAACCAGAAAAAATCTGATTAAACTTTCAATAGCTCTGTTAATTTTTGTTAATATATTTATCAACAAATAACAGACTTCCAACAAAAGATGGGAAAATTTCTGCTGAAATCAGTAGCAGCTGCAATCAGAACAATATTAAACAACAAAGCTTCAAAGAACTGCCTACGATGAAAATAAGGCGATACTACGAGTCCGCGGCTACAAAGCAAAGCCATGCTGAAGATGTATGGGTTCGATTCCCGGTCCGTCCAGGATCTTTCTTCTTATTCTTGGTATTGACGTCCCCACTGGGACAGAGCCGGCTACTCACCTTAGTGTTCTTATGAGCACTTCCACAGTTATTAACTGAGAGCTTTCTTTGCTCAAGTTGCTATTTTTGCATCGTGTAACAGGCACGATAATACTCTATGCCAGTGGTATTTCAAGGAAATTTTCATTACGTAAAGATCCTGGACCGACCGGGAATCGAACCCAGACACCTCCGGCATGGCTTTGCTTTGTAGCCACGGACTCTTCTAACCACTCGGCTAAGAAAGGCCTCCAATATTCCTAGATTTTTATTGTGATTCTATGCGGAATCTATCTTAGGCATTGGCATATCTAACAAGATCCACAAGAAATTCTTCACAAATTTGGAATTGTATCTTTACTGAATTTTGTGGTAAATGTTTATCAAATTCCTTTTCACGAATGTCTTGTAGAAATTTTGACAAACTGCTGGGCAAACCTTCGATAGATTTGGGACCATTTTATCTCTCAAAATCAAAGCATTGAAATAATAATTATCATTGAATTGCACTTTCTATATGAGGGAGCAAGACGTTAGGACGATTGTCGTTAAGCCGAAGGCCATTATGCCGAATTCCGTTAGACCGAAAAGGCTGATAGGACGAAAGGGTCGTTAGGCCGAAATTACAATTGACCATTTATTACATTTATCAGTGTTTTTTCGCCCTAATGACCAATTTGGCCTAACGGGATCGAATTGCTATCTGAGTGTAGTTAAATAATTTTCGTAAAGGCTTTTTGAAAATTGAGTGAAAAAACTACTTTTAAATTTTAGATTTTTGCTGATGATTGGATAAAAAAATATTGTTTAGAATTTAACATAATTTAACATACTTACAGCCTTTCTGCTCCTAACTGCGTTCATATTTCTTCAAATAACATAATATATATGAAAATAAACTAGTACTTTTTTTAAAATTTATAAATTTGATATACGCATCCATACAAAACAAAACAATCTTTCATATCTCCTTCCTCCTGGCTACATCTAATACTGTTAAAAAATCATAGTGTTCAGGGTGATGTGTTAATATTTATCGTATTAAGCTGCGATCAGTGAGGACATGCAATTTTCCAAGTATTGCAGTGAATGATGCTGAAACAAACCGATGCTTAACAATTCTTCCCCCAAAACGGCTCTTGTATTGTGCAAAATGATGTTGATCGTTCATTGGAAATAATGCGTTGAAATTATTACTTATTGTTGCCTCTATTCGTCGTATCATTTTCATTTCTGTCGCAATCAGTTTTCAGATTCGTCTCACAACTAACGGCTCACTGTGATATACTGAGCGGTCAAAATACAACACTTCAACATTGCAGTGAATCAAATTGTCATCAAAGGAGACGGAAAACAAAAAACAAAGCAAGTCGCTCACAACCCGTTTATCCATACTTTTGCGGATTGGGATACAATCAGAAGCAAAATTGTCATGACAATCACAGGGCCAGGGATGAGAAAAGTACTGGAGCAAACATTTACCGCCTCTACATTTATATCTTTCTACACGACCATCAAAATCCAAAGCAAACCATGACGGTTCAAAACAAAAAATGTCACGACTCTTCAAAAAATGTAATCTTCTTCTTCCTAACGTTTTTCAACCCCGAATGCGAAATGACTCGAGCACAGTGGTGACACGATTTTTGCGGTTTTCGGGGTTTTGCATTTTTGCTCGATAAAGGCAGTATGAAATTGAACTTGTTTATATGTATCGTAACGGAATGATTGTGGTCTTTCTGTTAGAGCTAATAGATTTCAATTAGTTGAAAACACAAGCGAAATATTAGCGATTGAATGATTTAACACTTTTTTCAATCATTCAGCTTGGAATGGCTGCCCGAAAATGGTCATAGTGGAGAGACAAAAACAGTCAAGCAGTGTGTGAACCGTTGGCAGCGCAACGCCTGATGGTATTGATGCTGCTGCTGCTTTGTGTTTTGGTGGAATGGCAGAATCGATGAACTGTGGTGAATTGTGGTCACAGTTCCCAAGACTGCACAGGGCACAACATTGTTGCAACCTTTTCAACTCGCGATTAATCAGTTATTTTAAACACAAAACCAAATTTGTTTTATGCATGCTCTTCGATAGTGTGCCAATGTTTACCAATACAGAGAAAGTTCTTGAAAATTGTTATACGTGGGCCAGAAAATCACTGCGCACGTGGTAATCGATCTTTGTCATATTCTGTTCAAGTGGTGATAAACTGAAGTATAGTAGATGACAATGTCTTAGTTGTTGCGAGTTGGGTGACAATTTATTCACTTGTTATAATAAAATGTAAAACAAGATTATTTAGATCTTCAAAAATCCTTTTCCTTTCCTACAGCATGATGAGATATGTGGATTTCCCTTCAAATTAATTGGCCCCATCAAAATACATCAGCCCAAACATATAAGCACAATTACTTTTGATCGAACAAATGCATGACGGCGCATAGTGCAGTGAAAACAATCTCAATCAAAGGAATCGTTTTCTACGCTGAACATCATGCAAACATTGATGCGTACATGTTCTTTTCTCAGTACGACGGATTGAACTTTGCTTAAGTTTGCTTATGGATATGAGATAAACCAGCCAAGGGCTGAAAATCTCAATAATAAAGAAAGAAAAAAGTGTACTTTTTACGGCGTGTTATTGGAAGTGCCCGGTGAAGTAAGTCACACAAAAGGGCGAAAAGAAATACAAATTGCAATGTGGCATGGCTCGGTCGATCGTCAATCACATTTCGCTAGGCACGTCTTCGTCCTACACACTACCAAAAAATCATGTGATTTTACGTCTTTTGGATGCACATAAAAGAAGCGAGCCGAATGACTGAAATTTATGTCAAATTTTAAACATGATAGTGTCTTATTCGGGAATTTTCGATCACAGTTCCATCGCTTTCGTGTCCATCAACATGTAAAATTACATATTTTTGTTCAATACACCTTCAAAGACACGTTTTTATGTCGATCCATCAATTACATCATGTGTCGTTCAGTCATAACGAGAATTACGTCCACAGTAATTTTCATTATTTTTAAGAGTGTACGATTTCGGTAAAAAAAAAGCGCAAACTGAATAATTGAATTGAAGTTACAGGGGACAGGCAAAATGATTGAGATAGGCAAAATGTTGCCCAAAGTCAAATGCTTATAACTTTATGAAAAATTGATGAAATTGGATGCATCTGGAAGCAGTCGACGACAAATTTGGAACTTGCCTGACCATGCATATTGGCCACCGGACACCGGAGATATTTCAGATTTTCCGAGGTCATGTCCAAATGGCATTTTTTCTGTCGCTTGTATTTTTATGCGGTGTGCAGTTGTATAGATGTTTACAATTTTCCTAGAAACTATTCAGAACCATTAGATGCACTGACCACTCTATAGTAGGTTCTAGATTATTCAATGAAAACCTAAGACAAGGCGACGTTGATTAGCACGTAAAGGAATAACAATAATAAACAAATTGGGCAAAATTTCCGAATGGTCTATGCTTAATAACTTTTTCCACAAGTATCGGATTGCCTTGGATCTTGAAGTTTGATACCCATTTTGATATGGTTCCAGACATGTTCCTAATTGCAATAGGCCACTTCCCCCGAGGCACCTGGAACCTACTAAACAGTGGTCATAAAAATAAGTTACTCCGTAAATGCTTCTAGAATTCTCCAGAGAATTTCACCTTTAAAAATCTGAATATTTATACCCATACTGTTGTGTTACTGGCCAAGTTTTGAATTGGACACATTCGCCGGGGCACCTAGAGCCAACTAGAGAGTGGTCATGGCAGCCGGTGGTACTGAAAATGCTTCCAGAAGCATCACCTTTGAAAATAACTTCAATATTTTCATGCCCATATTTATATGGCTCCAGATATGTTTCGATTGTCGGTCGGTCCAGGATCTTTTCGTAAAATAAATTTCCTGGACTTCCCTGGGTATAGAGTGTCATGTCTTAACTGCCACACGATATACAAATTGGAAAATGGTAACTTTTGCAAAGAAAACTCTTATTTAATTACTCAGTTAATAATTGTGAGAGACAGGCTCTCAGACAGACAGAAGAAGAAGTTGAAGAACAGTAAGGCTGAGGGAAAAAACGAGCTCCAGGTCGATATTTCCTAGTGGTTCAATTTGTAAGCTAAGTTTGAAAATACCATATATCCCTTAAAATCTTTAATCAGGTACGTCAAGTCATTTTAACCTACTTTACCCAGTCATCCTTGGAACAACTTTGTACCGATGGATACTTCCAAAAATCTCAAACGACCTCGTAGAACTATATTCAGATTGTTCTTGTACATACCCATATTGATTTTTTTCGTCTTTTTTCTGAGAATTTAAAGAAAATTGTGTATAATCCAATATCTGGTAACACTGACACCCTGCACTCTCCTACCGAAACAACGAGAGGCTTAACTTCAATACTCGCCGTTACAGAACCACGTGCTGCGCCTCTCTCTGTTGCAAGCACTAGAAACGGCGAGCTCAATATTCCCGAGCACAGGAGAGTCCGATAGCTACGTCACACATAAAAGCGAAACTCGCTGAGTTGAGGAGACCGCTTCGTTGCTAGACTCTGACTCGTCCGAACCAATGTTCGGCAAGTAGCGGTACATGGTGGTCGCCCCCTAGGTTGGACCCATTGATCTGCTCCACTGACTTAACGCAGACACTATGACATAATCCGGCGAGCGCGGTGATGGTGCTCTCGCAGTCTATAAACTTCTCGCGGGGTTTGTGCCTGATGGCATACTTAGACAGACAGCTCTACGAGGGGGCTCATCGCATCGCTTGCTCGGTCCAGAACAGCATATCGGATCGGGGGCTCAATTCGAGTGCCATTTTTTTTGTTGCCGTGTCGTGCGATCCAGTCGATAGACACACGCTGGCGGTTTCACTTTCATTCGGGCACGGGGTAAAGGTACCGAGTGTACGGGTAATTAGTGAATGAGGTAATGTGTCGATGGAAGTTGATTAGCTCTTTTTTTCTGGGGGTTCTGAATAGCTGTGAAATTATGATTATGGCGAGCGCATGGATCGTGTTTGTTGTGTTCAAACGAATGATGTTAGGAATTGAATAGTTGGAATTGTACCATTTTCTGGATAAGTAATCCGTCTCTTTATAGAAGAGCTATGTATCCCGAGACGAACTAGCCTAGGGTTAAAAATCTCGTTATAAGATATAGAAATAAGGAGATATGCATGTTGGTAAAAACCAAATCGCATTTCAGTGTCCAAAACCTAGTCATTGTTGAATTTTGCAATGGTCGTTGTTCAAACTATTCAAACTAATAACTTGATCATCAATGTGTCAAGGTGCGCGATAAAAAATCAAGCTAATCCTACGTAATGAAAATGGTATTCTTATTTTTTTTTGCATTGGGGGAGCAAAAATACTAGGATAACGAGTCCCATTTATCTTAAATTCCAAATTTGGTTATTTAAAACATCCGCATCAACTGTATTTCTTTTTTTATATATATATATATATTTAAATAGTATCATTCCAAACATCACATTCATTTCTTATATCTAGGCGTTCTGTGTTATTAGTCAACACTATCATCCTAATTTGATAAAACAAATTTATGCTTTCATTAACTTTTTGTTAATAACATATTACATTTCATTTGCCGTAGCAGTTCAGATTTTTTACAGGTGAGTTGATTTCACCTGCTTATAAGAGAAAAAAAAAACGTTTTCAATCTACTTAACCTAACTTAACCTAACCTACAAACACCTAGTCCATATTGGTACAGCATACAACATGGCTGGCCTGAAAATTTGTTTGAATATCAAAAGCTCGTTCTTGAGACAAAGTTTTGATTTTTTATTAATAAGGGGATAGAGACATTTTACATATTAATTACATTTGGCATTAAGGGCATTCAACCTCAATGTGATTTTTGAAAGTTAAATTCTTATCTAGCATGAGCCCTAGATACTTAACTTCATCTGACCAATTTATTGGACCCCTCTCATCGTGACAACATGTCTACTTGAAGGTTTCAAATATTATTAGTTGAGTTTTGGAAGCTTTAGGAGTAATCTTCCATTTTTGCAAGTATGAACAAAAAATATCCAAACTTTTTCGCAATCCACTTCAGATGACACGTAGACTTCTTCCTTTGGCGGAGAGGCCTGTGTCATCCACAAACAAGGAATTTTGTCATCCCTGAGGTAACTCAGGTAAGTCAAATGTGAAAATATTGTATAAAATTGGTCCCAAAATGCTGCCTTGGGAACACCAGCTCTTACAGGAAGTCTTTCAGATCTGGAGTTCTGATAATTAACCTGAAGTGTACGATTTGATAGATAGAGTAAGGTAGGGCATAAGTTCGACCTTAGTGGTATAATCAAAGTTTCCAGGAAAATAATAGCAAATGAAACAAAACAAATACCATACAGCAAACCTTAAACATATTGACTATAACTTTGCTGAACAAACTTGTGTCAAAATATTTACCCATTTTTAGTTATAACAGTTTCAAAATTGATTGTCTTAAACGAACTTTTGCCCCACCGGTGGGGCAAAAGTTCGTTGGCTGAAACACAAAATATCAATACTTTTATGTCAGGCATACTTTATACCAGCCGTAAATTTATGTTTACCGAAAAGTACACACTAAATTTTCATAAAAAAATGCCCAAAACAGGGTTAATTGTAATACATTCAAAAAATAGCAGTTTTTCGCAAAATTAAGTGAAAATGTAAAATTTTTGTGACATTTTTCGCACGATCAGGCAAATTTCGCTAAATTTGAAGATAATATGTAGCTTTCAGGAAATTTGAAAAATTTTCCGTGGGTTTATACATGGGTCGAACTTTTGCCCCGCAGATTCGAACTTTTGCCCCGCTATGGGCCAAAAATTGATTTCAACTATTTATGGAAAAACTAATACACGTCAAAGCATCCTTATGATAGGCCTAGAAACGCCCTTATATAAAATATTGAAAAATATTTTATCTTCATTTGGTTCCATGCATCGAAAGTTTGACCAAATATTACAATATTTACGTCGAAAAACAACAAATAGCCATAACTTTTCCAAATCTCAATCGATTTTTATGATATTTGGAGTGAAAGTCTCTTACTTAAACAGCATTCAAACCACCATGACATTTCTTAATTTTGATTTGATTTGAGCTAGAAATCTTAAAAAGAAACTCTTGCCCCACTCGAATTTTTGCACCACTTTACTCTAACTTTGAATTATTCTTACAATGTATGTTGGAACATAAAAGTTTTTTAATTTTACAATCAAACTTTCATGCCAAACACTGTCGAATGCTTTTTCTATGTCTAGAAGCGCAAGACCAGTAGAATAGCCTTCAGATTTATTGAAACGGATCAAATTTGTTACACGTAAAAGCTGATGAGTGATCGAATGTCCATGGCGAAATCCGAACTGTTCATTGGCAAAAATTGAATTTTCGTTGATGCGGATCATCATTCTGTTCAAAATGACCTTTTCAAAAAGTTTACTGATGGAGGAAAGCGAACTGATTGGATGATAGCTAGAAGCTTCTGCAGGATTTTTGTCTTAAAATTGGAACAACCTTAGCATGTTTCCATTTGTCAGGAAAATATGCTAATTGAAAACATTTGTTGAATATATCAACTAAAAATGATAAGCTACTTTCTGGAAGTTTCTTGATGAGGATGTAGAAAATTCCATCATCGCCGAAGCTTCAATATAATTACTTTAATATAATAAAAGTTCTCACTTCTTCCAAATCAGTCTCCCAGGCATTTTCGAAAACGTTCTCTTGATTGAGAATATTTTCGAAGTCCTGAGTAACTTGATTTTCAATTGGACTAATAAGTCTAAATCAAAATTGTGCGCACTTTCAAACTGCATAGCAAGTTTTCGAGCTTTTTCGCAATTAGTTAGTAATAATTTGTTTTCCTCTTTCAATGCCGGTATTTGCTTCTGAGGTTTTTTCAGATTTTAGTTAATTTCCAAAAGGGCTTAGAGCCAGGGTCCAATTGAGAAATTTTATTTTTAAAATTTTTGTTTCTTAATTGTGCAAAACGTTTTTTGATTTTTTTTTCTGCAAATCCTGCCATTTAATTTTCATAGCAGGATCGCGAGTACGTTTAACGGGAATCAATGTGTTATGTCTTGTATTGCGTCGCGTTTCGTGAATACTGTGAAACTATCTCTGGACATTTGCATGAGGAACATCTATGGAGATTTTCGGAAGATTGCCTGGATGAATCTCTGGTAGAATTTCTGGAGAACTCTCGGGCAGAGTTCAGGGTGGGTTAAATTTAAATTATGTCTTGGTGAATTTTCTGAAGAAAGCCTTGAAGTAATTACTGAAATACCCGGAGAAGTTTTCGAAAATATCTCTGATTGCCTAGCTAAATTATTTAAGAAGAATTTCTCGAGATACCTTTGAAGTTGACTTTGAGAAATTCCTGAGAGAATCACTGAAAAAATTACAGGAGAAATGCCTGGAAGATTCTTTTTGATTGATTGATTGATTTGACTTTATTAACGAGATTTTTAGCCCTGGGCTAGTTCATCTCGGGACCAACGGCTTTACTTTCCTTCCGAAGGAAGTCGTCACTATAACTTTTTACGTCATAAGTGACTATGTCGGGGATGGGATTCGATCCCAGGTAAGATTCTTTTTATGAATTCCTGGACAAACTGAAGGAGTAAATCTTGTTGAGTCTCTGAAGAAATCTCTGGTAAAATTCTAGAAGAATTCCAAGGAGAATTCTTGGAGAAATTTAAGAGAAATATCTGAATTATGTCGAGATGAAATCTATGAAGGAATTACTGAAATCCCTGGAGAAGTTTTCAAAAAAAATCTCTCAATTATGAAGCGGTGAAATTTCCTTGAAAAATTGCTAAATCAGTTACTTAACGAATTTCTGAAGTAATTCTGTAGAAGAATCCCTCGAGAAATTGGAAGTCTCCCTGATGGAATCCTGGAGGAACCCCTTTAGGATTTCTTAGATGAATCTCTGGAGAAATATGTGGAAGAATTCGGGAAGAAGTCTCTGGAGAAATTTTTGGAGAAATTTATGGAAAGTACCTGAAATATGTCAAGGTAAAACTTTTGAAAGAATTACTGAAATCCTTGGAGGAGTTTTCGAAAGAATCTCTGAGTTATTTGGCGGCGAAATTTTCCTTTTTCTTGGGAAGCCCTGATAGATTTTCTATAAGAATTCCTTCTGAATTATTTCTTTATGAAATGTTTTAAGAATTCCTTCAAGGAAACTCAGGAATGCCTAAGGAAGTTATCAAAAATATGTTTGAATTATTTCTTGGCAATTTGTCCCTAGAGATCCTTGAGCAATTCCTGAAGCAACTTCTGAAGAAATTCCCAAGGAAATGGATGGACAAATTCCTTAAAAAATCTCAACAGGACCCTTATGAGGAATCCAAACTGGAGTTTTTTGTAAAATGAGTTCCTGGAAGAATCCCTGGTGGAACTCAAGAGGAATACCAGGTAGAGTACTTGGAGAGGTCCCTGGAAGAATCTGTATATAAATTTCTGGAAAATGTATGCACTATTCTCCTTCGTCTTGGCATTAACGTCCTCACTGGCCTGCCTCTCAGCTTAGTGTTCTTATGAGCACTTCCACAGTTATTAACTGAGAGCTTTCTTTACCAAAGTTGCCATTTTTCGCATTCGTATATTTGTGGCAGGTACGATTATACTCTATGCCCAGGGAAGTCAAGAAAATTTCCATTACGAAAAGATCCTGGACCGACCGGGAATCGAACCCAGACACCTTAAGCATGGCTTTGCATTGTAGCCGCGGACTCTAACCACTCGGCTAAGGAAGGCCCCATGTCTGCACTATGTCTAGGTGAAATCTTTGAATAAACTGAATCTTTGGAATAGTTTTCGAAAAAAAATCTCTGAGTTATTTCGTGGTGCAATTTTCCAATACAAATTCCTTGAGAAAAATGCCGTAAATAAATCCTTAAAGGAATTTCGAAATATACAAATGAGGCATTCTTCGGAGAAACAGCACGAAGAATCCCTCGTGGAAGGTGTCATTGAAAGATTTTTTGAAAAATGTCTTGGTAAAATTTTTGAAGAAATCATTTAAGGAGTTACTGCATTCTCTGGACGAGAAATGCGTTTATACTCTGATTTGGTATATATTAACTCTTTCCAAATATTGTTGATATGGTAGAACAACAAAACATTACTAGTTGCCAATGAATTTTCATCTAGAATATGCAAGATGTCCAACTTTGGAAGTTGAGATCATGAATGCACATCAGAATACGAATAAAAGCATCACTTCCGAAGTAGAATTCATTGCAGACTTCGAGAAAATCCATTCTTGGTTGATTACAAACAGTAATCGCGGTATTCACTATCACAGATCGCCGCAAAAATATTTTTGATCTGCTTCATCGTCAGGCAGGACTGCTGTTGTTAAATTAATGACAAATTTATTTCAAATGGAATTAAGATCACACTGCGGTGGAAGCGGATGGAATTTGTTCTATATTTGGTGGTCTATTTTTTTGGAACTTTTATACAATTGGACCAAAAAATGGAGCACCGATGGAAACGACCTTACTAGTGCCACCTGATGCAGGCGTTATGATGGGCAGTGTTTCGTTAAATCCCAAGCAGAAGGTGAAGATGCATCGAAGCCAAACCTCATATTTAACAGTTCGCGAATCATAATAGTTCGTGGCACATCGCAATCGGAGAGCCCTATGAATGTAAATATTCATTCTCTCGTTTGGTACGTGGCACGAGTTCGGTCAAGAGCAGTAACTCACACAGACTGCAACAGTATCGAGCCATTTGGGTGACTTATGTTTTGCATGGAATTAGTAATAACTTTCATATTTTCTGGTAATGAAGCCTTTAACAACCTAATTATAATCTATTGGATCATTGAACACCCCTTTAGTTGCAAACATAGCAAAGAAAATGTAAAATATTCGCCTCTGTTTCTTGATCAGAATGGGAGTGGGTCAGCGAATGTTACTAGTGTTGACACACAGTGATCGGCGCCATACACTGGGTGGTGTGTGTCTGTCTTGTTTTCGTTCACGGCTCGTTTTCTTTCACGAACGATAAATGTCATGTGTGTTGTATGAATGCAGGCGGATAAATGGGATGAAATTGTGGCTCGTTTGTCAATGATCGTTAAATTTTCCAAAGCCTGGATCGACTGGTCATCATTTTAGCACGCGTTCTGTGTACAATTGAGTCCAGTTTTTCACGTCGCCAGTAATTTTTTGCTTCTATGAAATGAGCAAGCAAGATGATCAATTTGGTGAGCTCATTTTATGTTTTTATTTCAAAAACATATTTCTGAAACATATTTCTATCATGACAATGGTGGGAATGTTACTTAAATGAATTGATTTAACAAAATATGAACAGTTCGTCACTGTAAGTGTCGACATAGACTCTTGCACATTAACATTTAGAATGCCTTACCTTTCCTTTTACCTAATTTTTATCATTATTTAGAAAAGAAACTGCTAACAGCGTTGAACTATCGTATGTCCACGTTGTCTTTAGAGTATTGATAGTAAAGTGATTTTTTGAACTGAGGTTGCATGAATAGCATCACTTACCAAGGTGAATCTGATCATGCAGCTATGATCTCTGCCTACTAACAAAACTCCTTCCCATGACAACCATGAAGATGCAGAGGTGAGCTCGGTCTCTAGTAACAATGGATGTCATACTAACATTCCTTCCCTTTCCCGATGATCGTAAGGACGTGGCCGGCGCCGTTGATTTTGTAATGCTTGGAGTTCTCGAAAGTTAATGAAAGATGAATTGAAGATGAAAATCTACTCCCAAGCTACCTCTTGGTCAATGGTTCCTTGTGTAACTTCGATTATTGTGGTCAATCGCGAAGTAACTACTACGAATTGTACGATCATCAATTCTTATGCTATGCTTTTGACACGTTCAACGACAGTTTTCAATCTCAATTGTTTCGGAAGAAAATTGTGAATTCAGATAATCGTTTTTTTATTTGTTCGTGACAGTAACTAAAATCAAAGAAGGGACACTCTAAAAGGTTTTTTCCAAGACAGTATCTTAGAAGAATTACCGCCACTAGTGAAATTTTACTTTCACTAATGTGTCCAATGAAAAAGTCGAATCAAGGATGGAAAAGAATCAAAAGACATAAAAATGACAATTGAAAATTCAAATTGTGTAGCATTGAGAAGTACAATTTTATTGCTTTGAATAATCTTAAACATGAGATTACGATGCGCTGTGCAAGCAACGAATGCGGCCATTACTTCATAAATGCCAATTCAGGAAAAATAGTTGAAACCTTAAATAAAAACACATGTTGAGCAAAGTTGCATAATCCAATTTTTGTGTATCTGAAAAAGCTTCGAAGTATTTCGCAATAAATATCTAGTAGTACAAAAAAACAAAGCTACTCGTGCTCTCAAGTTACAATGATATATCAGTTCTGTGAGCTGATAAGGACAGGAAATTTCCTGTTTTACAATTCGTTTATCTAAGCTTCTACACTTTACTACGATTCATTCATAAATTGTGTGATTGTATTGGAAGTGATTCATCAAACTGAAGTACGACAACCCACGATTAACACAATTTGACGCTAAAACAATGACGTGCACATAATCGCCGTAAAAACAATGAACCATTCATAATTGGAAGAGTGCGACAGCTTCGTCCGATCGATTCTGCGAATTTGACGTCGCCAATTCCGCTGTTCTCCAAATTGTAATTCGCGCATGACTTAACTGGAAAATAAGTTTTCACAGGTGTGACTAGCTAGTCGTCATTATCGTCGTCATACTTTGCCTAGCCATTGACGCGCTGCAGACTTGGAAACTCTCTTTCTCTCCGTACACAAAGTCTTATCAGCGCAGCAGTGAGCCGTTCGAATTCGATTATGTTCGCGACCTGTACTTATCGTCGATGTTCCACTAAGGTGCTTGCCGAATGCTGATAAGCGTCTTTCGAATGCAAACTAAGGTGTGCAGACTCTTGGTGCTGATTGTTGACCAGCTAGGACCTGTACTTGCAGGAATCGAAGGCGATTCGAAAGTTGTTATGTTTGCACATTGAAGCCTTGTACGATATCGAATGCCGCCAATATGATAAGGTTCCGAGAGTTGTGAGAAAGTATCCATATAGGTAAACAGGCTCTGGCGGTTTTCGTTAATCGTGCACTTCTGTCGCGCCTGGCATAAATAGGTGGGTTCATTTCTGTACACTTGAAGAGTCTTGCTTGCTACCACAGGTGTGATTGATGAGGTGACACATTTTTTTCAATGACAAGTGAATTCCTGCGATAGCGGAGTAAGCTTTGAACGAACATATGAAAATCAACATGAATTGCAGATAGGAATGTGCTTTATGGGATTTCTGGAGAAATAGTGAGTAATCTAGATTAACTTTAAAATTGACCACTCATCTTTTTGGCCACATGAATGTCATGAGAAAAGAGTAAGTTATGCATCAATTGAATGTTTAGACTAACGGAGCTGACATTGGCAGAATCCTTAGCCTTAGCATTTGAATTAAGCAGCTCGCACAATTCGAAAGTGATACAGACAGCTTCAAATTCCAGAAATTTACCATTAGTTTTTTCTTCTACTATTTTTCAATCAAGTCTTCATGCTAAACACTATCGAATGCTTTTTCTATGTCTAGAAGAGCAATAGCAGTAGAATAGCCTTCAGATTTGTGGGAACGAATCAAAATGGGTTACATGCATGCCCTGATTCGCTACTCGTTACACCGAAACGCACTTGCGCTAGTGTCTATCCACGAAAAATCGCTAAATTGCATATTCTGTCTGATGAGTCTTTCACCTAGAACTATTTCATATAAAATATTGAATCTCGAATATATCAATTTTTCATCTGTAAAATATTTTGAGGCAAAGATTTTCTGAAAGGTTAAACCATAAGTAATTCCTCAAATTATTTATTTATTTATCAAAAAACTCAAGGATTCCTACAAGAATTATGCCAGCGGGTTTTTTTTCTGAAATTTTTCAAAGCATTACATGGAAATAGGATATTAACATATCTTCAACAAATTACTCTTAAAATGTATTGGCTTAGGATTACTCTTAAAATGTATTCAGAAAATTCTCAATTCAGTCTTTTAGATTTTCTCCAGAAATTTTACATGGATCTCCTCCATCGATCACTAAAGATACTTCTTCAACTTCCGTCAATTGTTCATCCTATATTTTTTCAAGGAAAATCCTTCAATGGTTGTTTCAGAATTCTTTAACGGTATGCACTGGTACATTCTCCATGATTTTCCATACAGCACTTTCAAAAATTCCGTTGATAATTTCATTCTTTCAATAAATTTCTCAAACATTTTTGAAAAAAATATCACTGTTTATTCTTGAAAGGTGACTATGGAAATCACTATGAGGTACCTGTGTTTTAAATGGTTAATTTTACTGAATTGATAAACTAAATTACATATAATTTGCAATTGGATTAGATGGACAAATTGATGTGAAGATTTGCGAAAAAGTTACACGTCTTCTCAGTCTTCTTCTTCACATCAATTTGTCCATCTAATCCAATTGCAAATTATATGTAATGTTTAGCTTTTCGGTAGTTGTTAAACTTCCACTCGGCTGGTTGGCCGTAAACCACGATTCATAATTAAAACAAGTAAACTAAATTAGTAACCTAGCTCATAACCATGAAAGTCATTCACCAAACACACGATACCCAAGCCAAATCTGTCACATGATAAACAAGTCTAAAACTGGTTAAGTTATACACCTCTGCTCAAGTAATATCAATAAATTGATATTAATATGTGTTTTTATTAGTAATAATATTGATGTTCCATATAATATAATTATATTTGGTTTTACTCGGCGTTTGTTGGAAGAAACAGGAGTTCCTACCACAGTAAATATTTCTCTTAGGGCTCCTCAGAATTGTTTCCACTATTTTTGCAGCAAATTCAGAGATCTTCACTTTTCACATGCGTAAGAAAAATATTGTCTTATTATTCAAAAATGATCATGATGCACTAGTTCATGAATAACTCCACATTAATTCTTCCATAAAAGTAAAACCTCTGCATAGCTAAAAATATGTTGTAAATTTAAGTTTATTTTCATGCACATATTTGGAGCATCAAAATAAACCTAAATTTCAACGACCAATCCATTATTTTTCAATCGAATTCACTTTAAATTTACACGATCATTTAATATTCAACTATTTTCAGTTGAAAATTGAATGTTTATTCATTTAAATTTACATGATGCTGTAACAACAAACAAATTTGTTTTATTTTTACAGTAGACTTCAGTTTACATCACATTGAAAATTAAATATTTTTTTCTGTGTGGTTTGTCTTTCTCTAAAAGTTTTTTCAAGTCTCCTATAATTTTGAACAGAATAATCATTTAAAACTCTTGTTTGTTTTTTTTTTCACTTGATCAGAGAGACACTCTTAGAAGTCTTGAAACATTTTTAGGGATACTCCAATAAACTTCTTCAGGTAATACTTCATCAATTCTTGTAGAAAATGATCAATGCGTTTCTTCAGAGCATCATCCAAAAACTCTTGGGATTCTACAATGATTTCCTCTAAGATATGCTCATAAGTTTCATCCCAGAACTCCTTCAATAAAACTCACAAGATGTTTGTCCTGTATTTCTGAAGGGGTTCCTCCAAGAGATGGGCAAAACGGCTCAGTTCAATGAACGGATCCGATCCGAATCACTCGTTTTAGTGAATCGGATCTTTTGAACGGTTCAGGGTGAAGAGCGAACTGAACCGAGTGAATGGATAAAGACCGGTTCACCGCTCCTTTCTCTCTCTCATTCTTCGTACATTCTTCCCCAGAAACTCACGATACACTCCGTCAATTTCACCTTCCCGAACCAAAAGGAAGATGCAAAAAAATGTAGGGATCATTCAAATATTACGAAACGCAATAGGGGGAGTGAGGAGGTCTTCCGCTTTGTTATGGTCCACACAGAAATTCTATTTTTTCCGTACAAATGCTGTTACGTGTGGAAGCAATTGGGAATATCTGAACCATTCCGTACTTGTCATTCAAGTGGGCATATTTTCTCTCTATCTTACATCTTCCTGTGTGCAAGTGACAGGCACAAATTTGTCTGTCTATGCTGAGAGCGCAGCACGGTGCAGCAGAAAACTTTGCTTGCATGTGTGGCGTGGCGCGCAAAGCAAGGCACGCTCAACCTTTATAATAAAGCTGAGAAATGAACAAGAGAAAATAGGGGAAAAACCGGTTCGTTTTTTTTCGGGTCACATTTTATTTTATCCGTGCTGATCAAGTGAACCGACGCTCGCCAAAAAAGAGCCACGAATCACTTGTTTTTTTTTTTTTTAAGTGAACCGGATCTTTTGAACGGCTCCAATTCTTGTTACCCATCTCTACTCCAAAGTTTTCTCCAAAATATCTTCCAAGCTAATAAACAACATATCTTACTACACGCTCAAAAAAGAGATCTGGAAAACGTGAACTGTCAAAAATACACTGTGAACTACCATCATGTTTACAAGTTTTGAACATTCTCGGAACTAGGCAACGCGTTCATAATAACATGATCTAGTTCACAATGTATTTTCGCTTGTTGACGAGTTCATGACTGCTGTTCACGCATACGGATGTTTTTCTGTGTAGAATTTTAAAAAGGTTTTCTTAATTTTTTTCAGCGGCAAATTCCACAAAGTTTTGTTTCGGGTTTTTTGCTAATATTTCTTTAGAGATTTTTCAATCATTCAAAGATTATTTCAGATAAGCGAATACAGGACAACAATATCAATCACTGTATTATTTGAATCATTGTGATGGTGCATTAACTTTTTTATAGTTTTAATTTACATTAAAATTTATGCGCTTAAATTTCCGTTGCGCTATACGCGAAACTATTCAGCATGATCTTGAGTGTTAGGTTGTGAAGTTGAATCCAACCGCTCGAGGGTTAGCATTTTTGTTATTTTAACTACTAACGGTGATATAATAAAATCATATCAGAGCAACTCATTCTGTTATAATTTTGTTTCTCCTATCTCATCGGAGACTTTAGGCACTCCTCTGAAGATTCTTTCAGGAATATCTCGACAGGGATTTATGCAGAGATGTCTTCAAGGCTTTCTCCAAGTTACAGTACGACGATGTCATCAAGGATTTCTCCAGAATTAAATCTGGTAGTCTTCTCAAGTTTCTTCTAAAAATAATTCCTGAGATTTCCTCTGGGATCGCTCCAGAAATTTTCCTGGACAAATTCTTTTTGGATTGTACAAGAAATAACTTCATGAATTACTATAGGAACTTCTCAGGAGTTTTCTCTAAGGAATTCTCTCAGGCATGCATCCCGGAAAATCGATAAATGAATTATTCTAAGGAATTTTCATGTAATCTTCCAGGGATTCCCCTTATATTTCTCCAGAGATTTGTTCTGGGCCTCCAAAAACTTCTCTGGGAATTTTTCCTGTATTCCTTTAGCTATTCCTAAAGAGATTCACTCATGAATTCCTCCAGGGGTTGCATTGAAATGAATAAGAATTCATCTTGAATTTCTGATTTTTTTAGAGATTCCTCTAGGAAATCCTTCCCTAGCGTTTTGGGGAAGTTTTATGATAAATCCTAAATAAATTCCTGAAAAGATTCCAGGAGCGATCTCTGGAGAAACCTTTTTTTAAGAGACCTGCACGTAAATGCTCCCTCCGGACGATTTGTCCTTTGAAGGAAGCACAACACAAGACAACGGACCAGCATGCAATTCCCAATTTCACAGTCAAAGCACATTCCTGACGCAAAGTTTTCCTGACTGAACCGGGAATTGAACCCGCACTCCTTGGTCTATCTGGCTTAATGCTTTGAATCTCCAGAAAAAGGAGAGGAATCTACGGTAAATTGAATCCCTGGAGAAATGTTTACAGGAATCTATCGAATGATTCCTGAGAAAATCTGTGAAATTCTTGAAAAATTCCCTTTAACATCAAATATCCTTTTGGCTAGGTAGTTTTTATTTGTTTCAACGGCTTTTTTATGAAGACTGTATAGACGATAAGCATATTTCATTAAGATATGCATTTCATTATCTAGCAGCTCATTCCTAGAATAATTTCTAAAGGAAATCATTAAGAGATTTTTCGGAAGCAATTTTTTGTGAAAATCCTGAAGAAAAAGCTGAAGAAATTTCTGCAGGAATCACTGTGGAGATGTTACTAAAGAAATCCCTGGATGAGTCTCTGGAGAAACTCCTGTTTGAATCTCTGAAGGACTTCTGGAAGATTTTCTGAAAGAGTTCCTGGAGAAGCCTTAGAGGTTTCTTACGAAGAATTACTATAGAGATTATGCTGTTTGGTGGAATTTGTAGAGAAATCCCTGAATAAATCCCTGTACGGATTTTTCTGGAGGAATCTTGAAAGGGCTACTTGGGGATATCTTCGTATGCTTCCGTGGAGAAATCTTCAGAGGAAATTCTGATGAAAACACTAGAGAAATATCTTGAGAGATCCTTGAAGAAATTTTCCTAGTGTAACTCCTGAATAAATTTATGGAGAAAACCTTGAAGATATGACAACCACTAATTGAACATTAACATACTCTAATAATCCCTCCATGGAGTTACAAAAGTTTAGCCTTGAAGATATCTCTGCGAGAATCCTTGACTTTCTAGAGAAATCTCTAAAGGAATACCAGAAAGGATCACTTGAAAAATCTCTGAAGAAATTCCGGAGCATTTCTGAAACAGATCTTGGAGGATTGCTGGGGGTCATGCACAAATTACGTCACGCTCCGAGAGGGGGGGAGGGGGTCAAGCCAAGCGTGACAAGCCTTACAAAAAATTCGGAGGACTCATATAAAAAACGTGACAAAGGGGGGGGGAGGGGTCAAAAAAGTTGAAATTTAGCGTGACATAGTTTGTGTACCATCCCCTGGGAGAAATTCCTGGAAGAATCCTAGTAAAAAAAAATCTGAAGAAATCACTAGAAACATTCCTGCAGGAATTTCTCGCGAAATCCCTGTAAATGTTTTTTGCAAGAATCTTTGAACGAATTCCTTATCGAATCCCGAGAGAAACTCCTGGAGGAATTACTAAGATATTCCTGGAGCCCAATCAGAACAGGTTTAAAATGTATCATGGCGAACGAAAGTTCTTTCTGGAGGAATCTCTGACAAAAGCCCTTGTGAAGAAATTGCTGTAAGGATTACGGTCGAGAGTATCCCTGAAATAATCTTCAAAATAATTCCTAGAGCAGAGTTTCTGCTTTAGAGAAGAATTCTCCTAAGGAATCTCTGGAGGTTTTGCTGAAAGAACGTCTAGTGCCCTATTTGATCAGGTCTTAAAATTGCGATTGGTGCCAAAAGTTATAATTCACCGGCAATAAAATGTCGTTTTACTTATCCAAAACATGAATTATGACTTGTCGAATGGTTTCGATTCCTCATATTATATATTTCTTTCTAATTTGGTAATAACGGAAGTGGAACTCGAGTATGATAACTTTATGTTTGAGTGGCCCATATAGCCTTAGCGGTAATCGCAGCGGTAAAAATCTTTTCAGCAAGATCAAACTGAGGGGCACGGGTTCGAATCCCACCGGTAGGATCTCTCTGGGTTGGACATTTTCACGACTTCCCAGACATGGAGCATCTTCGTGCTTGCCACACGATATACAAAGGCAAAAACAGTCAAATGGCAAAGTTCTCTGTAAATAGCTGTGGAAGTGCTCATAAGAACACTAAGCTGAGAAGCAGGCTCTGTTCCAGTAGAGGCGCCAGGTGTTTGGCTTGGTATCCATTTACATCTGGATGAAAAATCGTGTATTTTGAGCTGCCGCATGATCGAACTATTTGATGGTTTGAAAATGTCCACATCACAATCTAGCGGAACCGGTTCCAGAATACTCCGTCCAAATCCGGCCAAATCTAGATGTTGGTCCTCTTGGTGCTCTTGTAAATCGGAATGAAAAACCATGAAATTTGAATCGTCGTTATACAAAAAAGAAAGATTGAGTCGTCGCATGCCTAGTTTTGGTACAAAAGCCTAAATATCGCACACAACGGGTATCTCCGATGGCCATTCCTGAGTTATTTCGTGGTAACAATGAGCCGGAGTGGTTGGTAAATGGCTGGGCATGGCGTACCATTGGTACCTCGCGTACCTGAAGGAATAAAATAGACCCCTTTGTGCGGTCCTTAGCCTCTTGCCCAGCAACTCCTATCCCTACCTCCTCGCGGTACTGGCCGGGGTACGAGTAACCTTAGGGAAGATCGGGTAACCAACCCCCGGTGGGAACTTTGGTCGTATGCTGACAGGGAAGGGGGGGTTTGCTTTTGCTTTTGCTTCTGCAAACCTTGAGCGTCTGTACTCCATGTTAGGAGCGGCTCACAACAGCGTCTGTTCCCCATGTCAGGGGCGGCTGATCATCGTCCGAGTGCCAGAGAAGGACTGTAAGCTAAACTGCGCACTATGGTCCTCCGAACATTTAGGGGGAATGGTCCTCCGGAAATCTAGGGGGTTGGTGTCAGGCCCTGCAAGCCAGCCGTAAAAAAATCAAGCAACGAATAATCAACGAGAGAATACGAACCGGGACAATCGGCGAAGACCACAGCGACGTAAAGGGACTAGCGATTGGAAGCTCGGTACGTGGAACTGTAAATCTCTCAACTTCATCGGGAGCACACGCATACTCGCCGACGTGCTGAAGGACCGTGGATTCGGCATCGTAGCGTTGCAGGAAGTGTGTTGGAAGGGATCAATGGTGCGAACGTTTAGAGGTAACCATACCATCTACCAGAGCTGCGGCAATACACATGAGCTGGGAACAGCTTTTATAGTGATGGGTGATATGCAGAAGCGCGTGATCGGGTGGTGGCCGATCAATGAGAGAATGTGCAAGTTGAGGATCAAAGGCCGGTTCTTCAACTTCAGCATCATAAACGTGCACAGCCCTCACTCCGGAAGCACTGATGATGATAAAGACGCTTTTTACGCGCAGCTCGAACGCGAGTACGACAGCTGCCCAAGCCACGACGTCAAAATCATCATAGGAGATCTAAACGCTCAGGTTGGCCAGGAGGAGGAATTCAGACCGACGATTGGAAAGTTCAGCGCCCACCGGCTGACGAACGAAAACGGCCTACGACTAGTTGATTTTGCCGCCTCCAAAAATATGGCCATTCGTAGCACCTACTTCCAGCACAGCCTTCCGTACCGATACACCTGGAGATCACCACAGCAGACAGAATCGCAAATCGACCACGTTCTGATTGATGGTCGGCACTTCTCCGACATTATCGACGTCAGGACCTATCGTGGCGCTAACATCGACTCTGACCACTATCTGGTGATGGTCAAACTGCGCCCAAAACTCTCCGTCGTTAACAACGTACGGTACCGACGGCCGCCCCGGTATGACCTAGAGCGGCTCAAGCAACCGGATGTCGCAGCGGCATACGCGCAGCAACTCGAGGCTGCATTACCGGAAGACGGTGAGCTGGACGAAGCCCCTCTTGAGGACTGCTGGAGAATAGTAAAAGCAGCCATCAACGATGCAGCTGAGAGCAACGTCGGGTACGTAGGACGGAGTCGACGGAACGATTGGTTCGACGAGGAGTGCCAGGAGGTTTTGAAGGAGAAGAATGCAGCGCGGGCGGTCATGTTGCAGCAAGGGACCCGGCAGAACGTGGAACGCTATAAACGGAAACGGCAACAGCAGACCCGCCTCTTTCGGGAGAAAAAACGCCGCCTGGAGGAGACGGAGTGCAAGGAGATGGAACAGCTGTGCCGGTCTCAGGAAACGCGTAGGTTCTATCAGAAGCTCAACGCATCCCGCAACGGCTTCGTGCCGCGAGCCGAGATGTGCAGGGATAAGGATGGGAGCATTCTGACGGACGAGCGTGAGGTGATCGAAAGGTGGAAGCAGCACTTCGACGAGCATCTGAATGGTGCTGAGAGCACAGGCAATGAAGGACGGGACAACGGAGGAAATGCCTTCGTCAGTACTGCGGAAGATGGAAACCAACCAGCCCCCACTTTGAGGGAGGTTAAGGATGCCATTCACCAACTCAAGAACAATAAAGCTGCTGGTAAGGATGGTATCGGAGCTGAACTCATAAAAATGGGTCCGGAAAGGCTGGCCATTTGTCTGCACCGGCTGATAGGCACAATCTGGGAAACAGAACAGCTACCGGAGGAGTGGAAGGAAGGGGTAATCTGCCCTATCTACAAGAAAGGCGACAAGTTAGATTGTGAGAACTTTCGAGCGATCACCATTCTAAATGCGGCCTACAAAGTATTATCCCAGATCATCTTCCGTCGTCTGTCACCTGTAGTAAACGAGTTCGTGGGAAGTTATCAAGCCGGCTTCGTTGACGGCCGATCGACAACGGACCAGATCTTTACTGTACGGCAAATCCTCCAAAAATGTCGTGAATACCAGGTCCCAACGCATCACCTTTTCATCGATTTCAAGGCGGCATACGACAGTATCGACCGCGTAGAGCTATGGAAAATCATGGACGAGAACAGCTTTCCCGGGAAGCTCACGAGACTGATAAGAGCGACGATGGAAGGTGTGCAAAATTGTGTGAAGGTTTCAGGCGAACACTCCAGTTCGTTTGGATCCCACCGGGGACTACGACAAGGTGATGGACTTTCGTGCCTGTTGTTCAATATTGCGCTAGAAGGTGTTATGCGGAGAGCCGGGCTTAACAGCCGGGGTACGATTTTTACGAGATCCAGTCAATTTGTTTGCTTCGCGGATGATATGGACATCGTCGGCCGAACATTTGAAAAGGTGGCAGACCTGTACACCCGCCTGAAACGCGAGGCAGCAAAAGTTGGACTGGTGGTGAATGCGGCCAAGACAAAGTACATGCTAGCTGGTGGGGCCGAGCGCGACAGGGCTCGCCTAGGTAGCAGTGTTACGATAGACGGGGATACGTTCGAGGTGGTCGACGAGTTCGTCTACCTTGGATCCTTGCTGACGGCTGACAATAACGTTAGCCGTGAAATACGGAGGCGCATCATCAGTGGAAGTCGGGCCTACTATGGCCTCCAGAAGAAGCTGCGGTCAAAAAAGATTCACGCCCGCACCAAATGTACCATGTACAAAACGCTCATAAGGCCGGTAGTCCTCTACGGGCATGAAACGTGGACGATGCTCGAGGAGGACCTGCAAGCACTTGGAGTCTTCGAACGTCGGGTGCTTAGGACGATCTTCGGCGGTGTGCAGGAGAACGGTGTGTGGCGGCGAAGGATGAACCACGAGCTCGCCCAACTCTACGGCGAACCCAGTATCCAGAAGGTGGCCAAAGCTGGAAGGATACGATGGGCAGGGCATGTTGCAAGAATGCCGGACAGCAACCCTGCAAAGATGGTGTTCGCTTCGGATCCGGTTGGTACAAGAAGGCGTGGAGCGCAGCGAGCTAGGTGGGCGGATCAAGTGCGTATCGATTTGACGAGCGTGGGGCAGAACCGAGGATGGAGAGATGCGGCCACGAACCGAGTATTGTGGCGTGAAATTGTTGATTCAGTGTTATCTGTGTAGATGTTAACTAAATAAATGAATGAATGAATGAGCCGGAGTGATCATTCATCAATAATTGAACTATCAATGTCACATGTATTCAAAACCATGAAAATTGAACCGTCGCATGCCTAGTTTTGGTAAAAAAAAAACTGCAATGTACCACAATACGGGTATCTCCGGTGGCCATTCCTGGGTTATTTCGGTGGGCTAGAAGAACCAAAGTGGTCATTCATCAATAATTGAACTAGCAGAATCACAGGGATGCAAAATCAAGAGGATTGAGCCGTCGCACAGTGCGTTGCTCCATAGACAAAAATTTAAATAGGGTGGCCCATATTTAAGCTAAAATTTGACTCAAACTTTTTTGTTTGATTAAATTTGTGGCTGCGCTCTTCTGCAAACTTTTAGAAAATGTTATTTTGAACAACTTTGTCGAAGACACTTTTGATCTAACTCTTCATTTAAGCTAAGTAAATTGATTTTGAAAGTTTTAACATAGGGTGGACCCAAAAAATCAGTAATTTTGATCTAACTTTTTTGTTTTCAGTTTTACGTGAATGTGGTCTTCAGAAGAGTTGCAGAGGAAGTAAAGATATACATTTTTTCTGCACATCGCAAGTTTGTAATTCTTGTGATTTTGAAGTTATAAGCAAATTTAAGTGAAAAACTATGAAATCTTTAGATGCTCATAACTCATGGAGTTGGTTCGATAAAATTTTTCTTTTGGTGGCATTTGAAAGGCCATACAATAAGCAACTTTTGCTGCAAAAATTGTGAGAACGTATTTTTTTGTAAATTGAGAAAATTCACTTCAAAAGTACACTTGAAAACTCGAAATTCGCTTGTAACTCACAAGATTTTAAAGTTAACGGCGTGCTATCTTCAGCAAAGTTGAAGAATTTCATTAGATCTACAACTTTGCCATACACCAATTTTTAGAGAAATGTTATACAAAATATGTAGAAATGATGATACGATTCAGATGTAGGTCACCTTATATTTATTACTATAAAACATTCAGTTGGTATATCAGCAGTTTTCCGGCTAAATTGTCGATTCGGTCCAATGTGCATTGTCGGAGTAGCAGAAAAACTAAATTTTGTCGCATGTTTTCAGCATTCCTTTCAACTAGTACGGAGAGTTTTGAAACCAATGTTTTAATCAAAATCCAAAAGAGAACATGGCTGGAGGTTGGTAAAGTATATTTGATGGGATAATAACACCAATTTTATTTTTGAATGTGAGAAATCGACACGTCGAGTTGGCTATGAAATCAAACTTATGAAATACTAACATGCAACTTTGATAATCGATTCAAAAAAAGTTCCACCGAGTTCCACCCTAAATCACTCACAGACATGTTTTTTAGAGTGTCATGTAAAAGGTCTGAAAGATACAGCTGCAACTCCCTGCAACTATTCGAGATTTTTGACCATTTTTAGGGGTATTCCTTAACCAGCACAAGTATGAAAATGAGTTGTTTGTGAAGGAAAATCCAAAAATCTTGCAACACTATGTGGTCTCGGCTCAACCAGACATTACACCAGAGCAAGTTTATGCTTAAAATAATATATTTCAAATGTAGTTTCCAAGATTTTAATCAAATTTCATATGAAAAACTGAAAAATTAAAAAAAATGCGATTTTTTGCATAAAGGCGTATAAGCCACTTTTGCAGCTACGAGTGATAAGAGACATATTTGCAAATAACTTCTTACATCATTATGAGCAATAAAAGTACAAATGGCATGGTTTTTCTTGGAAAAATGTGAATTGGCGCTTGGGACAGTTTTGCGATTATGCGTATATTATATGTCATTTATGCAAATTGTAACTCTTTTGACCAGAAACAACTTTCCCTTCCATACCAAGGTGCTCAAATGGCTTAATCTTCTAGTTTCGATTTTTGTCCCGCAGCTCCATACATTCAACGCACTGTGCGTCGCATGCCTACTTTTGGTGCTAAAACTTTGTGGTCCCATATTACGGGTTTCCCGGTGGCCATTCCGGTGCTCCAAAAGGATCAGAATAATCATCCATTCATTCTTTTGGCAAAATACATCCAAACATAAAAAATCGTAAAGAATTGGACACAGTTCATTTGGTTTTGGGGTTCAAATCTGAGTAATTTTATCGTATTGTCTAGATTGGCCACCTCCCGGGACTCCAGGAACCGGTTCCGCATGGACCATACTGGACCGATTTTTTCAGGGAATATGTGCCGGTAATTGATTCCTTATTAGAGAAAAAAATTATGCCAAAATATCCATCAACCGAATAGTGCCGATGTGAATTACATATACAGAACTGCGATCGAAACTTACTTTTCGGATATTCCGGGTTTCCGGAACCGGGTATGGATAACTAAGTGATTTGAGAATCTCTATTCACAGTCCACCTGTTCAACAATATGAGAACGGTTCAGATTACTTGTTTAGTTACGAAACTACAGGTCGTCAAAGTAAGAGTCTCTAAAGGGACTTTTTTCATATGTAGCAAGTTCCCGGTGGCCACAGTGACCAAATCCGGATCTCCGGGAGGGTTTCTGAAACTAGACATGAGTGCCCTTCATATAAGTCCAACAGAACCAAATACGGTCAACACACTGATTTTTGCGAGCTGTTTGAATTTTCGAGTCGACAACGATCCTATATCACAATTTGTAACTTTTTGTTAGGGACTAAGGAAGGTTAAGATCGTCGCGTCGTCTTTAATCACGGATTCAAATTTTACTTCACATTTTGGTATTGCAATGCCCCTGGCTTCAACAATGGAATTTGTTAAAGTTTCAAGAGCATTGTCATTATCAAGTTTCGTTTGTAAAGAAATGTTTACATCAAGATTACTATCGATATATTTATTCCAGTTGGCTAGAAAATAAATAAATGTGGAGCTGATAGGATTAAAGATCACATGGGATATTGTAAATGTAACGGGGACATGATCTCAGAATTAAAATCAGCGTGAGCAACCAGTTGGCCACAAAGCTGGATAGAGTCCGGTAAGACCAAATCCATCGTATAAGAGTTTCTAGGGGAGGAAAAAGAAGTAGGGCTATCAGGATAATGAATTGAGGAATATCCTGAAGAGCATATAAAATTCTTCAGTTGGAATTACTTTGCGAATTATTCAATGAGCGATGTTTGGCATTAAACCCGGAGAACCTTATGAAAAATTAATAGAATAAATAGTTCATACGTTTATTGTATATTTTTTCATTAACATATAAAATAAACGCGTTGTAATACATTATAAAAGTTTCCAAGCCAGACTACAGAGCCTCATATAAGCCAAATAGTAAAGATTTCTCTCCAGCCAATTCGGTAACTTTTGAAAATTAAATTCCGCCTCGCTTCGCTGATCTTCGCATCGACCTCCTTTTCGGCACCCGCCAAAACTTACAACTTTGTCACAGTCACAGCCTATTATCATTCGTCATCGCTTAGCAGCTCAGTCAGTGGGACACCGATATTGGCGGATCTACGTGCTGGCGGATACATGGTATGAATTTTTCTACTTTTCTCACACCCCATATCCACACAGCCGCTTTCTTCAAGGTTAAGCAAATAAGTTTTTATGTCTTCCTTCTCCTGCCAGCAGCACAATTTCACTCTCACTCTCGTCGGCCAAACCATTTATACCCCATTCGCCAATTCAAGTGTCATGGAAGCGCGGCAAAAAGCCCACTCATGCCTTCCTTAGTGCGACGAGCACTGACTGCTGACTAGTCGATTGGCTTGGCCGACGAAAGCACGGCGAAATAGCGAAGAAACGCCGAAGAAATTAACATCGCGCGGCATATTTTCACGCCGGATCTGGGTCGATCTTTATATAATGTTTATAACCTGTTGATTCAAGTCCGAGATGCGCTGCTACTGAGGGACAGCCCGGCCCGCGTCGCACAGTGGCGCACCTTGGGGCAAAGCTGGGACAAAACCTCAAATTGAATGAAAAAGACACACAGAGAAATGTATTGTAAACACCGAAATATGACTTGAATGGATGGTTGAACAACTACCAAAGAACAAAGCATTACATATACTTTGCAATTGGATCAAATGGGCACTACACCACCTGAATTCGATTTCAACTCAATAATCACGTGGTTTATTCTCGTAAAGCGTTTCGGAAGAATTAGCGTTGTGTTTGGGTTCTCACCGAAAAGACGTATAACTGTTTCTTATTCAATAGATTCTAGTTCAAATCAACAAATTTTACAGTTAATTATAGTGACAGACAAAGCAGGTTCAAGTTTGAGTTGGACTGTACAGAAGTTACATATTTGCATTTGTTTTTAACCAAATGATTTTTTGACACATTATGAAAAACTACAATTATTTGATTATATCAACAAAATATAATCGCGTTTTCAAACGATATTTGAACTAAACAAATTAAAAGTATGTTTGTATTAGTCTTGCTGACGGTGTATCACAAAATGCCTATTAACTGTCTCTAAACAAAGTTTATTGTCAATCATATGAAGGCTTAGAAACAAAGAAGTGTAAATGACAAAAATCTCCTTTTGAGAAAAATCAGCTTTGAAGTTTTTTCAGCAATTTTTCATTCCATGAAAAATATATGTATGGAAACTAAAAAAACAATCCAATCTTCTACAAATTATGATATATTTTCTGTTGAACGTTAAAATCATCTAAAAAGAGCGGTGAGAAGCTTGTAACAGCAGATTTTTTTCAGTATAATCAACCATAAATCGAACACAATGTTCTTTACACCCCATTGCATTTGGAGCCTTATTTGAATTCATGACATAAACTTCTTTGCTTTTACCCTGCACAAGCGAACAATAATGATGTTGAAGACACTCACACATAGTCTCATAGCACATAATTGGCTTGTTTAGGGGTATCCTGTTTTTTTACATATTCTGATTCTACGTTAAAAACTAAGCCAGAATCCAAAGTTTCATAATTTTCCGTGCCCTTGATCTATTTTTAAAACACGTTTTAAATTAGTATGGAAATCGCGTTTGAATCACCCTTCGGCTAATTTTACTTCGGCACGAACTGTAATTATGTAAATTGAAATGTCATTGAGTCGACGAAATCTTATTTATTCATTTATGGACCAATGAACTTGTTCACTAATTTGACGTTTGAGCGGTGCCGAATTCACTCGTTTCCATGGTCACATAAATAAAACGGCACCGCTCAAACGTCAAATAGTGAATTCTTGCATCGGTCCATTATATCAAAATTAAGATATTAAAGCGCAACAAAATCGTGTTACATTTAGAAAAAATATTCTCTTTTGATCAAGCTACAAAAAACTGTGAATTTTTCAAATAGAAATATTAGTAGTAGAACGCTAGTGGCGTTGTTGTCACAAAACTGATTTCAATTATTATTACCTTAAATTATGGATTTCCATTGTTTGTTCTACACCATGTCGTTGTTTTGGTTTTGTAAATAAATCTGACACTTAAAGACTCGGTACTCACGCTGTCAGTTCGTGGCAAACTAGATGTTGGTAACACGAACAGCAGCGACATTAGCATTCTTAGGTTAATGCTTCTACTATTTTTCATCACTAAACAACCCAATTGACATAACACATAATCCACAAATTACGTAACGCTCTGGGGGAGGAAGTGCGTAAGCTCAAGCATTACGGCTCATACAACAATTATATTTTTTGTACAAAAAAACGTTACACAGGGGAGGGGGTGTTCACTGGACGTTTTAAAGAAAACAGTAGTACCAAACTACATGTGATTGCTTAGAATGAGGCCCAGATAGTCGTAGCAGTAAACTCGCAGCTATTCAGCAAGCCCAAGCTGAGGGTCGTGGGTTTGAATCCCAACGGTCAAGAATCATTTTGTTAAAGAAACTTTGTCGACTTCGTGCTCCCATTGAAATTTTCTCGACTAATACAAACATACTCTAGACAAAGAGTATCTTCCCAAATAGCACCGATAAAATATGTGATATTTTAGAAAAATGAAACAAATTTCATTGCTATTGCATTTCAGACACTTTGTAGCATATCTAAATTACAATTGGCAATTTTGTTTACTGAACTATTACATTATAACTAAAGTTTTGTTGACATTATATAGGTGTTGCATTTGACCTCGTATGCAAATTAGCCTAGAGCTGTCAAAATGAATGAGTTACATTGAAGTTGAATTTTTGTTTGCACAGAAATAAATAACAAACTAAGTTACATATAGATTGCTAAGTCACTTGTATGTAACAGCATGAAGTTTTTGTTTGTTTACCATGTATCATATTGACAGCAGTGTAATTTAATGGCAGTTTCAGTATAGTTGCACATAAGTTACAAAATAACGTAAGATTTCAAATCGAGTCTAGTACACGACACTGAAGATGGCCTTAAAATTGAGGTCGAAATACGCGTATCAACTCTAGTGGAATTAAATGGTGTAGTACTAAATTCGTTTGTTTTATCTACTTGTAAGATTTCAGGTAACTGATGTGTAACAACAATGGTCAACACTGCATTCCAAAAGTTTTCATATATATTGTAAATTTTGATATAAGAACTTAACCAAATAATAATCTTCCGTTGTTTTTGTGATGTTTTTTTTTGCGATGATGAAATAAAATTGTTGAATTCACAATTTACAGCCTCACTAACAATTTTTCAATAGTTGTCATCATTTCAGATTGTCTATCTTCAAACAGTCATTCGGAAAGGTATCTGCAGCAAGATGAAATTAAATGGCGATTTATGATAAGCAATCAAGAGAAATCAATTGTGGGACATAAAACACGTGATTTCTGAATCATAATCTTCTCAAAAAGTCAAATACAAATCATAAACACTGTTGATTTTAATATCCATATTAATTTAATTTAATCTGCAGTATAGTCCTTCATGGTTGTCACGGGAAGGAGTTTTTGTTACGGAGAAGGATTCAGAAGCTACAAAATCTGGATTTACCTCTGTTAGTGATGCGATACATGTAGCATCATTTGGAAAAGTCATCTATATATAATTATAAAATATGTCTACATATATGCTGACAAACCATTATAAGATTTTGTAAATAAGAAACAGACTTGTGTGTTGTGTTTTCATGTTACGGTCGGATGATGAAGAAAGGAATGTTTATGATATCCTCTATTATTAGAAACCGAGTATACCTCTCATGCAGATATGATTATCACAGAAAGAACACAGAAAGCTTCTTTTATTAGGGAGGATTCACAGGTTACATCATATCTGGACAAAAATTTTAAAAGGGGAAAACCAACATTGGTAAACATTGGCTTTGCAAGACGATGTTGAGCCCAATTCAACTCGATGACGCTCACCAATACCACTATCAGGAAGAGCAAACACCAATTTTTCTGATAGTGGCGTTGGCTTGCGTGAGCGGGCTAAAATGGGCTCAAGACCTCTTGGGCCCTTTTCAAATATTTGTCCAGATCAATATCTGAAGAAAACATCGCTGCTCTTGGTATCAAAAATTTAAAAGTTTTTTTTATAATAACAAAAACGACAGCATAGGAATGTTTATTTAAATTCGTTTTGTAGAACACAAATTATAATATAGTAGTGACGAACTGATCAATGTTTTTTTTTTATAAATGCAAAACCGTAACGTTTGAACCGTTTTCGCAAAAAGATCTGTTTTTATAGGTACTTATAACTTATTTGAAATAGATGCATGCAACGAGATCACCAATTGTTAATCCATCGTTGATAACGCAATCTTTTTCCATTTAATCACCAGCACTGCCCAGTAATTATGAGCAATCATCAAGAACCTTTTGTTTTGCTCAAAGTAAAAATAAAAATCATCATGAAAATTATCTCACTGCATTCCACGACAAGTGAAGTGCAATGGTAGATATCCATAAACATTGCTTGGATTTGAGCGAAAATAAAAATTTCATCATTTCAAAATGATTGCTTCGTACTAAGATAGGCAAATTCATTTGTTTGGGAAACGTTATTCTTGAGGGCTGCTAGCCTTCTAGAGAGGTAGATCTACTAATTTCTTATTATTATTTAAAGTTATTAACTCATTCTTGGTTTTGAGGCTGGAAAAATAAAACTATTCGTTTCATTTTCAGTGAGGTCGGAGGACATTTTTCTTCCGTCATAGAGCTCGAAAAAAGGTGTTCGCTAGAACGCTCAACTCATTTGGCTTGGTTTTAAAAATATTTGAAATCGGAAATGTGTCAAACTTACTAATTAACCATGGTCAGGATGCTAAACCATGTATAAATGCTTAATTTGTTCCGTTTGATTACATAGAGGTATGTCTTCAAAGCTTGCACGAATAATATGCGGACAGCCTGAAGAAATCTTCAAGAAAATCAACAGATCATTTTAATAAACTAATTTTTGAGGTTTTGTCCAGAACTGCGCCACTGTGCGTCGGTTGGTTGGTTTCGGCCAAAGTCGGACGGATTACGTGATTCATGTCCTGTTTTAACACGGGCGAGACCTTCCATTGCCACTGCCACCGATTGGTGGCCGGAGTTGTGACGCGACGCTATTACGACCGGACCGAGGCGTGGTGGCCAGTAGTCGACGGGTAGGATGGTGGAGAAGGCGCACTACTCCACGAAGAGAGGTACCTTCGATTTGTTTGGATGGTCCACGATCAACACTTGGTCTGGGTCGCAGAACCGGTATTTGGCGTGCGCTGCGTATCGCATGTATGTTTTTCGTTGGTTCGTAAATAGCGCAGTTAAGGCAGATAAACGGTATGGACATTGAGAGAGAACCAGGCCTGATAATGCTGAATATCCGTGCTACGCGTGATGGTTGATGAGTAAGGCGCATTTCCCCTTAGCTTAGTAGTGTCATCAGTGTGAGCTTTTCTAGGTCATATTGCGAAATTTTGATTTAAATTTAGTATTGATCGCTGGCATACAGGATATTGAATAGTGCTTAAGATGATTATACATTAATTTTATATTTGCAGATGGTACGAATAAATAAGAAGTTTATTTCTGGAAGAATACAAGTAGACATTCTCCTATAGCACCTTTCTAAAAAGTTCATGGAAAAAAATCTGGTTGAATTTCGGTGAGAATCCCAGTAGATATATTCGTGGAGGAATTTTGGAAGGAAGGCCTGGATTTTTTCCCACCAATAATGCGACATGCAAAGTTCTTTATTTTACTAGGTAAGGTCTTTTCTGTCACTAGCCGCATCTGTGCAATAATTTGCACACTCTACTTTTATGCGTGTGCGGTATAGATTTGTTTCTTAAAACTGTTTTACGCGTTTTTAAGTAACATATATATTATCAGCCCAATGAGCAGCTATGTTGTTATTACCAATAAGTTGTTGTTTTTGTGCTTATGTGTTGAAAGATTTCCATTATTATTTGTCCAACATTTTGGATTATTTGAATTAATTTTATAGAACATTCCCCTCTTAGGTTTATTGTCTCCAATTATGCGTTAATTGGAATATGTGTGTATATGATGTTCATATCGATCGGCTGAAGATTTCTTCGAAGATATTTGTTTGCAGTTTCATGTCATTGACGTTGTTGCAATCAATAATGTATCGAAAGTAGGAACGACAGAACGAGTAAATTATTAACGTTGTTATAAATTTCTTCCTATTTTAAGAAGCACAGTGTCAGATCGGTTTGTTGGTGGTTTTCCGATCCCAAAATGCGGTTGCGGTTAAAAGTACTAAATTGTCAACGGTTTCCCTCTTCTTCTTGGCATTAACGTCCTCACTGGAATATAGCCTGCTTCTCAGCTTAGTGTTCCCCAAAGCACTTCCATAGTTATTAACTGAGAGCTTTCTTTGCCACAGTTATCATTTTCGCATTCGTATATCGTGTGGCAGGTACGATTATACCACAGATAAATAATACAATGCATATTGAGCAATTGTAAGCAACATAGGACCAATTACAAGTACTTCCGGTATATCCTGGAGTTGATTCTAGGACTCTAGAAAAGTCCTACGAAAGCAATCCATACCATACGACATTTCAATCTACATGTGTTTCCCCGGGAGTATAATATGATGCATATTGACTCAATATTATTGAGTAATTGTATGCAACAAAAGTCATTTACAAGTACATCCTAGTTGTTTTGGAGTCAATCCCTGGACCCTAGATATTCAACAAATATGTCAAAGTAGAAATTCAGCCTTCCGATCAGAGCGTTGACTGACCACTGCAAATACAACTATGACATGGCTAACGTTCAGCATGTTGATTCATTCGAGGACGATAGTTGTAAATCTGAATATGAAGTTGAACCTGATTTGCAACTGTTCCGATTTTGCACAACTGTAATTCCAAGTACACGGTAAACACATTATCAGTTAAACTGTCCAAAGAGTCCTGAAATTTCAGGACATTCTGAACCCATTTCAGTTTACATTCATCTCCCTTTCTCATTCCCTATCCCAGTTAGTAAGATGATGAAATACGCTTGACATGATGTCACAAATCTCCAAAATCGCGGTAACGAGCCTCTGAAGCCGGTGTCTGATATCTGACACCTGATAAGGAAGGCATCATCAGGCGAAAGGTCAAAAGTTTCATTCATAGATTTCGCTATACTTAAGTTCTTACCTCGGTGAATCGTACGTTTACTTATCTAAGCCCTTACTCCAAATAAGCTGGAACGTGAACGGATTATCGGCACATGTGCTCGATAAACAAAGCCTTTTTAACCACTTTCAGATCGATCCAGTTCTTGGATTTCTTGGAAATCGGTAATCGTTAAACAGTTACTTCCAGCGGAAACACTAAATCAATAAAAAAAAAGTAATGATAAGCAGTACGTCAATCATTGTATCGTCCAAATCGAAAATCAAAAATTTCGAATAGCTCTGCACTTAGATCTTGGTGAATCACCCAGAAAACAATAAGCCACTCACACATGGTTCGGCACAGCTTATCAGCGCAAAAAATCACATCAAATCACGCGATAGAGCCTCCCATGTTGTTACGTACGTTTACTAGCCATGTCATTTCTTTCGTCGTCGTCATCTTAGGCTTCGTCATTGATATTTGTTTTCGCTTTTCAAGGTTCTTATCGGGCAAAGGTAGGTATTTTGCTTTCCTGAACCTCGTTAATGAAAGGCTAAACTGCGAAACGGTACTGTTCCCACAGTGTCAAACGGTGGCCGTGAGAAAACCTGTCATTAAAATCGACTAAATCAATAAAATTTCTACGAGTCGCGCGCTCTCGCTGATGTATCGTAACCGATCGTAAGTCAATAGGGAAGATGTCAACTTTTCCTTTCGTTTAATGGCTTTTTGCACCGGATGGGTGATAAGGGCTTTCGGGTCGTAAAAGTGTGTAACATCTATGCATGCCTACTGCTCTCCGGAAGAAAGTTTCATCGAACAAGTTCAGCATGCCTTGTGAAACTGACTGACACTCTTAGTTACAAATGATCTATATTCACATAGTACCCAAGTCTGCATAATGTCAAAATGAAGTATTTTTATACAATAGACAAATTTTCAATGGGATGTAATGCTACAATATTCTACATTGAATAAGTATGCGTCAAAGCATGTCATTTCATAAATCAAATGAAAAAGGTAAAATTTAAAAATGAAATGGTTTGTAATGCATTGTACCTTCGTGCTGTACGAACAGGGTGAATCTCTGAATTCACAACTTCCTTCCAAAAAAGTAAGGGTTAAAAACTGTCACTAAACGTGGCAAAAATGGATGAAAGGACGTTTCTCCGGAATGCGAACTTTCTTCCAAGGGTGAAATGGTTAATGTTGATAATTGCATCGAAATGAGCTGTCAGTTCGATGCTCTAGACAAATTTTCCGTACATCAAATCGAAGCAGTATCCAGCCCAGGCTCTTCTATTCAAGTGAGAAAACAAAGGGTGCCTCCTTTCGTGGCCAGTTGTTCCGAATTTGGAGGATTTAGGCAGGAGATCTTGGGGAATCAACCTTTCCTTCTAAATCGCAAAGAAAGAAGACTGTCGCGATCTGCCGGAGACTCTTAAAGATCGCGAAATTCTTCTCAAACACCTTGAAGGAAATAAGCACACATGTTTTACTTTTGACGAAACAAATGAAGTTTTGTTCAAAGTCGTCTTGGGAGGTCTGTTAAGTAATTATAAGTCACCTGAAGAGATCAAAAATGGACTAAATGTTTTACTTGGATTTTATCCAGCCCAAGTATTCATTATAAGATAGAGAACCCAATCTGGCATTGTTTGGAAAGGAGTTTCACAAGAATATTATTAAGTTCACTTTAACAAAAGTGATTTAAATAATATTGAAGCTTTTGAACAGCGGTTTTCATATCGTGCTCCGCGGAGCATTTGAACCACGGCCTTGAAATATCGCAACTTTTCACTTTAAAATATGCTTTTAAAATATGTTATATTAAAATGTTGAAGGACAAATTGATCGTGCTGAAAGTTTGATCGATTAGTAACTCGTTGGTTACGCCCATCGATCGAATTTTTATTTAAGACTCCTGTATTTCGAGATTTCAAATCTTATATACACGGGGAGAAAATCTCTATCATTATTGAATGAATTATTTATTTATTGAGCGGAACATTTTGAAAGAGAGAAAAGCCCGTTTGAGTGATATCATTTCGAAATCGTTCTCTAAAGGGCACGAAAAACTCTTAATCAGCTCCTAAAACAAAAATAGATGTCTAATGATAATTTTGAAATATTTCATTTTTATTAGAGTCAGTTTTGCATAAAAATATTCACACTGTTTAAGGTGTATGCGATATAGTTGTAAATGTCGGAGCTAAACAATCCACTGATTCTATGATTACATGCGAACTTTGAGTGCTTAAAGTGTTGCGTAGGCATAAATATGAACTACTGAGCTCATTTTTCATACCATACAGCAAACTAAGTAAAGTTGTTTGATCATTAAACCGTTTATTCTCAAATAATAATAAAAATAAAAATATCAAATAATCGAGTTGTAAGAATTTTGACATGATTTTCAGATTCTGGAGACCCAAATTTAGTAGATACGGGAACTTTTTAGTCTTTAACATGCTTTGGTTACCAATTTCGTCCCAGTGTTTCATTTTAATTTTTTGATATCAAAACTATTTTTATGATAATTTAGCATATGATTTAGCATAATCATTTAATGAAAAATCAATTACAAAAACTGATAAAGATCAATAGATTTTTGAAAGCAAGTTGAATTTGAGAAGCCAAAATTGCTGTTCAATTACGATTACCACGTCCTTTTCTGAAACCAAATTCACAAGGTGATAAAATATTATTATGTTCAGCCCATATCTCAAGATGATTTAGAAACATTATTTCCATAAGTTTACTTTAACATGATCATCTTTTCCTGGTTTAAGTATACTAACGACTTTAATCGAACGCCATTCTAATGGAAGCATTTTTTTGCATAAGAAATGAATTAACAGGTGACCGTTGCCAGTGGGAGAAATTTTCCCAGGTTGGTCCGTTAGACGAAGATTGCCTGAGTATATGGATCCGACAAATCGATTCGGAGAATAGAATTGACGTTTCTGCAGCTAACTGGGAAGAATGGTGTTGCTCTGTCGATTAATTCGTTCATCACCGGAAAATCAGTTGAAGCATGTGCTGGTGGCGCAATAGAAAGTGCAAAGTCTGAAGCCTAAAGTACAAAAGTACACTTTAAGAGTACGAGACCCGCCTCAAGTAACCTAACTGCTGAAGCTAACAATACTCATCGACGGAACCGAGGTAGAAGTTGTCCCTCATCCAAATTTGAATATCAGTAGATGCGTGATCTCTTGTATCGACCTGATTTGAATGGAGGAGAAGGACATTTCACACGCTATGAAACTCTAACATCTCGATAAGAATCTTCAGGTGTCCGTTAACTATCCACAGAAATCCGCTACAACTCTGATGTAGTCTACCCAAGAGCTTGCTAAGAATTTCGAGGAAATTGCTTAGATTTCTGAGGTTTCACTACGATATTGTTGAAAATTCTCAAAAGTTCATAAGGATTTCCCAGACTACCAATAGCAATCTCCAATCGACAGATTTTGCAAAACATCTCAAATAACTAATTATATCTAAATTGACGCTTATATTGAGCTGCTCGGTAATCCAATCCGCATGGTTATTAAATTAATTAACTCCCGCTCTGCCCGCGTGTGTAGTAACATGAGATGTATGGATATGGGTTATGAAAGAGTATACCCCATTAGGCATAAAGACGTTAGGCATAAGGACGTTAGGCATAAGGATGTTAGGCATAATGGACGTTAGGCATAAAGACATTAGGCATAATGGATGTTAGGCATAATATACGTTAGGCATAATGGACGTTTGGCATAATGAACGTTTGGCATAAAATAACTTGCGCGTGTGTCATTTGAAACTCGTCTTATATCGAAAAATTTTCGGGCCTATTTACAAATTCAATTACGCTGATGGGGGTGGGTATCTGTCCTTAAGGTGTGACAGCTCATAAAAAAGTGCGATGTTCATACAAAAAGCGTTACGAAAGGGTGGATTGATTGGCTGGTATTAAATGACTTTTTTCGGTGCTATGAAATGTGACCATGAACCGAATGACAGATTGGTTGTCATTTTTATTGTTATCATTCTAAAATCCAGCTCAATCCATTTTTGTAAGTATCAATTTAAATTTGCGATGTGCAATCAAAGTGTTATTTGTTTCTAAAGATGTTTATTTTAATGGGTATATGACATTTTTTTGTTATATTTCTCTTACATAATTGAGCTAATTCTAAAGAAGGGAAATCTTCCATATAAATATTAAAACTTATAGTGCAAATGAGTACCTTGAGCTTGAGCTTGAGCTTTGAGCTTGATTGGCCGCCCGTGGATGCACTCCAGTATCGCCAGATCACCTGCACTTACACAAGGAACCAACCGAATGACTGCTTGGGACTAACAGGCATCCTCAGTGTATAAGTGCTGGTGATCTTCTATTTTTAGGCAACAATGGCACCTGCCACGTCAGAATGCAGACCAATGAGGGGAAGGGGGAGGAATTGATGATGCATTGAACTGACTCCCACGTAGACCGTATATTCCACTGCATCCACGTCAGTTCATGCGGGATTGTATGGATTGGGGGAAAGGCATGGCAGAGAGGTTTGCTTTTGTGGTTAGCAGACTGCCTATGTATCAGGCGTAAGAAAGGCGTGCGCGTGGAAGTAGGAAGCGTTAGGGAAACGGTTTCTTGTCCGTCTCTGGTTCTAGCGTTTGCTATGAACGAATAGTATGAGTGGGATATATTTAGAATGGAAGATAGAAGCAAGTGAGAGATATACAACTACAAAGTACGAGGAAAGGGACGGGCCTGGGATTGAACCCATGACCTTCTGCATATGAAGCAGAAGCGGTAGCCATCAGGCCACCAACCCCGTCATTATAGTGCAAATGAGTACCTTGAAGACAATAATCGAGAGGCAAGTCAAGAATTTATGTTATGATAGGTGACATTATCTTCAGCAATAATTTTCTGGTAGTATGACAACTATCTTCTTGGCGTTACATGGCTACTTCGAGTCTGCTCGTCAATTAAATGTAGTGAGAACGGTTCCTTTGCTACTTGTGCAAACAATTTTCGATGATTTTCAATCAATTTCCTCGATATTCGTCGAGTTTGAAAATTAAAATTTGATTAGATATTTATTTTAATTACCAAAGTCAAGTTCAAATTCAACATAGCACAGTATCCAGCATTAAACATGGCGTGCATTTGGGAGAAAAATGATATTCCCAATGTTATTGCATAGAGCTCCAACAACTTATTTGATTACCCAGTGTTACTCATAATCAATCAACAGCTAGTCGAAACGAAAATTTCAGATGGAAATATTTACATCTACAATTCCAAAAACTATTAAAAAATAAAAATACAAATAACAACATATATTGGAAGAAGAAGATTTCTCAAACAGTCTTTTCCTCCAACCATTTAATCAATCGTATGTGTATAAAGAAAAGCCTATGATTCAAAGAAGGGAAAATGTATGATGGAAATATTAAAAGCAATAATGACATTAATGTCTCGAAAGAACAGCTTATTTATAGAAGAAGGGAAATTTTCTGATTAAGACATTAGCAGCACTAACTCCAATAATTTTGTTGACATCAAAACTATAAAGAACAGCCTTCAATTTAAAGAAGGGATAATCTCTGATGAAAAATTTGCCAGTTATATGTGTAGAACCAAACCCAAAAGATGAGCAACAGATCATGTACAGCGTCGTTCTTATTTTTGGCTTTCTCATTTGTGCACGATACACGATTATGCTTCATGGCCAAGAAAGTGAAGAAACCAAAAGAAAAGATCCTGGATCGACTAGGAACTGAACTAAGATACCTTCAGCATGGCTTTCCTCTATGGTTAGAACTTACGCCACTCACGCCGAGGAGCTGGGATCAAATCCCAACCCCGAGATAGTCACTTATGACGTGAAAGTCATAGTTACGACTTCCTTCGTAAGGGAAGTAAAGCCGTCGGTCCCGAGATGAACTAGCCCAGGGCTAAAAATCTCGTTAATGAAGATAGGAAAAACAAATTATCAAAAAAGTCAATACGTTTTCCAGTAAACGATTTCATTTTTCATTTTGAAAATTATGCCTATCGTCCATTATGCCTAACGTCCATTATGCCAAACATATATTATGCCAAACGTCCATTATGCCTATCGTATTTATGCCTATCGTACTTATGCCTAACGTCGTGCACCAAAAGGCTCGGTAGCTTAGTTGGTAAAGCGCTCGTCTTGCATGAGTCTTGGGTTCAAATCCCAGCCGAGCACGTTGGTTTTTTTTTCATAATTTCACCCATAATTTGTCCATCTTTACCACGCGTAATGAGTTAAGTAATTTAATTATATCTCTTCTGAATACCGCAAGAAACCCCTAATGTCTGATATAAATACCCAGATTTCGCTTAATTTTTTACAAGAATCTACTGGAAATTCCTAGAAGCTCATTATAACAACATAGGATCCCGTAAGGATTCTCCAGAATACAGTTAGAAAACTCCACAATCTAGATAAGGATCACCAGGATATCGTTAGCAACATTTTGATTCATGCTTAACTGAAATCTTGATGCTGCACTCATTATAGTCCAGCCTAAGCAACATTGGATCGTTTCTTCGAATGCCAAACATTATTGAAAATAAAATCTAGTTAATACTGTGTTTGCATTTGTCATGGTGGCGAAACAGCGTATAAAAACAGCTTGTATGTCATTTATTTATCTAGGTATTGTCAAATTTATGGATTATATGTGACACTTATGAAATTCACTTGAATACGAATTTGCTTGAAAAACGCAATTTATTTTATGGAATCCATAAAAGATAAGAGACCTGACATTTGGCTTGGTTTACTTCTATTGTTATGGTATGCTTTTACATACGCTAAGTATGTAATTTCACTACCATGCAACCCCGCTAATTTGAACGGTACCTCATGCAAACCATAGAGGTTAATTTTTAATTTGAACTTCTAGTCACCCTACAAATTACAGAAAATCGTACTTCTGGTTACTCTTTTGGCTGTTTTGGTTTGTTCCGTTCCACAGCGTTCCATTTCACTTTACTCCGTACCATGAGCTAAATGACGTTTGAACCATTTTTAATTTGAACGATGTGCAAATAAGCGAGGTACAAATTAAAAAGTGTTCAGAATAAATGTGGTCAAACCAACGGGGGTACCCGGTAAAAAAAGGAACTGTTCAAACGAGCTTTTCCAAATTCGAAGAAAAATGTGTATCACCTACCGGCATACTCAACTGGGCTGGTCATACAACGTGAATGCCTGAGAAAAGATATTGAAACTCTAGTTGAGATATTCATAGAGAAAAATGACTTTATGAAACGTTGCAAACACACGACCATTTAGAAGTAAATAGGCGCGTATGGTAATACTAGCAGTTGGAGTAATTTGGGGGAATATGAACGAAAATTAAGCTCTGAAATGCGGTAAACGTGAAGCTGACTTTCAAGTGACTAAAACAAAAGACACACAGATATTTACAATAGTTAACATATTTTAAAGGTTTTCAAAAATGTTGTCAAAAGCGGATCCATTTTGTTGCCAAAACGGGGGGGGTGCCAAGAATTGAGCCTGCCAAAAATGGAGTCTCACTGTATTTCATACGAAATGCATGTTATTCAGAAACAAAAAAAGAATGTGATAGGAAGCCACGAGACGAAATTATTTATTGGAACTTTTTGTGAGTCTTAGACTTTTTTGTTGCTTATGTTTTTTTTCCAAGCTGATCCAAATCTGAAAAAAATATAATTTTGCATTAAGTGTATGTTCTGGAAACACGGATGACATTAGCCAGTACTGGGTGCAGAGTCCTACTCGTCACATAGATGACTGTAAAGCACACTATGAACTGCCATACATAGTACAATAACTGATGTCAGGAGTCATGTGATGCTAATGTGAAAAACCTTAAATTTGTTAAAATTGCTAGTTTTCTAATCATTAAAGGAATTCTTGCTTTATTTATGATCTCGCCCTAAATGCCATTGGTAACGAACTGAGTAGCTTGTTGTTACTGAGCAGACGGATAGATTTGCACGTTTCATAAAAATGGTCTAATGAAGAAATGATCCTCCTCTATCTCACAATAGTGATACATAGTATTAACCTTTGTCCATGCATTTCCTCAAAAATAATGAGCAAAATATTCTGTAACCAATGGATTTTAGGGCGAGATCCTGTTATGTGAGAATGGACCATTCAAATTTGTTTGATGCAAACTACACCATGTTAATTGTCCTAAGCCGGAAGTCGCCAGCTTGCATTCCCAAATGGCACTGGACATCTCTTTCCGGCATCTACTCGTCGGTCCCGTTCCAAAAATACCCATATTGCATGGGTTCTAAGTGATTTTCCCAAACCGGAAGTCGCCATTTTGGATTCCCAAATGGCACCGGACATCTATTTCCGGCATCTTCTCGTCGGTCCCGTTCCAAAAATACCAATATTGCATGGGTTCCAAGTGATTTTCCAAACCAGAAGTCGCCATCTTGGATTCCCAATTGACGATTCTACCTCATTACCCCGAATCCCATTACCCCGAATGCCATTAACCCGAACGCCATTACCTCGAATTCCAAAACCCCGAACGACCCATCACCCCGAATGACATTACCCCGAATTCCAAAATCATGGGGAAATGTCATCAATATCATCATGTCAAAATAATTGTGAATTCGGGAAAATAGCATTCGAGGTGATGGAATTCGGGGTGATGGTACATTCGGGGTAATGGTATTCGGGGTGATGGGATTCGGGGAAATAGCATTCGGGGTAATGGGGTAGAATCCCAATTGGCACCGGACATATTTCCGGCATCTACTCGTCGGCCCCGTTCCAAAAATACCTATATTGCATGGGTTCCAAGTGATTTTCCCAAACCGGAAGTCGGCATCTTGGATTCCCAATTGGCACCGGACATCGATTTCCAAGAATCTCTTCGGAACTCCAATAATCCCTGTGGAACTTTTTTTGCACGGTTTCTCGAAATAACACGGACTTTTTTTGCACGGTTTCTCGAAATAACACGGATTTTTTTTTTTTGCACGGTATTTTTTTATACGGTATGCATCCCCCGTGCAATAACAGAATCGGGTGTATTTGTAATCATATTTTATTCTAAAAATGACTCCTAGCTGATCCATAACTGTGGGGTGACTATAACTCACCTGTAAAAATTCTGAACTGCTACGGCAAATGACATGTAATATGTTGTTAACAAAATGTTAATAAATACTTAATTTAATTTTACCAAATTAGAATGATAGTGTTGCCTAACACAGAACACCTAGATATAAGAAATGAATGTAATGATTGAAGTGATACTAACATAGGCATTAAAAAACAGTCGATATCCGTACGTCGGAATAAATTGTTATGTTCTGCTTATCAATGAACGGAATACCTCATTTACGAATATTCTCTCAAGCAACATAATCGGTCAAACAGAAGCGGAACATTAGCCGGCACAACGGCCATTTAACAGCAGGTCAATAGAGGCGGTTATGAAACCAAGTCTGCCGGCAAACATGATTTCCCGCTAGGCTACTATCAAAAGGAGGAGAGAAACACGTTAAAAAGACGCCCCACTCGGCCCAGCTCTAAACGGTGAACAACATAACGATAGAGTGGGCGTTTATCCTCAATGTACACCACTTGAGAACTGTTTTACATGCTTATGATTGACACTCATTAAAACGTAATTTGGACACTGCACATTGTTACTGCCTTTCTGTAGCTCTTAAGTGAATAGCACTGAATTACTTCTTTACTAGACGAACGCCACCCGCCCCTAATAATACCTTCTTGGAAGGAGGATTGATTGAATCGAGCGTATCCACCCACTCACTGCCAAGCAGTATGAAATTGTCATTTAAATGAGGCAGGTGTCAGGAAGAGCGTGAGCGCAATGCGTTGAATGCCATTAAAAAAAATCCGTTCGCAATTACCGTAAATTGAAGCGGGGGAGTTAATTCGCTTAATGCGCTAGGAGGCACACTTGCCATGTAATTGAGAAGTTGAATTCGATTGATTAGTTCTGTTCGCTGTAATCCTGTGGGAAATTTTCGAACTGACACGGTTTTCTTGAACAAGAATAAGATAAAACAGTCATTCGGAATAGCTCCAGGCACTTTCTCATATATTATACATTCAGTTTTCTATAAATAAGATATTACTGTGTTGTAAGGACTGACAAGATCGGGTCATCTTAGAATCTGCTTTGCATTCTGGTATTAGTCTTCTAAATTAAAATATGTTTATTTAAGTTCACACAATTCTGGAGCAAACTCTAAAATATGAGCAATTTTTGGTGAAATCAAACCGCCATCGGCACACATTGCAAGAAATCCAATTTTATGTCACTAATCGCTTTCGTTTACTAAAATTGGCGGCTTATAAATCTTAAGTACCGTAAATCGGGGTAACTTTGATAGTTTTTGGCAGAAAATCCAAATATTTTCGCACTCAATTTGAAAGATATTTAGGCTGATACAAATATTAATTTTCTTTTATGTCACCCCCCCCCCCCCTTCAAAAATCCGAAAATTTTGAAGGGGAGAAAAAAAAAGATTCATATTTTTTTACATTAGTAAGGTTTTTTTCAATTTTTAAAGTAAAAAACAAGTAAAATAATGATTCAGATGACGATTGAAAATAGTTTAGCAACTATCGTTAACAACAAAAATTCGAAAAAATAACTTTTTTTTTCATTTTTATTTTTTTGTTCCTTATTTATTTTTATCCCCCCCCCCCCCTCGTACCTTCCAAGTGGTCTCGGACATAAAAGAAATTTAATATTTGTATCAGCCTTATTTTGTTTTTAAAACAAGTTGACTTAAACTTCAATTTACGAAGTCTTCTTATACGCAAACACAATATACGTCACTTTTAACGAAGTAGATTTAATTTACGTCTTGTTTTGTTTACAAAGTACGTAAATTGAGTTTAGATAATTATGTGGAAAATTATGTGACCTCCTGTTAGGGAAAATCGTTGGAAACTCATGAATTATGGGTATTATCGGACCGGGCACGACGAGGGGATGACGAAACTCGATGTCCGACGCCATTTTGAAATAAAATTTACTGAAACCTCAATAAACGTACCTGTTTTTACGCAAATTATAATCAACCGTTAAAATAAATCAATCGACGTCACTTTTCTACGAAGTAAATTCAAGAGCATCAGTACAGACCAGCACATTGTTTTTTTTTTGGTTATATGAAGAGTTAAGATTTTATGTTATAACTAAATATCACCAATATGCAACTACTTACGTTTGTAGATACTCAGGCCTATATTTCGAGGAGTCCTTGATAGTCCAAGAATAACGACACAACTCAATAGAGCCTTCGCAATATTAAAAAACTATCTATTAATAATTGGTTACGCTTGTAGATCCTAAGGCCTCGATAAAAAGAGATCTTGGAGGACCATGAACATCCACACAAATTTATACAATATATCGATTACTAACAGTAATGGTTAGGAGCATTTGAAGTACCGTAAAACGGGGTAACTTTGATAGTTTTTTTGAAGAAAACTTGAATATTTATGCATGCTGTTTCAAAGAGTAATAATTTATATTTTTAAAACAAGTACTGGCATCCTAGCTATCGATTGCAGTCGATAGATTTCCAAAAGATATGTTATGATTGGATATATAATTTTTCATATAATCGAAAGTTGGTTTTCTGTTTTGGGGTAACTTTGATAATGGAGTATGAATCGAACAAAATTGAATGAATATCGAACATTTGTAGGGCATTGCATACCTCTAGGCGTTTAACGTTATATGGAAATTTCTGACTTAGATTATAAAAATGGCCCCAGTTTGTGAAAATGCTATTCGCTAAGAGATTTGAGACCGTATTCAAGTTCTATGATAACTTTGCTGGCAAAGATAAGTGGCCAACTATTCAAAACTACATCAAATAGTGATCGTAGAACAGATTGTTTGTAAGCGTTTCGAAAATGCTAAAATTGTGTCAATTTTTAATATTCGTATAAAAAGCCTCAAATGCACTTGATTCCAGTGAAAATAGCTTTGACATGAAGTGTCATACTAATACTCTTTACTTTTGCATTCGTTTTGCTTAACTGATTAACAGAAACTTCGTTATTTCGTTTAATATGTTGTGGGTCTCGCACTATCAAAGTTACCCGCATTATCAAAGTTACCCCGTTTTACGGTATTTGAAAACTAACCTTAACCTAACGGTTAAGAGACTGGGTCATATTAAACAAAACTTTTTATAGACCATTGATCACGCTTGTAGATCTTAAAGCCTATATTCGATGAACTTCTTGGAGGACCTAGGACATCAGTACAAATTATAACAATACTCATTTTACTGCTATGAAAAGATAAGGGTCTGTGTCATGTAAAAAAAAAACGTTAAAGGATCGCTAAATACTCCAGTACATTGCAGGCATATATTCCAGGAAGTTTTTGGATGAACTAGGACACCTGTTGTTCTCAATTAGTTACCAAAACTCGGATCTTCTTGGGTCTAGTATTGTGAGATAGTCTTCTACATAGAAATGATAAATTGATCTCCATTAACTCATGTAGACTCATATGCCCAAACTTCAATGAGTTCTTAGCAGACCTTAACTTGCCCACATTCTACCCTGATTAATATGTTCATGATACTAAAAGGGCATTATTTCTCTAAATAATAAAAATAAATTTCATACAAATAAACTCCATAGGGCAGAACCTTGGGTCACGAACTAAGCTCCCTCAATCACCCACGATCTAGCTCGTTTATTAGGGTTACAGTGTACTGGTATCTCAGTCGAGCTGGGAACAGCTTTTATAATGATGGGTGATATGCAGAGGCGCGTGATCGGGTTAATGAGAATGTGCAAGTTGAAGCTCAAAGGCCGGTTCTTCAACTTCAGCATAATAAACGAGCACAGCACTCACTCCAGAAGCACTGATGATGATATAGACGCTTTTTACGCGCAGCTCGAACGCGAGTACGACAGCTGCCCAAACCATGACGCCAAAACCGTCATAGGAGATCTAAATGCTTAGGTTGGCCAGGAGGAGGAGTTCAGACAGGTTACTGAAAAGTTCAGAGCCCACCGGCTGACGAAAGAAAACGGCCTACGACTAACTGATTTTGCCGCCTCCAAGAATATGGCCATTCGTAGCACCTACTTCTAGTACAGCCTTCTATACCGATACACCTGGAGATCACCACAGTAGACAGAATCACAAATCGACCACGTTCTGATTGATGGACGGCACTTCTCCGACATTATCGACGTCAGGACCTATCGCGGCGCTAACATCGACTCTGACCACTATCTGGTGATGGTCAAACTGCGCCCAAATCTTTCCGTCGTTAATAAGGTACGAAATCGACGGCCACCCCGGTATGATCTAGAGTGGCTCAAGGTGACACATCACGGAATCCAAACACGGCAGTCACAATGGCCGGCTTGAGCCCCTACTCACGATTTCAAAGGCAAAATCTGCTGAAATAATGAAGGTACAAAGTCAATTTCTGCTAGCGCGCAAATAGAAATTTCACTGTAGTTTGATGTTTCTTTCGCGAGATTTGTGCCTTGAAAGTTTTGGTACATTATTGAAGCTTGATTCCAAGCTGTTTCACCTCAAGCCACCGGATGTCGCAACTGCATACACGCAGCACGTCGATGCTGCATTACTGGAAGAGGATGAGCTGGATGAAGCCCGATTCTACGCCATTACCCCGAATCCCATTACCTTGAATGCCATTAACCCGAATTCCAAAACCCCGAACGACCCATCACAACTCTATGACACTACTCCGAACGCCACTACCCCGAATGTCACTACCCCGAACACCATTACCCCGAATACATAACATTTTTAGATTAATTCTAATTAGAATCTTGGGAGGTAATTTTACGGTTGAGCAATAAACTATTTTGGCAAAAATAATTGATTTATCATATATTAAAAATTTAAAAAGGGGCTAGGCTTCCAGAAAATAATTCTTACATACTAAGTTTAGTTAGGCTTTGTTGTCTATTTCTTGTAAGATTCACACAGATACAATGCAATGCACTCCAGAACTCAATGCACTTTTTCGAAAAGAAGGGTGATTTTATTGTGAAAAAATAGCCATAATATGCACAAAATAACGATGGAGTGGTCTGCTTTTGGACCATGCTGTCCATTTCACTTGTAACGTTTAGATGTCAGTCTACTGGAATTAATATCTTCCAAAAAGACTTTGTTTTTTGTGTTTTTTAAATGACAATGGATGATCACCCTGATATTATCGCTGCAAGTGTTGTTCTATGAGACCCGCTCAAAGACAATTAACAATCTCTTCGCTATAACACAGTGGTCTTTGATCGCCACTACAGTGAAAACTATCGTTGTTTGAATGAAGACAGTGAAAAAAGGATAATGGTAGAAAAGTGGTGAGCAGTTCAATAAAATACCCGTTGACTGTTTCAATTCAACGCAGAAAATATAAAAGTAGTAAAAATTTCTGATTGAAATTATAGCGTATTAAGGTATAATTTAGAATATATCATTTGTAAAAATTGACGGACAAAAATTCTAGAAAAATAAAACAATCTGTTTCTTCATTTTGTCAATCATAATGCACGTACGCTTTTGTTTTTCTTGATTTGTTGATTGAACAGAAAAATAAAAACTGCTGATTCAGTTTTGACAAATGACCGATTCTCACTAGACCCTTAACTTCAAATAAAGCTGTAAAAATAATGCTTCGAAAAGAATTAGCTGTTCCATATGAAAAGATTAGTGTCTAGCTTTTCCAATGATATCTTGAAAGAACAGCATATTCAAGAAAGAAGGCCAAACCTCTGATTAAGTGCTTGCAGCTATGACGCGAATAATCAATTTGTAACAAAAAAATGTGGAAAAAAATACAAAACTGGTCAACTGATAAGAGAAGCTCTCCGTCAAAAACTATGAAAGTGCTCACCATTATTACAAGTTTACATACTGTCCTATATTTCATACTATTCGGGGTAGTGGCATTCGGGGAAATGGCATTCGGGGTAATGGGGTAGAGTCGACGGAACGATTGTTTCGACGAGGAATGTATGCAGATTCTGGAGGAGAAGAATGCAGCGTGGGCGATCATGCTGCAGCAAGGGACCCGACAGAACGTTTTTTTTTTGGGATAGCGAGGGGAAATTTCGAACATCTAAAAGGTTGAGTATTTTTGAATTGAATCGGGGAACATATTTATGAATTTGTGGATAAAAATCAGACATATAAGGAACGGTTGTTCTCCAGGAGAAATTCACGTTGAATGTATGAACAAATCTCACAATATTATTTAACTAATTTCCGGAAGCAAAAATTCTGAATTGGTATAGGGTGTCCCAAAAAGTATGGGCACGACTTTACCACACTATCATTTCCAGACTAGTGCAGATAAAAATCTTATCTTCACACATTTTATTCTCGCACTTATTAAGAGCAGATTTAGAATTTTGAGTGATTTTTTGCAACCTGTTTACATATGGTGAAACATTTCTGGAAGCTCCTCTTATCAGTTCTGCACAAATCGCGTTATATATGAGTTACTTTGTTGTACAAAATAAAGTAGTCATAAAGTATGTGCAATAAAAATCCGAAAAAATATGTTCATCATTGCCGATACGATAAATGATTAGACTATCACTTATTTTATTGTAAATGATAAACTTAAGTATACAATTATTTGAATTTGAGTAGAAACTAAAAATTCCATTTCAGCTATGGTCGATTTTTAAAAGAGTGGAAACCAAGTATTTGTATATCCGTTAAAACATGGTAAAGTCTAGCATTTTTGTTGTTTATAACAAAGTATAGATATTTGACGTAAGTAAATATGAAATGCATTATTTTTATTTATATTGAATATACCTGAAAAGTTATGCTTTTGTGAATTTATCTTTTGTGGAGAGAAACACAAACGATTTCTTAGAATTTCACCATTTTGTTAAATAATTTCTATCAAAGACGAATAAAACTATAAACACAAATTCTTGGGGAACATCTTAAATACAATGTACTTGAACTCATCACATCGATAAAAGCGTTTATTATTAGTTAAGTTCCAACAAAACAAAGGATCTGTGCTGGCTAGATAAGAATTGATTTTCTAATGTTAAAAATTTCAATGCAAAAGGTTATTTTATCAGACAAAATTTTCACAAGCAGCATTTGAAGTGCCTGAAGGAAAATACAAAAATATAAAAATATTCATTTGTTTGGAGAAATATTGTGATATTCGTTATCAGAGTCGTGCCCATACTTTCTGGGACACCCTTCTTCTTCTTCTTTCTGGCATTACGTCCCCACTGGGACAGAGCCTGCTTCTCAGCTTAGTGTTCTTATGAGCACTTCCACAGTTATTCACTGAGAGCTTACTATGCCAATGACCATTTTTGTGGCAGGTACGAAGATACTCTATGCCCTGGGAAGTCGAGAAAATTTCCTACCCGAAAAGATCCTCGACCGGTGGGATTCGAACCCACGACCCTCAGCTTGGTCATGCTGAATAGCTGCGCGTTTAACGCTACGGCTATCTGGGACACCCTATATAACAGAAAGATAAGAGTCACGATTGTTGATCGTGATATTGATTCAAAAAAATCTTCTTCAAGTTAGAGTCATGTAAATTGCTTTTATGTTTTTTCTCCTTTGGTTGACTAAGCCAATGGAAAACATTGCAAATTTATGACTCAAAAATACAAATTTATGACTGGAAAATGCAAAACTAATAACCGCTTTCATTGTTTTTTGTGTATATTCTTCATAACAGAATGCGCAAACTGTCAAACTTTGTTTGTTGTTTGGTTACCATAAAAAGCGAAAAAAGTGAAACGTCTTCAATCAGCATTTATTAAGTCAATTTTACATGCACAAATGCCATACTAAAGCCTTATGCTCTTATTTGTGTATGTTCAATGACAAAACAGCATTTGTCAATGGCAATGATAATAATGGTTCCCCCATATTGTTTTCACTCTGGATGCCACATTGCTACTACATATTTTCATTTTTAGCACCCGGCACTTAAGATTTTCAAAATAAATCCTTCCAAATTACAAGCACTATGGATAAATTTATCAGACGTTTGTTAATCTTTTTTGTTTTGTTTGTGTTGAAATATATCTGGCAAGATTGATTTATTTTCAAACATCCTAAAATGGTATGATAAAATCATTTCAAGACGATATTCATCTAGAACAGTTACCTTCAAAATAGCTACTATTACTACTGTTCTGCTTTATTTGACGTGTATGGGTATGTACTATATTACCTATTTTCGAGTGGGCCAGCTAAACTAGGCACGTTCTACTCTACTCTACTTTTTTGGGGGAATCGATGAAGTCAAAAGTACCTTTACCGTGATTTAATTAACGTTTATTTCTGGACTTTAAATCCACATGGAACCCTTCATTAGCAAAAACAATTGAACAGCTTTATTGTGGTTTGTGCAGTAACTTTTCACTATTCAAAAAAAATATCATGGCAATTTCTCATGTTGTCTTTAGGCCACCAATCACCACCGACATTTCTGGAAATTCCACGAAATTCTTTTTTTGTGAAAAAGATTGTAGGAAAGATAGGAGATTGAATTGAAATCATTTTGTTATTTGAACTACGCAGTTAATAATGCAAAAAATTCTGATCTGCTAACACATATGTGCTTGTTCCAAAAATTTTTGGCAGAAATATTTAGATTATCGACAGAAGTTTTAACAAGTACGGAAACGCCAATAAAAGTGCGCAATGGCATTAAATCAGGGAGATGTCTTCGGAGGACTTATTCTTTGTAAATCAGAGAATAACTTATCTGTAGACACTTACGTGATTCGTTACAATCCCGCACTTTTATTCAAACTTTCATATTTATGAGGCCGCACTTCGCTGTCCAGTAATGAAAGAAATAAACAGTATCTAGAAATATGAATGTTACCCCGTTTTCATAGTTTTTTCATAGATGTGTTTAAAATCATCTGAATTTTACAAAGCCAAAGACAATTTACACAAAGCCAATTTACACCGTCTTCAGCCAAAGGCTGCACAGACTGTACGATCACTAACATTAGGCAACGGACAACACGGAACACCCAGTAGCCCAGTGTCACCCCGTTCACTATACGCCTAAACGGTTGACGCCGCTAACCGCACGGCCACGAAGCCCACCCGTAATATGGTATTTTCCCTATTCCAGAACATCCGGAATGTAGCGTCTGTCAAACCAACAAGATAAGGTACAGTGGGGGAAGTGTATCAGTGGGGTAAGTGGATCATTTGTCAATATAAAGCATAAATACTTGAATATGTTGAATGTTTTCGCACCGTTGCTTCGTTCTAGGTTATATTCTTACGCCCACACTGATACTATTGCAAAACTGGTACTACACGTACACTAACACAAACAAACTTGTTAGCTGCAAAAAGTAATTAATTTGAAAATTGTTTTCCATCAATCAAAAATCCATTGTATCTCTGTCTAAAATCGAATTCTATTATTTTTTTCGACACATGGTGAGCATATCAGTTCTAATTGAATGAATCACAATGAAAAATATGTCATTTTTATAAATAAATACAAATATATTGGACATGGTACACTTACCCCTACTTTTTAATGGGGTGGGGTAAGTGGATCAAGCATAATTATCATTTATTGGCAGACTGCTTACGAGAATTTTTAAAAGCTTTAATATCCGCAAATGTTGTTTTTCTTTATTTTGTTCCATTCCTAGCTTGAATTTGTCAAATTGACCATAGAAAATTTGAATTAATCCACCTGAAAGTTTTTTTAACCTTTCGGGAATAAAAAAATAATAATTTCAAAATTTACACGAAACTTTTCGTGGTTTATCTAAGCTGAGTTGTAAAAGAGCAAAATATACTAATTTTCCAATCGAAAGCATAGTATCGTACCTTATTTGACCATATAAATTGCTTTAGACAGATGATAAACATATATTCATAAATAAAATAGAAGGATTTCAGTTTGTTATTAAAAAGTAAATGTAACTAATATTTTTAAATCAAAAGTGTTTTTCGAAAACATCGTTAGGAATAATCCTACAATACTTCTGTATAACTTATGCGTATAAATGGATGAATTTTCTCCAAATTTTTCTAGTTACAATGTTTTTTTTGTTCAAATTAGTATGAACAAATATATACATATTTTTTATTATATTTTGATTAAATAAAGATACTTTTTAATTTTAAAGTATTAAAATGAACATTACTAGCACTAATAACTTGAACGAGGGTAATACCATTCTTATTAAACATAATCACACTACATTTGTTTCGAGAACAGATTTTTTTTATGGTGATCCACTTACCCCACCATGGTGGTGCAAGTGGATCATTTGGCGCAAATTTTTAAGTCTCTCATTCTCAATACATAACAATCAGAAAATTCGAAATAAATGACGATTTGAAATATAATAGTCCCTTATTTGTTATCCACAGAAAAAAGTTTGAGTTACATTATTCACGTTAGCTGTACATAACAATGAATTTAACTATTGATTTTGCTGTATCCACTTACCCCACGGTACCTTATATATTCAGCTAACACTTCTTAATCCTGGGGAACATCATGCAATTAAAATTCAAGGTTTTAACGTCGAGTACCGTTGAGCCCGAACATATCTCAGCTTTACAATTATTGTTGTTTGATTTAAATCATATGATGCGATTGAAAAAGCAATGCACTTCTGTTGGATTGTATTTCGATTCAAAAACAAGATTTATTTTACGGATTCCCAGCCAAAACATCTTTATTTCCGACGACGTGACATCAACAAAGTGAACGAATTTGCTTTTGACGCAGGTCGCGAAAATCTCATAGGCAATTGACTCGCATTATGAACTACTTGCTTTTTCTTGGCTTGTTTTCTCGCAGAATGCAGATTTATAGATTATTTGCGAGAAATAGTAAATATGATTGTAGAATTGTGTGATAGTATAGTTTTATATAACCTGACCTAAAAAAGAGAAAACCTAGAAAATTTGGATGTTTTAGAAATCAAACTTCTTTGTTTGTAACCACAGCATAAAATACATTCACCGATGCCGACTTTAAATAACAATTAACACGCCATTCAGTGGCTCTTTTACGTGAGTCGAAACAATGAAATTTGGCAGGTATTTAGTTACGCACACTCTAACCCAAGCACGAATAAATGAAAAACGTCAAATCGCGATTAGCCATTAAACCCCACCGGTTCCCCTCTCCGATCTTCCCCGTCTACCATCCAAAGCAGTACCCCATAGTGATCCCGCGTCGGCAAATCCAAATGGGAAATTGTCGTATGGTCGCGTAATGCCGTTTGGGCCGCGCGTCCGCAAAAGAGTCGATCGTTTGTATTGCGGGGAAAATAAAAAGCTGCACAGAGCTGGCGGTTTCCCTTTTTTCGTACTTACGGTATACAGAAAACCGAACCCGACTTCGTTCTCTCGCCTCGTCGACGACGCGTTTCCATCTGCGGTTCGACAGTTTGTTGTCTAAAAGCAGAGATTCACAACGATTGCCGTTTTTGTCACATTTCTTGATAAATGCTATCAATTTGTAACACGTAATTAGTCGTATTATTTGAATTATATAAGGACATCGTTTTTACAATGGTAAAAAAACAATAAAATTTTCTTTTTTTTGCTTTCAAGCGTACGATTTTTTTTTCTTTATTAGTATCATTCCAAACATTACATTCATTTCTTATATCTAGGTGTTCTGTGTTATTAGACAACACTATCATCCTAATTGGGTAAAACAAATATAAGATTTTATTAACATTTTGTTAACAACATATTACATTTCATTTGCTGTAGCAGTTCAGATTTTTTACAGGTGAGTTGATTTCACCTACTTATAAAAGAAAAAAAAACACGTTTTTAATTTACTTAACCTAACTTAACCTAAACATATACAGGACGGACTCGATTATCCGGAGCATCGATTTTTTTTCACTTCGGATAATCGAATCACTAAGAAAAATATTGAAATCTTGGATAAAAGAACTTAAATATTATCTTTTTTCGTTGATTTTTTTTTATATGATGCAGTGGCGTAGCCAATATTTTTTTCTAGGAACAGTAGGGGTCCTTACAAGATATTTTTTATTTGACTGGCATACACAAAAAAACACTTTTCTTAATTACATTCAAAACTGCAAAACCATTCATTTTGTATATTGCAATACCAAATTATCTCAGATTTATGCATAAAAATTGAAAAACTAGATCATCAAAAAACAGATTCCGGATAAGCGAGTCTAAAATTCCGGATAATCGGGTTTCCGGATAATCGAGTCCGACCTGTAACGCATTAATCGTGACAATAGAAGATTGTAACGATTTTTGCCTGAAATTATTTATTATTTTATTTGACATTTATTCCAATGTTTCAACATTGGATATTCTTTGTAATTCTTTAATAGTATACCAGGGAGGAAGCTTCAGAATCATTTTCAAAATTTTATTTTGAATTCTCTGCAGAGCTTTCTTCCTGGTATTACAACAGTCCATATTGGTACAGCATACAACATGGCTGGCCTGAAATTTGTTTTTGAATATCAAAAGCTTGTTCTTAAGACAACGTTCCGATTTTCTTTTAATAAGGGGATAGAGACATTTAACATATTTGTTACATTTGGCTTGAATGTCCTCAATGTGATTTTCGAAAGTTAAATTTGTATCTAGCATGAGCCCTAGATACTTGACTTCATCTGACCAATTTATTGGAATCCCTCTCATCGTGACAACATGTCTACTTGACGGTTTCAAATAAAGAGCTTTTGGTTTATGTGGGAATATTATTAGTTAAGTTTTGAAGTATTAGGAGAAATCTTCCATTTCTGCAAGTATGAAGAAAATATATCCAAACTTTTTGCAATCGACTACAGATGACACTGACACGCAGACTTCGTCCTTTGGCGGAGAGGCCTGTGTCATCCGTAAACAAGGATTTTTGACATCCCTGAGGTAACTCAGGTAAGTCAGATGTGAAAATATTGTAAATTGTCCCAAAATGCTGCCTACAGGAGCACCAGCTCTTACAGGAAGTCTTTCAGACTTGGAGTTCTAATAATTAACCTGAAGTGTACGATTTGAAGTTTTTTTTTTAATTTTACGATCAAACCTTCATGCTAAACACAGTCGAATGCTTTTTCTATGTCTAGAAGAGCAATACCAGTGGAATAGCCTTCAGATTTGTTGGAACGGATCAAATTTGTTACACGTAAAAGATGATGAGTATTCGAATGTCCATGGTGGAATCCGAACTGTTCATTGGCTAAAATTGAATTTTCGTTGATCAGGTCCATCATTCTGTTTAAAATGACCTTTTCCAAAAGTGAACTGATGGAGAAAAGCAAACTGATTGGACAATAGCTAGAAGCTTCTGCAGGATTTTTGTCTGGATTTAAAATTGGAACAACCTTAGCATTTTTCCATTTGTCAGGAAAATATGCTAATTGAAAACATTTGTTAAATATATCAACTAGAAATGATAAGCTACTTTCTGGAAGCTTCTTGATGAGGATGTAGAAAATTCCATCATCGCCAGGAGCTTTCATATTTTTGAATTTTTTAATAATAGTTCTCACTTCTTCCAAATCAGCCTACCAGGCATTTTTGTAAACGTTCTCTTGATTGAGAATATTTTCAAAGTCCTGAGTAACTTGATTTTCAATTGGACTAGTAAGTCCTAAATTAAAATTGTGCGCGCTTTCAAACTGCATAGCAAGTTTTTGAGCTTTTTCGCAATTAGTTAGTAATAATTTGTTTTCCTCTTTCAATGCCGGTATTGGCTTCTAAGGTTTTTTTTTCAAAATTTTAGATAATTTCCAAAAGGGCTTAGAGCCAGGATCCAATTGAGAAATTTTATTTTCAAAATATTTGTTTCTTAATTGTGAAAAACGTTTCTTGATTCCTTTCTGCAAATCCTGCCATATAATTTTCGAAGCAAGATCTATCACGGGTCTATAATCACGGGTTCGAATTTTACTTCACATTTTGGAATTGCAATGCTCCTGGCTTCAACAATGGAATTTGTTAAAGTTTCAAGAGCATTGTCAATATCAAGTTTTGTTTGTAAAGAAATGTTAACATCAAGATTAGAGTCAATATATGTTTCATATATATTCCAGCCGGCTCGAAAATAATTGAAAATGGAGCTGATAAGTTGGAGAATCGCTTCATGGGATATTTGAAATGTAACAGGGACATGATCAGAATCTGAATCAGCGTGAGTAACCAGTTGGCTGCAAAGGTGACTAGAGTCGATTAAGACCAAATCAATCGTAGAAGGGTTTCTAGAAGAGGAAACACATGTATATCTATACCTATAGGTTTTTATCAGGGTATTGAATTGAGAAATATTCTGAAGAGCGGTCATCAAATAAAATTCTGCCGTTGGAATTACTTTGCGAGTTATTCCATGACCGATGTTTGGCATTCAAGTTTTCAATGACAATTTTTTTTGACTTATTGCAAGTCAGTTTGGAGCAAATTTATTTGCTGTCCAGAGAATTGAAAAGGCGAATAGGCAGCTATGAAAGTATATTTACCAAGTTGTGCTTCAACAGAAACATTTTAATAGAAAAAAAACCTTAAGTTTTAAAAACTTTGGTTTCAAATGACGAAAACAGTTCATGTTTCATAAACCTATGAATGATGATTGCATCTCCTCCAATGTCCCATCAAGTCGGTCATTACGATAAACAAAAAAGTTTGGCTTTTAAGTTTCCCAAGGTCCATAATAAATTATAGTAAAAGTTTATTAAAAGTTTACTGTGTGGTCTTTTGCCGATGCATAAAATAAACAGTGTGGCAAAATTTGTTGATTCGTTGTTCAATCAAGATTATGATTACTGAATAAAATAAGCAATCTTTATTATTATGATTAATGATTATTGAAAAAAACACAATATTGCAATGATTATGATTAGTGATTTATGATTAACTTTTATATTTCGGTGATTAATGATTAACATTTTTGATTAATCATAATCATTAACCATTAATCATGATTATTTAATGATTTCTGTTTCTGTTCGGGATGAACCACTGCGACCAGTTTTCTTTGATCTTTTGTGGTATACCCGTGTCCTTTTTTTAGTGCATGTCGTTCTACTCCATTACTATTGAGAAATAATGAAGTAGTCGTTTTTTATACAAATATCATTCTTTACCATTTTGCATAGAGCCTCTTTAGAAAAAGATACCGCTATTTATACCTTTTGGAGAAAACAGTTTGTCACCATTAAACTCTCAAAAGCGCGCCCCTTAATCAGGTTCGGCCACTAAGCTGGTTGAATGATACTGATTTTGACCATGCATCGGTACTCTAGCGTATCAAATTATTGCTTCTACTTATAAGGTTCAAAGTCGTTTTTTGAAACTGTAAACAGGTTTCATCGCATGAGACATTTAGATTCCTTGAAACAAAAAGCTTATTTTAGATGTTAAGAGGTCTGCTACTCCACTGATTCGGAATCGTTTCCCTCCTAGATATCGAAAGATAAACTCTTGAATTTGGAAAGAAATTGTCTCATGCGTTGAAACCAACCTCAGATGCTGATTGAGCCTTTTTTCCACTTCGACCTCCTCATCATCTAGGATAAATAGGTGGGTCTCAGTGGCTTGTTACTCTCTTATACTCTTTCGACCGTAACTTATAAGTATTCACAAGAACAGATACAGCAAGAGTACAATTTGGTAGATCTTACCCCGTAACGCACCTCGAAAAGGTGATCTACCCGCGTTACGGGTAACAAATTTTTAGGTTTCCTCATTATTTTATGGCGTTTTAATGAACACCAAACTATTTACGCATATTTGCTTAAAAATACACACTTAAATTATTCAACCGACGTCAGCATAATGAACCGCCAAGAATAAAATAGCTGACAATTGAGTATTTTTCCATATTGAATCTCGGTACCGTAAAACGGGGTAACTTTGATAGTTTTTTCGAAGAAAACTTTGATGATTAATCATTAACGCTCTGCTTGAGAGACCTTTCAAGACGACTTTGATGTTTGAGAAGAAATTCGCGATCTTAAAGAATCTCCGGCAAAACGCGACAGTCTCCTTTCTATGCTATTTGTAAGGAAATTTTGATCCCCCTAATGTAGTTCAAGGTCTCCTGCCTAAATCCCGCAAATTCGGAACAACTGACCACGATAAGCGGCACTCTTTGTTTTCTCACTTGAATCAAATAGCATGGGTTAGAGACTGCTTCGATTTGATGTTCGGAAAATTTGTCTAAAGTATCTAACTGATTGCTCATTTCGATGCAATTATCAACATTAACCACATCGCCATTGGAAGAAAGCGCGCATTCTGGAGAAACGTCCTTTCTTCCATTATTGCCACGTTTAGTGACAGTTTGGAAACCCACTTTTTTCGAAGAAATTCTGAATTCCGAGGTCCACTCTTCCTCCTTCCTCTTCTGTTCAGTGAATAAACGAAAAATGAGGTGACCTTCTTAAAGATTTTTTTCTAAGAAAGTGTTCAAGAAAGATTACCACCGCTAGCAGTCCAACGAAAAATCGAAGGCACGGTTCCAAACAAGGATCGTAAAGGGATCAATAGGTATAAAAAGGTCACTGAAAAGTACTGTTTTATTGCTTTGGCTTGCTTTTTCAGCACACTGACTATAAACTTTAAAATTTCTTATCCATATTTCTTCTCTGAATCCTTTCAACCGTGCATTATATCAGCACCGTTGACAACCTCTGGTCTAATGTGTCCACAAACCAAGCGCTAAAATTCAAATTTCACTTTCGGTATGTATCGATAAACAAAAGTGGAATTCAAAAAACCTTTTCGACGTTTGTTAGTTGGGTTTAATATGGCTATCTCCGGTCGTAGCGGAGGCCGGACCAACCGATCGTCACTAACCGCGTCCAAAACCTGTGGCCGCCGATCGTAGGAAGGTATGTTGACTGAACCGTCTGCAGAGCGGCCTTTGTTGTCGAGTTCTGTGATGATGGCGGTGGCGACCTACGTGTATGGCACGGAAAGGCACAGCTACGGTGACACACACGATCAGCCTGAACTACCTGAGACACGTATTCTAGGGTAGGTTTACCAGTATTTGTTACCCTAAAGAAAACTCCTCATCTATATTTTGAAGGCAACATATGAGAGCTGGTCAGAAACTATGTTTATTTTTTATTAAACGAATACTGCATCACTTGCAGCAGTATCCGCATTATTTTTGATTTCCATCCTCGAATGCTGATTTATTGTCGGAAGTCGTGAATTTAGAAACATCATGGCGAAATAAATGGCAATCGGGCTATCATTTTGAGAAAGATGATTTTTTTATTTTTTTTTATTTTTACAGCAAATTTTTAGGTTTCCTCATTATTTTATGGCGTTTTAATGAACACCAAACTATTTACGCATATTTGCATAAGAATACACACTAAAATTATTTCTCCGACGTCAGCATAATGAACCGCCAAGAACAAAATAGCTGACAATTAAGTATTTTTCCATATCGAATCTCGGTACCGGGTACCCCCGTTGGTTTGACCACATTTAATCTGAACACTTTGTAATCTGTACCCCGCTAATTTGCACATCGTTCAGATTAAAAATGGTTCAAACGTCATTTAGCTCATGGAACGGATTGAAGTGAGATGGAACGCTGAGGAACGGAACGCAGAATCAAAACAAAACAGTGAAAGAGGTAACCAGAAACACGTTTCTAGGGTAACTAGATGTTCAAATTAAAAAGGAACCCCGATGGTTTGCATGAGGTACCGTTCAAATTAGCGGGGATCTCGGCAAAAGTTTTACCGAGATTCGTAAAATAATAACCAAAATATCAGCTTCTGTATTCTCGGCGAATCCGTTTATCAAGGTCAATTCCCGATTTTAAGTGTATATAATCTGGCATGGTAGCATATATAACATATATTGAAATTTAAATATTTTCATCTGTGTATGCTATGAATACTAGTACCATGACGGTTACCGGTACATTAACCCTATAGAGGGTCCACGCAGTACGTATAACGTTCGGTTGATGGAAAGCGAAAGTGATGCGCTGCTCTACCATTCCGGTTACCTACCTGCATGGGGTACCGAAAAAGGAAATTGGCGAGGAGGGTCCCGGTTCCTTTACGGTTTGTTTACGACCGCCAGCACTGAAGAGATGTGTGCCAAACGTGTGAATTTCATTCACGGGCAAGAATCGGTTTTATTAACCCTCTAATACCCAACCCCGCCTATAGACGGGTTACACTTTGGAACTTTGTGTATTTTTTCGTAGCTCGGAAATCAAAATGATTTTATTTTTGGCTTATACCTACAAGAAAAGTTTTTTATGACTTTTGAAACTTTTTTGTATTTTTAGAAATTGTTAGAAAAATTGCATTCTTATATAACCTACAAATGCCTGGGCTTCATTTAACGTGTAATATAAATAATCGTACCTTTTATATTTTTCTACGATTAATCTATCACAAACGAAGAGCCTGGTGGTATTAAAATCATGTCAAACCTGTTTTTCCGTTAGTTACACGGAAAATAAAATACGCTCCGAAAAAAAAAATAAAAATTTAATGTTTTTGAAAATACCGTAACAATTTAAATTTTTATTATTGCCAAAAATCAACAACTAGAAAAGGCTTCAAGAAAAAATGAAAAAAGTTAGGGATGTTCAAAAATAAAAATTATAAAAATAAAAAACCAAAATTTAAAAGTTTGTGAATAAAAATAAATAAATGCCCAAAACGTGTTTAGAACGATTTTAGATAACGAAAAATAATACTTAAATCGAAAATAAAAATTTGGGTATTAGAGGGTTAACCAGTCATTTCAGTTTGTTTTACGACGCGTAAAGCGACGGATTTTATGCGATGCGATATCACGAATAGCATTGGTCGCGTTACGTATTTCGGTGCGTGAAAAAACACAAGTAACAATTAATTTCTTTTGGGAGGCCTGAATATTCCCGTCCACAGCAACGCTGACAGACAGTGACTTTTTTAACTATTAAGTTACGGGATGCATTGCTTTGTCACACAAAATACCATTCATTTAGTTTATTTTACTCCACAATGCTTGGTTTAGAACACCTTCTTTTCAGCGTTGTTAGCCGGTATACTTACAACATGCCTGTCCAGCTTTGACTACCTTCGGACTAAAATGGTTCACTGAAGAGTTGGACAAGCTCGTGGTACTTCCTCGCCACCTCACACAGTTCATTTGCACGCTGCCATTATTCATTATCTTTACTTGTGTTGCTTTACTTAATTTGCCACCGTTCCAAATTTTCTAATATTCTAAATAATATCTATGTCTTCCGCGCAGATAAACTGTTCGGATTTAGTGAAAATTATACCTCGGCTCTCCACATAACTTCTTAACGCAGTTTTGTACATCATTCATCGTTGCTCTAATAAATCTTGTGAGTACAGTAACCCCACAGTTGTGAATAGCACAAAGATATGGATTAAAGTTGGATTAAAATAGGAATATCTCATCAAATAGAGTTGAAATTACACAGTACACATTTTACCTACGTGAACTATAAATCTGTACAGCATTACAATCAATTGTAATATGCTTAAGCATAGTTTCTGTCCGTAGGAAATAAAATGTGAAGCGTATTCCCAGAAGCGTTGATTCATAACTGTGAGGCATTGAAACCCATACCACAGTTATGAATCAACGATAAGACGATTCCGACACAAACGCCAAAACGTATGCTTTCACTAGCACACCATTCGTTTATCTCGCAGATAAATTGCTGTTATAGTGTTTTGATCCATAATATGAGTCGATTTGATCCATGATCGGGATCGTCCTCCCACTGATCCGCATCTATGGGGTGGACTTCTTCTTCTTCTTCTTCTTCTTTCTGGCATTACGTCCCAGCTGGGACAAACCTGCTTCTCAGATTAGTGTTCTTATGAGCACTTCCACAGTTATTAACTGAGAGCTTTCTTTGCCGATTGACCATTTTTGCATGTGTACAGTGGCTCAATTTCATATTCGTACACGATACTGATTCCACATCAAGTTAGTAAAAAACTATTAAATGAAGTATTGAGCTACATATACTTTATCCACATTGAAGGTAATAGGTGTCATCTATTGTTTGCCAATCACAAAATGTTTCCATTTACATTCATCTTTGGATTAATAGAAAAGTATTGAGTTGATGTCTAAAATTCACCCAATTCCATATTCGTACACCTACCAAAATTCAAACGCACAACGTTCAAAACTAAATTTAGAAGCTCTATTTGATTACTGAAGTGCTTTATTATGATGTTCAGATGTAGTGAAATACATTTGGACAATTTATTAGTGGACATATATAAAATTTAGGTAAAATTATGAGAAATGCCAGTTTTCCAATAATTTTTGCTATAAAATCCAATAATTCGAACAATTACGTTTATTTTTGTCATTGGATCCAATCTATAGATTATACTCGTAAGCTCTGATAGAAATTTAGTTGAAATATATACACTTTACAGAAATCATAAACAGTTTTTATCCCTTTTGAGTTCAGAAAATTGTTGTGCCATAAGTTCAAAACTCTTCTAAAATGATATTTTGAATCCATGTAAACCAAATTTTCATTCTAAACAACAGGTAAATGTTAATTTCGAATTTGTCTGTAAAAATAATTTGAACTACGAACTTCGTTTTACAATAAAGTACCCTAAACTACGCTGTACATACCTCCACATAATTGATGTCATCGTAATATTCAATTATCTTTGAAATAATATTTAAATTATATTTAAAATAGCACCCTATTTTGCAATTTATTGATTTTATAAGAAAAATACAAAATAACTTGAATGAGCAGAAAGCATTGATACACTATTTAATAGAATATATCCTGTTGTTTTCATCATTTTAAAAACACATTTGTGTTGCGGTTATGGCAATAATATTTATTCTATAAATCTCTATAATCATGTTTGGTAGTAAAATGTAAATTAAAAATGATAATTATGCAATGTTTTGATAGGAACATTAACTATGGATTATGTATATACATTAAGGAGCCAAACATAAAGAAATTGACTAAAATTTTTGGTTTTGGATTTGTTATAAATATTATATTACCTAAGATTCAAAAGTATAAGTTGTCGATATCCACTCTTAGCTACTCTAAAACTGATTATAATTTTTTGAAACTTGTGCAATATTCGCAACTATCATTCTTAAGGAAGTGATGATGAAAAAAATGCAATTTATTGTTCGACTCACCGAATATTTTAGCAAAAAAACATGGGAAAACTGGTATTTTTCTTAAATTTACTTAAGTTTCAAATATATCCGTTTATAAATTTTCCAAATGTATTCTACTGCATCTGAACAACACAACGAAGAGCTTAAGTATTCATCTAGTCCATTAAAAATTACTTTTGAATGCTGTATATTTCTTTTTTGTTAGGTGTACGAATATGGAATTGGGTCAATTAAAGACACAATCTCAATACTTTTCCATTATTCCAAAGATTTAAGCAAATGAATACAGTTTGTCATTGCCAAACAATAGATGACACCTATAACCTTCATTATTGATAAAGTATATCGAAGTTCATGCACCATTTAATAGTTTTATACCAACTTGATATGAAAACAGTGCCCCGTACGAAAATGAAATTGAGCCACTGTATATCGTGTGGCAGGTACGAAGATACTCTATGCCCTGGGAATCGAGAAAATTTCCTTCACGAAAAGATCCTCGACCAGTGAAATTCGAACCCACGACCCTCAGCATGGTCATGCTGAATAGCTGCGCGTTTACCGCTACGGCTATCTGGGCCCCAGATCTGGGATGGACATCGTTTGCAATATCTTTCGAAACCGAAACTTTTTCGTAAATAATCAGGTATTTTGATGTGTATTCTCAAAACCAACTATATTCCGCAGTGCCAGGGAGATGATTTTGTTTTGTACAGCTTCACCATGTTTTTAATCATGTTTTATTCTGAAAAATGATCCTTAGTTGATCCATAACTGTATATTTTAAAAACTTTCAATGTGTAGAACGTCGATCATAGAAGAATTGATCATCCTGTGAATTTTTTTTCCTTGATAAATTACTATTTAAAGTCCAGTTTTCGGAGTACACGGTAAATCGTGAATAAATTCATCTGCTCTTGTTTTACTAAACAAGAATCAGAAAATCATCACAACTTCCAGTTTATAAAACTTAAAAAAAAAAAAACATTTTAATTGAGTTGCAAATGCCTTGCCATTCCCTATAAATTTGATGACATATATCAAAGAAATGTTTCTACCAAATCATCATACAAAATTAGAGTGTTTGAAATATGAGTCTCTTCGGAATGTGGGACAAAATGGTAGATAAATTTAGCAAATAATCCGTTTTTTTCATATTTGTAACTGATTTATTCCCAACAGATTGAACAGCATTCAAGGTCACTATAAAGCTTAGGGGTTGTAGTATTCAGATTTTAAGTAATTACATTACACTTAGCTACTCCCAATCTGAAGTAGGCCATGACTTAAATAAGACCTGACATTAGACTGATTAAGAACCATAACTCAATAAACGCTTAAACTGAAAACACGTATTTTACTAGAGGGGCTATTCACAATAAATAGAAATTTAAGTATGGATAAAATCATCATGTATCTAGAACCAAAAAAAAAAAAAAAAAATATATATATATATATATATATATATATATATATATATATATATATATATATATATTTTTTTTTTTTTTTTTTTTTTTTTAAACAATCCAATATTTTTTTTGCTTATCAATGAAATAAACTTCAACATCAAGTACCGTAATCCGGGGTATCATTGATCAGCGGGGTAACATTGATCGGAATGACTCATCTCGTAAAAAGTTCGTATCATCATTTATTGATGGAACATTTCCAAATCATGAATGGTGATTCTCTTTCTCATGTTCGTTAGCTAATGAAAGTGAAGATTTTTGTGAAAATTGCGTTTAATTGATGCGTAAATTTGTCAACTTTTCGAAACAATGATTTCAATGGGTAAGGATGATACTACCGAAGATTCATGTCTCACACAAGTTCTGCAAACGATATGAGCAAGGAAAATGCAATTCTTACTAAAAATGGCATCGCTGAAAACGATTCCGTTGTCAAAACTTTCATAAGTATGCTCAATTAGGCAACATTAACGAGTTACTGTAAAAAATATAGAATTTCCTTAAGAAATTGCCTACCTTTAGGCGTATTCCGCTTTTCGAGATGTTCTTAATTTTAAAATACAGTCATCTCTCCCTTACTCGATATTGAAGGGACCATCGAGTTAGGGAGGTATCGAGTTACAGAACACAAAAGCAGTGCAACTGCGTTTCAAGGGACCATCGAGTTAGCCATGAAAACCAACTTTTACTATGGTTCTTTAACTCGATATCGAGATACGGAATATCGAGTAAGGTAGAGTTAACTGTAATTCAAAAACTAAATTACTTGTAAGCGTTTGGTCTTCATATTCGGCTTCGGGGGTCAAGATTTAAGTAAGTATCGACATTTTCAACATTACCGAACGTTGTTTACATAGGTGATCAATGTTACCCCATATCAGCTAAATGAAAAAATCACTTAAAACATTTTTTTAAACATGCTTAAATCTTTAAAAAAAGAAAAAGCAGTATATAGGCACGAGCTGTTGGTGGCAGTACTTGTTTTAAAAATATAAAATTTGCAACATTTGCATTTTCAAACGAAATATTTAAGAAATATTAAAAAAAATGATCAATCTTACCCCGGATTCCGGTAATTAAAAGCAGCATTATGGCTACTTTCGACATAACGTGTAGATAATATCTCCAAAGTATCTGCTAGCAACCGCTAGGTGACAGCACATCAGAACACACTGACGATTGAGCGCATCATATACTGGGTAAAACTATCGAAAAGAGAATATAAAAAGAATTTCGTTTTTCTTCACGGGTAAAGATTTCTGCTCAGAGCATGACCTCAATTTATCTAAATTATAAGTACAACAGCTTGTTACGCTTTATGAATAACTGTCTGTTCCATTTTTATTGAACAATGAACAGTAGATCAAAAAATGTTGTCATCGACTTCTGCGTAGGCTTACCAGATGCAAATTTTGTAAAGGAGGACATTTCCTGTGACTGGCTTTGGTAAAAGAGGACATTTATTTTTTTCTTTAAAAATCGTGAGATGCTTTGGCCACGTCCTTGGAACTATAGAGTATTTTTCATAAACCTTTAAAACTTTTTGCATTAAAAATGGTAAAAAAATTGACATCACGACCTTCTGTTAAGTAAGCTGACTCAGATGACATTGATTCTTCTCTACCATTCCAAAATGACACCGACCCGTATTAAATCTGATTTTTATCACACCAAACTCAATATACCAGATTTCATTATATCCACAAATAATTCATTACCCAGAATTTGGCACAAAAATGAAGGGTAATAGTTCTATTGAGATTATAACATTCAGGGTAATATTTTTTTCCTTAGAAGTTTATTCAACAGTCTCAAGAGCCACAAGGTAAAACGGTGCAGAATTTAATTAATTTTTTATACAAACTCATAATTGCTTCTTAGTAATCTATGTCAGTTTTGAGGAACCGTAAAACCCGCGGTTTGGCCGAGGTTAAGGATAACTAAAAAAATGAAGAAAATAGAGTTGAGGTTTGCATGTTGTTGTTCAGCAATGTAGTGACGGTAAAAACAAACGTATATCGACGAGACAAGGTGGACAAATGAAGTCAAAAAGAGGACTAATGATGTTAGATGTGCTAAAGTTCAGAGTAAAACATACATACACATCTAAAATACTTATGATACTATTCTATAGTATTGTTATCCAACATAAATTATAAACAAATAAAAATCTGGAAACATGTTGATGTTTTTTTTGAACAAAGAATCAAAAACTAATTTGACAACACAAGCGTTTAAAACGTGGTGAACTTTCGTTTTACCCTAATTCTTACAGATTGGATCTTGAACAGAATTTATTCAAAATATAAATGCTGAAATATTTGAACAAATAGAGCTCACTTTGAAAAGGGAGGACATTTTCAGTCCAAGGGAGGACGGGAGGACATATGATCAAAAAGGAGGACATGTCCTCCCAAGGGATACCATCTGGTAAGCCTACTTCTGCGTAAATCCATCTTAGGCTCTGAGTAAAAATCTTTTAGAGTTTTAACTTTGAAAGTTTTCTACTCAGAATTTAAGGTAGATTTACCTGCAGATAAAAGAGATCACCCAGAAACAAAGGTGTAGTGAAGCCTGTAATGGCGTGGAGGGGTAAGAGGAGCAACCATTGGCTGATTCAAATGTAAATCAAAATTAACTGGTTTGGTACGAGGAATAAACATTTGTTTTACATTTTTAAAGATTGCATAATGGATGCTGAAATTCATTGGTGCCGAAAAAATCAGGATTCTCACAAAGGTTTTACTTGAAATCACAAAAAAATGCGTTAAGAATCCACTAGGATAAATTTGGATTTACTGGAATTGGAATTGGAAGGAATCTGCAAAAGATTATTAGTATTATACGATCTTCCGAGATTCTTGTCAGCAGAGTTATAAGTAAATCAAAATAAATCCATTAGGAAGAAGGATGCGGTATGGATCCATCAAGAAATCTAAAGAGGTGTTCCTCTATATATTCTTCAAATGTTATATATATTTAAGATTTAAACCAAGATTCACACCAGCATTTTTTCTATGAGAACCTAAGGGATAATTCATATATTTTCTAGGAATAATAAAAATTCTTCAATAGATTTCTTCGAGAATTTCTAATTTATATACAGTGGGATTCCGTTTTTGGCATGCTCCGTTTTCAGCATGCTCCATTTTTGGCACCCCCCGATTTGGGCAACAAAATGGATCCGTTTTTGGCAACATTTTTCAAAACCATTAAAATTGGTAAATTTTTGTAAATATTATCGTGTCTGTTGCTTTAGTCAATTGAATAGTATGTCAAATTCACACCAATCACATTCCAGAGCTCCGATATTCCCAAGACCTATCTCTTTTCTTAGGCATTCATATTGAGTAACCAGCCCACTTGAGTCTGCCAGTAGATGATATAATAAAAACACTTTGGGAATAGCTTGTTTGAACAAAGCACAAGCACCGATATAAGATTAACCAAAAATCTATGACTCACACAGAGTTACAATCATAAATCTTGTCTCACCTTTTTGGCTCACTGTCTTTTTTTATTATGGATTTACATAGGGATGATCGAGGCATTATGGGCCGCCTAAGGAAAACGTTATGGAATGCATAGAAAAACAGCAAAAAATATGGTTTAAATGCAAGTAACTTGTACTATAAAATGTTATCTTCCATGTTACGTCAATAATTAATGTTAACATCAACTTGAAAATTATTTCAGGATTTTTTTGGAAAACCATGTTTTTCTACGTGGTCACCAACCATATGGGTCATTATGAGCCACCCCACGGGGCAGTATGAGCCACCTCATTCAATCGAATGATTTTTATTTAAAACAGTATAGAGAAGAGTTAATGGTGAAGAGTATATTATTGGAATTGTATTAGCTTTGCTTGAAATTATTGATTCTAGCGGCTTATTTTTTAAAGATACATAATAGGGATGGTACACAAATTATGTCACGCTAAATTTCGACTTTTTTAACCCCCCCACACTGGGGCAGAATGCTGTTTTCGACGGCCAAAACCTCTAGCGCTCTGGGTATGTATCCTAGAGTGTTTGTGTCTTCTACAAAGTGTCTCAGATGGATAGGGGCTACATTTGTGTGTATTTGGATTTTATCTAGATAAGTTAAAACTGATCTAGATCATCTCTATCTTTTGATAGAAGCGTCGTAGAAAAAAAACTTTCTTCAGCAAAATTGTAGGATTTTCTATTCTTAACATTTGCTCAGAAGACACTTTTGCTCTAAAATCTATACAAATTTAGATATAAGGCCTTTTATAACAAAAAACTAAAAAAAATCGATTTTGACCATTTTTAGCACAATTTTTTTTTTCAAAATGCAATATTTTTGGATGGTACTTCCTAAAATATGTAATTTTAAGTTCATTCAGAATTTTTTTTATTTTATTTCTATATTTTTCAAAATTTCATTAAAAACCTTGAAAAAACATGCTTTATAAAAATATGAATAACTTACGAAGCAGCAGGTGACGGCAGCTGAAATTTTGCCTGAGTATAGTCAAAAGATAATATATTAATGTGGCGGGGAGAAAAAAGTGGGGCCTAGTTTGGCTTTGTTTCGCCCTTAATAGAAGTTGGAATTAATATTTGCTATAAAATTATTTGTGATTTTTGGGTCTTTCAGTCATCGTTAAATATATGTTTATGATTACGCTTGTAACATTTAATTAGAGAAGACAATCTTATTCTATAGGAAAAAAGTAAACATGAACAATCATATCATTCGCCTTCATCTTCCGATTCTGTTTCAAGATGGAGGAGATCCATAACAGCTGCCTTCATCTCTTTCCGCGTGGAAGACGCACTACTTGCCCTAATGCTGGTTAAAAATGGATCTGATGTGATAAGCATACCATTGAGCACATCTTGCATTGTTTCCTTCCTATTACACTTGCGGCTGTGTGATTCTCTTATTTTACGAAATTCTTTATTGCGAGCTTCTTGAGCTTCTTCCCTCATCATTCCTATGGGTAAAAGCGCCACTGCTATTGCTTTTGATCCATGGATGAGTGTTTTGTGAACACTGGCCGGCATTGGATACCAATTATACAAACTTACGTATAATCGAGCTGTTTCTATGGCAAATTTGTGATATGCTTCATAGTTCACAGCTAATCCACATGAAAGCGTACGTAGGATTGTACCTAATCGATCGATGAGTTCCTCGTCAATACCAGTTGTTTCACTTGTGACGGATGGATTCTCAAAAAATCGGCGTGCTGCATTTCCCGTGTTAGTTGTTCCAGATCCTTCTCTCACAAAGTCCAGCAACAGGCCATGCTCTTTACGGAATCTGTCCTGGATTTTGCTTTTGCGTTGATCGACAATTTCTTTAACGTCCTTTGTGCGGTAGTATTTTTTTATGCTTAACCTGTAACTCACATTAAGCATCCATCCCAAAAAAAACGAATGTAGGCATGCAACGTTGATAATCCCAAATCCAATGCTTCAGAATTTTCTTCGCGTTGCAGAACTTCGTCAATATTATTCATTATTTTGGGAGTTGCAGCGCACACGGAGCAATTTTGGGAGCAGTTTGTTCCAGTTATTACATTACTTATTTTTCCATCAATCATTGTACACGACATTGTATGATTTTCCTATGTGAAGTTGAAAAAAAGTGTTTAATAAACTGAATTTTGAAAGTAACTTAATCCGTAGTCACTTACCATCATCTGTCCAGCAGTTGTACTAACACTGGTCGGTTGGAGCGTGGATATTTGGGAAGATATATGCGACTCCTCCTTCTTTATTGCATCCCTGGTTTCTTTGCAATATTCAAGCTTCAAGGGCCGACAGTATTGTGTTGATGATGGCTTTGGATTTTGCCACAAGATTGTTCTATTATCCTTATCACCACAGTAAAGTTGGAGAGGGACAAAACACGTCATCAGTATGCTGGAATCTTCATAATCGTACTTTTCTTGTGTTTGATGGTATCGTGATTGAGACCCGCTTCCGTCAAAACCCCATTTTGTGATCAAAGTGCAAGTTTTTAGTTCCTCTTCATCAAGCATTTCAAATTTTTTCGGACTGATCATCAAAATTCGTTTCAAGGTGTGGTCGATCAAAGCCTGAACTGTTACCTCAGCCTTGGATTCAGTAACTGAAATCCAATGTGCTTCCGGGTAACAGTTCTTTTTTTCTTCTTGGATCCGTTTATATGACGGATACATATTCGTACCCTTCTTCTTGCTCTGCGTTCTCAGAATTTGGTACTTATGCCTGGATAAATCTAGGTCTGCCATAAGAGCCAAAGCTTCCAGTGGACTAAAAGCCTGTACCTCAGATTTGCTGTTGTGCTTCCAACAACGGGATATGCGAAATGCTCGCGTTGGTGTTGAATTAAGAATTTCATTTATGAGTCCTGCCTCTGTCACCTTCCCTTCACTCCTCAGGTTCATTTCGGTGGCCAGAGCCAGCTCAGGTGTTGGGAACGTTTTCCGTAAATCGCTCACCTTCCGACGCTTTGTCCTTTTAGCACTGTTGTTGAAATCACTTTTAGGTCGTCCTCCTAAAAATGTGACAAATCATTTCATATAAGAACAAGGAAATTAATCAATTTGATTACCTGCTGTATCTCGAGTTTTCTTTGGCCTTCCAAAGAGCACATCCGTCTGAAGCCAGCGCATATTGTTCCCCAGAAAGTTTTTCTCCGTTCTATTCGAATTTTGCCATTTTCTCTGTATTTTTGAACATTCTCGTCTCACAATGTTTCTCAATTTCTTCCTTTCAGCAAGTAGAAGCATTAACCTAAGAATGCTAATGTCGCTGCTGTTCGTGTTACCAACATCTAGTTTGCCACGAATTGACAGCCTGAGTACCGGGCATCAAAGTGTCAAATCAATTATAAAAACATAAACAACAACAAGGCATTGAACAAACAATGAAAAACCATAATTAAAGGTAATAATAATTAAAATCAATTTTGTGACATCAGCGCTACTAGCGTTCTACTACTAATATTTCTATTTTTCAGCATCATCTTTAACATTCAGCTTGCTTTCAACTTCTTTCGATACATATAAATACCTTGCACTCCACGATTCATTGCTATGCTGTTTAAGCATTTCAAAAATAGCCTTCCGTTTAATACGAAACATGATTTAACTCAATGCTTAGAGAATTATCTAACCCAAATTACTTTGGAACGATCGTTTTTTTCTTCTGCAGACAGACTCTTTTACTCATTTGACATTTATGCGTTCCCATGGTAACGTAACATTCTGGATCAATGCACGATTGCACTAATTTGACGTTTGAGCGGTGGCAAATTCACTAGTTTCCATGGTCACATAAGTAAATAACACGGCACCGCTTGAACGTCAAATAGTGAACCAGTGCATAGGTCCATAGTTACATACTTGAAAATGAAGTGAAAGAAAAAGCTTCTACAATCATATCTCGCCAAAAATGCAAGGTCAGCTTCTTTTAAATCAAAACCGAATCAATATTTCATACTTTATCTAGATAATTAATCATTAGACTTGAAATAGTAATAAAATTGCTTAAATAAACTACATATGCCCAATGCTGTTATCGTGTACACAATGTATGTAAATATATATCATTGTTTTATTTGTTCTGAAATTGTTTGTGTGTGAAAATGAACAAAATGTGATACTTTTAGCTAATATCAAGTCCAACTTCTATCAAGGGCAGAACAAAAGCCCCAATAGGCCCCACTTTTTTCTCCCCGCCACACTAATAAATTAGCTTTGGACTATACTCAGGCAAAATTTCAGCTGCCGTCACCTGCCGCTTCGTAAGTTATTCATATTTTTATAAAGCATGTTTTTTCAAGGTTTTCAATGAAATTTTTATAAAACATAGAAATAAAACAAAAAAAAAAACCTGAATGAACTTAAAATTACATATTTTAGGTAGTACCATCCAAATATATTTTTTCCGGAAAAAAATTGTGCTAAAAATGGTCAAAATCGATTTTATGATTCTTTCGGCATAAAAGGCCTTATATCTCAATTTGTATAGATTTTAGAGCAAAAGTGTCTTCTGAGCAAATGTTAAGAATAGAAAATCCTACAATTTTGCTGAAGAAAGTTTTTTTCTACGACGCTTCTATCAAAAGATAGAGATGATCTAGATCAGTTTTAACTTATCTAGATAAAATCCAAATATACACAAATGTAGCCCCTATCCATCTGAGACACTTTGTAGAAGACACAAACACTCTAGGATACATACCCAGAGCGCTAGAGGTTTTGGTCGTCGAAAACAGCATTCTGCCCCATTGTGCCCCCCCCCCCTTTGTCAGGTTTTTTGTATGGGTCCTCCGAATTTTTTGTACGGCTTGTCATGCTTGGCTTGACCCTCTCCCCCCCTTCAAAGCGTGACGTAGTTTGTGCATGACCCCATACATAGTAAACAGACCATGTTATACTAGTACTAAATAGCGATACTTTGTTCAGCGTATTTTCTAGCAAAGTGTTCCACTTGTAATGGTGCATAAAGATGACTATGCAGTAAAAAAATAATCTGGTATATTAAGGCAATACATTTTTATGTTCAAGACATCGTTTGTTTTGCTTAAATCTAGCTGGCTCATATTGCCCCGCCCCTTAAACTCTTAAGATTTCTAGGGCGTCCTGTAAATTTTAGGCGGGATAATATGAATTTCTCTTGGTATCTTGAGTATTTTTGGCGAAAGCTTGGGAGTTTTGAAAAGGTTTCCAGAGGAATTTTAGGAGTGCTAGTGGCAGCCCAACAATAATGAACATTTGAAAATTTTCATGTTCAAAATGTTACCAAAATTTTTACAAGTCTTGTCTAATGGCTCCACTAAAAAATCTTAAATATATTTTCTTCAACAAGAAGGTTACTTTATAAAGCAATCTTATTATGTATGTAAAGTTCCAAATGTTGTATGATTCTTCCCAATATTAGTTTCACACAGTTCACATGTGAAGTAACAATGAAATGGAACCCGTGACAGGCCAAAACACATATCGACCAGAGGCAACATTGAGAAATCCCCATAAAAGTCAGAAAAGATAGAAAATATAAATTGAATAATACTAAAAATAATTTTAATGTTCTTAATCTTATAATAAAATGGTATTTCAGAAATAGGAATGGGATGGTACACAAATTATGTCACGCTAAATTTCAACTTTTTTGACACCCTCCCCCGCCCCTTTGTCACGTTTTTTGTATGAGTCATTCGAAAATTTTGTAAGGCTTGTCACGCTTGGCTTGACCCCCTCACCCCCTTGGAGCGTGACGTAATTTGTGCATGACCCCAATGGTGTTTTTGGCATCATGTCTAATGGATTAAAAAACATCATTCACTATTGCATTCGTTCTGACGTTCCATGCGATATACTTGGTGGTTTCTGTGATATAATTATTGGATAAATTCTGCACTCTTACAGAAACACGGGTAAAATTACGTGTTTTTGGATGCACATCAAAGAAGCGAACATTTTGACATAGTATTACACCTGTTCTTAAAATTACATGACAATGAAAACCCAAAAAAAAAACCCACAGCGACGTCAAAGTCGAAACGACCGACTTTTACATCACGATGTGTAATTTTGTTCTAATCTTGATGTCACGTGTCTAAGAAAATATGTACATACTTGTGAATTTATATTTTGAAAACAACTTTCATTCCCTTACCTTTTGCTGTTTCTTGTCATGTCTACCTATCTCAAGTGATATTCCTTATGACTCTGGTACCTTTTACTTGATCGTACCTGCGGGATTTCTGAGCTATAAATGCTGGCTGTCGTAAGCACAAAAGAGCGAGACTTCCCGAATTGTGGACTGATTGACATGTTATTTTATTCTTTATTTGCAGGATATACAATTTCTGACGACAGGTTATACGTTGGTAACAATTTGGAGGAACTTATAACCATTGGCGCAAGTTTCCGAATGTTCCTGTGGACTTCTGAATTTCTCACGGGATCAATCAATAGACATATTAGAAATAAGACTGCTATTGTCGCTGCAAATGTTGTAACAATAGAAATATAAGTAGTAGAACGCTAGTGTTGCTCGTGTCGCAAAAATTAATTATATTATTAGTACTTTTAATTGATGTTTTTGATGGTTTGTTCAGTGTCATGTTGTAGAGAATGTTTTATTTTGGTTAGAAAAATTGATTTGACACTTTTAGACCCGGTGCTCAAGCTGCCAAAGCGTGGCAAGATATTGGTCACACGAACAGTCACGACATTAGCATTCTAAGGCTAATGCTCCTACTGTTGTGACTAACATGCGAGATTTGGAGGTGGTACTCAAAGTGTCAAATTTTCTCCTATATAACCATAGTAACCTACTTTGGAAGTCAACAAATAAACTTTTTCACATTTATTACCATCGCACTCACGTTGCATTTTGGCAAAACAATTGGGGATACATCGAGGAGTTTGCATGCAAGCGAAAGTTCCAGCTAGGCGTGAAAACAAACTTAACGATTTGCATGGAACCGACACCGAAGTCAAAGGTCACGTTTAAAAAAAAAATCAGTTCCACACTAATATTCTAAGGAATGAAGCACATGAGATTGAAAATATGACACAAACCTTATATGTTTCTGTCAAGATAGACTGTTCGATGTAATTCTCAATCTAATTTTATATGAAATCAAATTTAGAGTCAGATTTCTGAACTTTAAATAAAAAGACACATATAATTCCGCTCTGAAAGCGTTTGTGTCACAAAATGTTTAAGTGTAGATTGAATTAGGTTACATGTAAATTTCCATATTTTTAAGAGTGTGGGTATGATTCCTAAAGAAATTCAAAAGTGGAATTATAAGTACTTTGTGAATTCTTGAAAAAAGTCATAAGGCTATTCCCTCAAAACCTCCAACGGGATACTTAAAGTTTTTGTACCTGGAACAGCCTTAAACTGGAGGAATCCTTTGAAGACATTTTTATAAAATGCCGGCAGAAAATTTGAAACTACTACTGGATGATACTTTGGAGGTAAAATGCAAAATGTTTCAAAAAACTGTTATATTTTGTGTAGCTGGTGAAAATAGCTTTAAGGTTGTTCAACACCAGGTCTTTTGCTTGAGAGGGAGGGCGGTTGAAAATCCAGAAAAAATGTTAACGTTGTTTCCTGACAGCTCTTAAGGCTTTTTCTCTTCACTTCTTTTGTGAGAATCATTCAACATGATGAGTGTGTTGAAAAAATCATTCAACTTCTGTTGGAAAAATCATTCAACTGCTAAAAATCACAATGACGTTGAACTCCAAGATGGCCGACAGATATTTCAACTTAAAATGCTACTCCTGAGTATTGGCATCACGTTAACATCAGAACGGCGCCTGCTTCTCAGCTGTTTAATTTCGTTATTTTCGAATGTTTGACGGCAGTTAAGACAATACTTTACGGCTTAGAAAATCAAGGAAATTTTTAGCTCAAAAATCTTAAGTCTAGTTATAATTATTTCAATTTTGCCAATGTTTTACATTAAAGCTGTTAATGCTGACGTATTCATTTCAAATTATATTTTCATCGTTTACCAAAACGAATCCTTTCCCATATCCACACTCCTAGTGTTTTCTTGTGGAAGTGCAGAGAATTCAATGACTTCCATAAATCAAGAAACACGTCAATATTTCCCTCCGATTCCCAAATTGACCTGCATTCGGACGCAGCTGGTGCCATTATTGTTTGTTATAAGAATGGAAACGCATACATCTTTTTATCCGCCCAATAAATGAGTTTAATGAACGATGAATTGACGTAAACACTAGGTCACTGTCATAGCAACCTGGTTTATACGCTAAACTATCCAAATAAACTCTACAAACCTGGCATATCTCCGAATAAGTTGATGTATTTGCACATGTCAATCAGTTTTCCTATTATAGTTTAAATATTTGAGAAAATATGAGCGCCGCTCGCATGTCCAATCAGTATATTATTGTCGACTATGCAAATATGGGCAGACTAGTACTTACACATTAAAGATGCCAATGTTCCTGAGTATCGTCTGTTGTTGTCCGTGTTGTTCTTGCAATAACAAAGTTTTTGTGTATGTAATATTTTCGTGTAATGGTAAATCTATTTAACTAGGAATTTTGTGTTAAGTCCAATACCGATCCAAATCTACGGGTTATTCATAACTGTGGGGTGAGTGTATTTGATAGTCCATTCGTAGGGAAGAAGTATAATAGCCAGCGTTACTGGATCAAATCTCTTAAATGCCTTGTAAAAAAAAAACCTTGCAAAATAATTAGTAATTTTTCGGCAGCTTCTTTCAGAATCAACAGCAATGTTCACGAGTCCAAATCAAAACAGTTTATAGAAAATCCTTATAGTTTTTGTACTATTAAAAGCAATGATTGGAACAGCACAATGTCATTCCAATTGGCGATTCCGTATTCAACAAAGATAGTCTACTGCCTCATCGTTGTCCGCCGGAAAGTCAATCGTCCCATTTTCGTGTTTGTGCATCGTTAATAAATTAAACAGAACAAACGAAAAACGCAAATTGTATTAAATGACTTATGACATAACAACTGCACCGCAAAACTACACGCACTGGGAAACTCCAATTAAAATTGCGTCACGTAACCAATTAATATTAATACAAAATATTTGATGTGAAAACATCGGCACATAGCACCAGAAGCAGTGAAAAAAAAAACACAAAAAAGAAGGCCCATGCAACGGGTGATGGATGGGGAGTTTTTTTAGTATCGGTTATTTGTGAAACAGGACACGATCGCAAAAATGCATTGCGTTTTATTGGGAGACAGCGAGTATAGAGCGTGAAAGAAAACGCGACATTATTATTGATTCCAATTTCCGTCACACATCAATTTCCGTTCTGATTTTTTTGAGAGGAAACCCAGTGTTAGGTGGTGATTTAACATTGTCCTACAAATCTAGGTTTTGTTGTCGAATTAGCAAAACCAAGCCAATTGCCGATTGTTCGCGTAACTGAAATATTACTGTTGTTGGCTGCGATGGATGGTCAATTTGATTTCGACTCGAGTATGATTATAGTTCATCTGCATTGCGTGTTGTTCACAATTTGACCATCGATTGTTTGTACATTAGTTTTTCTCATTAATATATAGGGAATTGGTCTGTAAGTTTGGCAACCTCGATATTTTCCATTTCTAAAATAAACACTTGTCTTATTAGTGAAATTAGGGCATACATACTTGTCAAATAGAGCTGTTTTGCTCTTAAATTGATCAATTAAAACTTTTCTTTTATGTTGAAGCCTCAGAAATTCATTTTGGGGCTCCAGAATTTTCAACTCTAATATCTAATTAAAGTTGTCTATGAAGAGCAACTTCAAGGATTGACACGGGACAAGGGATTCCACCAAAAATTCTTCCTCTAGATTCCTCTAGAAATTTATTCCCAGATTCATTCAGGAATTCATTTCTTATAAGTAATTTCTGCTAAAATATCCATAAGAATTCCTGATAGCTCTCGAGAATCCTTGGAGATATTCCGGAAGGAATTCCAGGAGGAATCACTAGAGAATTCCTGGAAGAATCCCTTGAATCATTTCCTACAGATATTTTTGATGGAAACCCTGGTATAAAATTCTGGTACAATTCCTTCCACCAGGAGTCCGTAGTGAATAATCTCATAGAATCCAGAATAACCCCAGAATAATAATTTAGAAGAATTCCTGATAGAGTTCCTGACATAACTTCTGATGGAATCCCTGCAAAAGATCCTAACCAAATCTGTTGAGGAATTCATCCCCTTATAATGGAATCCCTGGAAGAACACTTGATATAATCCATGGAGAAACTCTATATAGAAACTTTGAAGGAATCCCTGATAGGATTCTTAAAGAAACTCCTGATGAAATCACTGTAGGAATCAGGAATTCGATAACATTCTCGAAGGAACTTCTGATTAAATCTTTGGAGAAACCATGAACTCATGAAATCCTTGGATGCAACTCCTTGAGAAACTCCTAATATAATCTTTGAAGGAATTCCAGATGAAATCTCTGAAGGAGCTTCTGATGGAATTCCAAGAGAAACTGAAACTGATGAAATCCCTGGAGGAAATCCTGAAAGATTCCTTATGGAGCTCCTGATGGAATCCCTGAAGGACCTCCTTATGAAATCCTCAGAAGGAATCCTGATGCAATTCCTTAAGGTAAAGATGAATCGAAGCCAAACCTCAAATTTTCAAGAGCACGGATCTGGAGAATCGGACCTGTTGAAATCTCTAGATGAACTCCTAACGAAATCCCTAGACGTAAGCCTTATAAAGTCATTGGAGGAACTCCTGATGGAATCCCTGGAAGAATCCCAGGTGGAATCTCTGTCAAATCCATAGAAGTACTTCTGATGATATCTCTAGAAGAACTCTTGATGGAATTTCTAGATGATCTTCCGATGGAGGGACTCCTGATGGAATCCCTGAAGGAACTCCAGATGGAATTCTTAGAACTCCTGATTGAATCCTTCGTAAAATTAACAATAAAATCTTAAGAAGTACTCCAGATTGAATCCATGGACAAATTCGTGATTAAATCCCTAGAAGAACTGCTGATCTCTAGAGAAACTACTCATGGAATCTCTGTAGGAAGTCCCGATGGAATCCCAAGAGGAACTTGAGATTCAGTTTCTGGTGAAATCTCTGAAGAAATTCCTGGTGGAATCCTTACAAGAACTTCTGAGGGAAACTTTTGAATTTCTCCAGATGAATTTCCTGAAAGAACTTTCAAAGGAATCCCTAGAGCAAGGAGTACAATATTAATATAAATTTTGTATGCCGTTCCCTAGAGGAACTTCTGATGGAATATCATGATGAATTTCAGGTGAAATTTTGGCAAGTCCTAATTTTGGCAAATTCTAATAGCCATTCCAAATTAAATCACTGGACAAAATCTCGATTAAATTTTTCGAGAAATACCTGATGCTATGAGATTAACCTGCCTCGAGCAGAAAATCCCAATAATAATAAAAAAAAAATGATGGAATCAAGGAAGGCATTATCGATGAAATCCATGGTAGAATTTTTATAGAATTCTTAAAGAAATTTCTGGAGCATTATCTGGTAGAATTCCTGGTGAAATGTCTGTTGATGAATCCCTGTAGGAATTCCTGGTAATTATGTATATGAAATAATTCAGTAACAGTATTCAGTAACAGTAACTGAAATAATTCAGTAACATGAACTGAAACTGAAACTGAATTTCAGTTTTAATTCAACCTACACTTCCCTAACTGTTGTTTCCTTAGTTCAGTAACAAACAATAAGAATGACGATGCAGGTCGCCACAATGCCTTATTCATTTTTACCCATAAATTTATTCTGACGGTTTCTTTGGCAGTTCGCTCACGTTATTGGAGCGTGACAGGAAGTGCTGCCAGTACCAACATCCTCTCCCTCGTAACACTGGCCACCAGGTCCAGGTTTACTCTCTTCATCAACCTCTAATATTGCTAGCCTAGTCCCAGGCCTACTAACAATCCCCTCGCAGTGTGAACAACAGCTTGTCGAACTCTCCCATTCTTCTTCTTCTACTTGAAATTACGTCCTCACTGGGACAAAGCCTGTTTCTCAGCTTAGTGTTCTTATGAGCACTTCCTCAGTTATTAACTGAGAGCTATCTTTGCCAAAGTTACCAAAGTTGTCGAGAGATACAAACGTGAGCGTGGTGGGGGTTTGGCATCTAAGTCCGAAAGAGACATGGATTTGCGAAAGGAGATGTGTTCATAGTTAGTATTCGGATTCAGTTTGGCTTTCTATTCCGCAGAATCATAAGGTGTTCTGTAGCTTGGTTGGTTAAAGCGCCGGTCTAGCGTACACGGAGTCGTGAGTTCGAGTCTCATTCTCATATTTTTTCGCAAATTCATGTCTCAATTTGTCAAACAAACACACTGTGTCTTCTGATTTCAAGTTCCCAAAACTATGCCATTTTCGCATTCGTATATCGTGTGGCAAAACCGATGATACTCTATGCCCATATTTTCCATAACGAAAAGATCCTGTACCGACTGGGAATCGAACCCAGACATCTTCAGCATGGCTTTGCTTTGTAGCCGCGGACTCTAACCACTCGGCTAAGGAAGGCTCCATTCCATTTCATTTATTTAGTCAACATCTAAACAGATAACACTGAATCCACAATTTCACGCCACAATACTCCATTCTCGGTTCTGCCCCACGCTCGCCAAGTCGATACGCACTTGATCTGCCCATCTAGATCGCCTTCTTGTACCAACCAGATCCGAAGCGAACACCATATTTGCAGGGTTGCTGTCCGGCATTCTTGAAACATGCCCTGCCCATCGGATCCTTCCAGCTTTGGCCACCTTCTGGATACTGGGTTCGCCGTAGAGTTGAGCGAGCTCGTGGTTCATCCTTCACCGCCACACACCGTTTTCCAGCACACCGCCAAAGATTGTTTGAAAACTCCAAGTGCTTGCAGGTCCTCATCGAGCACCGTCCACGTTTCATGCCCGAAGAGGACTACCGGCCTTATGAGCGTTTTGAAAATGGTCAATTGGGGCGAGTGTGAATCTTTTTTGACCGCAGTTTCTTGTGGAGGCCATAAAAAGGCCCGACTTCCACTGATGATGCGCCTCCGTATTTCACGGCTAACGTTATTGTCAGCCGTCAGCAAGGATCCAAGGTAGACGAACTCGTCGACCACCTCGAACGTATCCCCGTCCATCGTGACATTGCTACCTAGACAAGCCCTGTCACGCTCGGCCCCACCAGCTAGCATTTACTTTGTCTTGACCGCATTCAACTTTTGCTGCCTCGCATTTCAGGCGGGTGAACAGGTCTGTCACCTTTTCAAATGTTCGGCCGACGATGTCCATATCATCCGCGAAGCAAACAAATTGACTGGATCTCGTAAAAATCGTACCCCGGCTGTTAAGCCCGGCTCTCCGCATAACACCTTCTAGCGCAATATTGAACAACAGGCACGAAAGTCCATCACCTAGTCGTAGTCCCCGGTGGGGTCCAAACGAACTGGATTAATCGCCTGAAACCTTCACATAATTTCGCACACCTTCCATCGTCGCTCTTATCAGTCTCGTGAGCTTCCCGGGAAAGCTGTTCTCGTCCATGATTTTCCATAGCTTTACGCGGTCGATACTATCGTATGCCGCTTGAAATCGATGAAAAGGTGATGCGTAGGGATTCTCGACATTTTTGGAAGATTTGCCGTACAGTGAAGATCTGGTCCGTTGTCGATCGGCCGTCAACAAAGCCGACTTGATAACTTCCCTCGAACTTGTTTACTGCAGGTGACAGACGACGGAAGATGATCTGGGATAATACCTTGTAGGCCGCATTACGAATGGTGGTCACTCGAAAGTTCTCACAATCTAACTTGTCACCTTTCAGGTATATGGGGCATATTACCCCTTCCTTTCACTCCTCCGGGAGCTGTTCCCCAGTCAACATTTCGGTTGGTATATTTTTTGCTTTACATCATTATATATGAATCAAATAACTCGTATAAAATGCATGAAAAAGCTATATACACACACTAAAGTGGAGGCCATATACGCACTTTGCACGACTTTTTCAGTCTTTCCATGGTCAGCAATACGATGCCACAAAATTCCGATAAAAATAAAAAAAAAGTTTCCAGTGAGACTTGAACACCGGACCTTTGGATATCTAAACCGGTACTATACCACTACACCACAGACCGCTACATGAAGAAAGTGTGATTATTTGCCAACATGAAAGGAAGTTTGCTATGAGGCACACACGCTTAGTTGTTCTTTGAAGCCCACCGCCAGAAGATACTGACCTCGGGTGGCAAATTTTGCTAAGTTATTGCGATTTCATTTGATGCTAATCTGCATTGATATATGATCTGTCAGTTTATACAACTTTTTTTTTTTTTTTTTTTTTTTTTTTTTTTTTATTTTATTATTATTTATTTATTTTTAT